>NW_025110829.1:2905000-3505000 GCF_015476425.1 Leptopilina heterotoma | reverse complement strand
ATTATTTTCAATAGAATTTTAATAAAATCTCTAGAAAACAATGCAATTATATTTAAGATAATTTTAATAAAATTTCTCTAACAGGTTCAATTATTTTTAAAAATTGTAATAAAATTTTTCTAAACAATTCGATTGTTTTCAAAAGTTTTTAATCAATTTTTTTGTAAATTTTAATTATTTTCAAAATTTTCAATTAAAATTATTTTTAAAAATTACATTATTTTTACGAAATTTAATGAAATTCTTTTAAAAAAATGTAATTATTTACAAAAACTCTAATAAAATTGTTTAAAAGAATTTAATTTTCTATGAATAATTTTAATATAATTTAATAGGAAAATTATTAATTACAATTAATGATAAACACGATTATTTTAAAAACTTAAAAGAAAATCTTCATAAAATTCAATTACTTTCAAAATTTTCAGTAACAATTTAAAAAAAGAACTCCATTATTTTCAAGAAAACTGAAATAAATTCTTCAAAACAATTCAATATTTTTAATTTTAAGAATTTTAATAAAAATCTTGCCAAGAATTAAATTATTTTCAATACAATTTTAATTACATTTTCTCGAAAGAATTCAATTATTGAAAAAAATGTTAATAAAATTCTTGAAATGAATTTAATTATTTTAAAATTTTTTGATAAATACTTTTCAAGGATTCAATGACTTTCAGTACATTAATTTGAAAATTGAAAACATAATTAAGAAGGAAAATTATTTTTTCAAAAGTTAGGAAACAAAAAACAAACAGCAATTAACTTCATACTGCGAACAGATTACCGGAATACAACGATTATTAATATAGAGATAATTATAGATATTTTTATATTCATTTTTATGAAAATTTTAAACAAAACAATCGTTAACTAAACAAAATTCTATCTCAAGAAATATGCTGCAAATCTTATGAAAAGTTTAATACAAGATTTAAATTTTTCAATAAAATAATTTCTAAATTGAATTTAGAAAAACATTACAAAATTAAGTTATTTAATTAAATAAAATACATTTAACTTCGAAACTTGGGAAAGAAATTGTAAAATTAATTTTTGTCTTATTTATAATTAATATTTTCCTTAGTTTTCTTCAATAAATTTGGAAAGAAACATTTTTTAAATGTGACAAGATTTACTTGAATTTTATTTTATTATGGTTATTTATCATTAATTGTAAATAAAAATGTATTTAGGTGAAAAAATATATTAGATACTGTTACAATTTTTGGTCTTTATTATATAAATTTGAAAATTTATTTTATTTTCCTAAAGAAATTGTTTTTCAAAAAGTTTATATCAATTTTATTTTTAAGTATTTGAATGCAGAAAAGAGAATTTGGAGTTAATAAATAAACAAAAAAAGTTGGTTTTGTAGTGATAAATAATTCAGAAAAAAATTGCTGTAAAACAAGTTTTATTTTCTCTTAAGGATCATTTTAAACTTATCGCTTAGTCGAAGATTAACTTATATAATATATAAATATATATATATATATATAATTTGTCACAATTCAACTCGCGTTTCCATAATTTTGTTGTACTCGTTGCCATTTTGCCACCATACTTGACATTTCCTTCTGTTTTTTTCCTACTCCGAGTTTCGTCTGAAATTAAATGTTTCTTTATAATAAAACAAAAAGCTAAAAATATTTCTTAAATGTAAAATATTTATTTTATGGGGCATTCCATTTCAAAACGACCCTCCTTGCAAACAATTGACATTGTAAGGCAATTTTTAAATAATTATTTCTCTTACTTATTAAAGCCAAACTTTATTTACTATTAGTGGTTTTAAAAGAAAAATTTCTCAACTTTATAATGGTAAAAAATTTTTTTTAAAATAACATAATTTGTGAAAAAAACTAAGTTTGAAAGATAACCTATTAAATATCTCAAAACATATCGCCTCCAGTTTTTTTTTAAATTTATGTCATAGTTATAGTAAAGCTTAAAAATTCTAATTTCATTCCCTGTAAACATTATAATGGACAATTCAGGGTAATTTAAGAAATTAATTAAACTTTACAAAGATGTGAGAGGTTGAACTGTGTAAAAATTTGAAAAAAACAAATTCCGCTCGGTACATGCGATACATGATACCTGTGAAATTCTTGTAAAATTTAATTAATTTCTCAAATTTCCATGAATTGCCCATTATAATGTTTACATGGAATTAAACTAGAATATTTAAGCTCCATTTTGACATAAGTTTCAAGAAAATCGGATGCGACGTGTTTTGAGATATTCAAAAGGTTATCTTTCAAACTTCATTTTTTTTCATAAATTATATTATTTAAAAAAAAAATTTTTTTTACCATTAGGTATAAAGATGAGAAATTTTTCTTTTAAAACCACTAATAGTAAATAAAGTTTGGCTTTAATAAATATGAGAAATAATTATTTAAAAATTGCCTTACAATGTCAACTGTTTATAAGGAGGATCGTTTTGAAATGGAATGTCCCTTACCAATAAGTCTACTTATAACTAAATTATTATTTAGAATTTTTTTACCTTTTTCTTCTTCTTCTCCTTCGTAATTGCATCTGATGTTGATTGACTGTCTTCAGTTTGCAATTGAGTTAAAGGCGAAGACGCATTTTCCGGATAATTACATTCCTGACTTTCTGGCTGCTCAGTTTCCAAATTACTATTTTCTATCGAAGCAATATCATTGTAAAATGAATCAATGGCCGATCCTAAAGACTCACGATGTGCTTTTACAGGTGGTTTGGCAATAACTTGATTCGTGCCGTAAATTTGTGAATAATCCGTCATCATAAATTGAACTCCCTCTTGTCCTAAACGACTGGCAGCTGCTACTAAAGCCGGCTGTAAAATAAAAAACAAGTTTAAATCAAAATTTAAACAAAAAATTTGATTCTTACAAGACAATTTTCAGGTCTCTGGTAAAAGGGCACTTTTACCATTTAAAATTAATGCTGAAAGTGCCCTTTTAAGATCCGGAGCCTCAATTGTTTAAAAGTTTTTCAAACACCTAATTTTTAAAGAATTTTTAAATTCAATTAGACCAAATTTCTAACTGAAGTTATTCAAAAGTTTAATAATTTATTAAAATAAATACTTTAATTAAATTTCTACATCCATTAAAATTTTTATTTGAAACCTTTTGGAATTTAATTATTTCCAAAAATTTCTACTGTAACTTCTCCAAAATTCAATTATTTACTTAGAATTTTTTATTAAATATTTTTTAATAATTACATTATGCAGATGATATGCAGGATAGTGTAATAATTGTCCTTGCATAAGAGCCGTATGATGAGTTAAAATGGCGTTTCCCATTGTCGCAGCATAAATTGGATTCGTTTGATGAGGAGTTGCTGCGTATAGAACTCCAGATTCGAGAACTGTTGCAGGCAATGCATAAGGTATTTCGGGTGGATCAACTCCAGGTGGAAGAGGTTCGTTCGTTTTAGATACTTTCGGTGGTGAAGGCGGCAAAGGTGGTTGAGGTGTTTCAATTGTCGCAGCCGGAAGAGGAGGAGCTGTACACGAATAAAATTTTTTTTTAAATCTTAATTGTATTCCATTTAATATCAATATAAATTTAATATTTAATATTACTTGGAAATATATTCATAGATTAGGATTTACAATTTCTTTTTTACAATAAATACGCAAATAAAAATAAATTAGGTATACCTGGTTCCAATTTCTCCTTTTTACTCTCCGAATCGTTATCTTGGCTATTTTTTCTTTTTTGTCCCTTTTTTAAATCTTCGGCATAAATTCTCGGTGGCGGTGGTGGACTTGGATTTGAAATTTGTGGCGGTGGAGGAACTTTTAAATCACTTGAATTTGCATCCTTGTTGATTTCTTTATTTTCTGGTGATATTTTCTTCTCGGTTTCCTCGGTTGTTGGATTCTTTTGATTTAATTCCACATCCCTCTCTATTTCAATCAAAATATTAGAATATTTTAAAAAAAAAAACTGATTTTTAAACTAAACGTGCTTTTTTAATCTGAAAAAATTCCAAAATAATGGGAAATTTTGAAAAATAATAAAATTATCTTACCAATGATAGGTTCCTCCTGTTCCGGTGGAGGTGTTGTGCATAATTCCATTTCCTCAGTACCACCGATGACGTCCATTTCGGGATAAGTCCATTGGGCTGCACCAGTTGCCGCATTCCGATAATAGTACCGTTTATGCGATCTAGAAACATCCCCCCCAAAAAAATACAAAAATGAGAGCATTGGATAATAGGGAATTTTTCACTATGTAATTTTTTTCACATCTCATGTCGCAAATTTGCACATTTTGCATTTTTGTTTTTTTTTGTCTTTTTTTTAATTACTGAACGTAATCCATTGATACCCCTACCTGCGTAACAGATTGCCTTAAAATCGGGGGAAGATCCGTCTATATATTTTTTTATTTTACATTGAAAGCGTTAATTATTTTTTAGTGAATCAAAGTCAATCTTGAAAAATCTTTCTTGAAAAAGAATGCAAAAAATTTTGATTGAATAAACAAAATATTTTGCAAGTGAATTCTTGAACTATTGTAATTTTTAAAAATTCTTTTGCAATTGAAAAAAGAATGATAAAAACACGTTAATAATAAGAAAAATGTAATTTTCTGAATAATTTTGGGAAAAAAAGATAAATAAAATTTTTTGGAATGTTGAAATTGAAGAATTAAGAAGACAGATATTCCTATAAAAATATAAAAAAAAAGTTGAAAATTTTGCTAAGGCAAAATATCTTGTAACTCTCGGATGATCCAGCATCTTCCACTGAAATCATGTTCACATCTCGTCAACCTATAACAGCAAGATAAAGCATAAATCACGAAAATCAATAAAGTCCTGAACGATGTCTTCCATGGGTGAATTTTCCATATTCACTTTTCTTTTTTTTCTCTTTTTTTACTATTAGATTTAAAAGTATTTCTTTCCGAGGCTTTTATTGAGAAAGAAAAGCCTCTCGTAAAATTCCAAGTTTATCTGAAATGCAATTGTCAAACACAAACTAAGTAACTAAAGAAAATAAAATAAACTTTCCATTAAATTAAACCAAAATTACGAAAACTTTAAAAATCGCCCTTAATTCTCAAAAAGTTAATAAAATGTTGAATAAATTCACTAACTTTTGTAATACCTTAGCTTTATTACACAACATTATACTTTATACTTTTATAATACTTTTTATCGTACTTTATTATACGTAAACTTTAAAAATGTCTCTTCAAGAATCAAAAATGTAATGAAAAATGAAAATTATGATAAGAAGTATAATAAATACAGAAATATTTGAGGGTTGATTTATCTAAGACTAAACGTATTTTGTTTAAATAAGTCAAATTTAAATAAATAGAGAAATCAAATGACAAAATTATTTCATAAATAATCAACCCTAAAATACATTAAGTATTCTTTAATAAAACGTATAGTTTATATACAAACATGACATAAAAAAACTATTAGACTTTGTCCTATAAATTACAAATAATCATCTCTGAATATAAAAAGGGAAAACAAATATTTACCTATACACTGAAAAATTATTTATATGTTCAAAAATTAGACAAATTAACAAAAAATTAATTAACTGGAATTCAAGATGCAAATTCATAAATTAAAATGCCAGTGCAATAAAATTTCCTATGAGAAAATTAAATTTTCCAATTTCCTCAAAATTGCAAATGTGAATTAAAATTTAAATAAAAGTCTTTTACGGAACAAATGGACAATAGTATAATTAGGATTAAAAAAAATGTTTTGTTAAAAAAATTAAAATCTCTTTACAAGAAAAGTAAAGAACAAAGAGATAAAAAGATATTTATGTCCAAAAAAATTAAAAATAATTATCAAATATATTTATGAAATAATGATAAAAGTATGAAATAATTACAAAATAAAAAACTTAATAAAAAACATAATTAGTAAAGAATAATAACGAAAGAAATAAATAACTATTAAAAAATAAATAACTACTGAGAAATTCATCAATAATTAACTATTAATTCACAATAATTAAAATAAAAAACAATAATCTAACGAAAGAAAGTTAAGGTCCAGAAGATAAGAATTATTTTTAACAAATAATAATATAATATTAAAAAAGACACCTTTTCTCTCTTTAATAAATAATAAATAAATAAATAAATAAATAAATAAATAAAATTTGAAAGAGATAAATAATTTAAAAAAAATAGATTAAAAAAGCTTTTGAGTTAAAAGTTAATTGTCTCAAGGAGCTATAAATTTTCTAAACTTAATTTACAAATATTAAAGATGCGAGAGGTATGGGGTAATTTTGTGAAACAAAGAAGTAGAATGATGGTGTATTCGGACTTGTGATAGAGTCTGTCAGGATACCGTACCTATCCCACTGACATTCCCATCCAGGCGGTGCTGCTGTTTGCTCTAAGCGACTCAATTCCCGTCCCGTCGTTGTTAACCATTGATAGAGATATGTTTGTTTCAGGTCTCCACTCTCCCATGCCTCCAACAGTGTCTATGAATCAAAATTAAAAGTTTTATTGTAACATAACAATTTTTGTTATTTATCTCAACGAGAAAAATATAATCGTACAATTAAAAACGATTGAGAATTTTTTTTAGTTAATTAATTAATTAATTTATCGTCAAACGCTTTCTAATTTTCATTACTTTTCTAAGCTTTCCAAATATATTGTTTTCCATTCGTTACTTTTTGAAATTTATTGAATAGATTTTAAATATTTTGCTTATAGGTATTTCAAATGACTTTTTTATATTTTTTAAAAATGTTAGTAATGCACGCTTTACATTCGTTAACTAATTTAAAAAAGTGTCAAAAAAAGTAGCTTTAAGACTGAAAAGAAGTAGTCAAAAAGAATCCATCGATTATTTTTCAAATTTTCAGTTAGAATTGTTAAAAAATACAATTATATCAAAAAACAATTTTTAAAAGCAGAAAAAATAAAATCCTTTCAAATATAAAATTTATTTAAATGTAATTTGATAAAATTTCCAATTATTTTTGCGAATTTAACTATCTTCAAAAAATAATAATTACAATTTTTCAAAAGACTAATTTTTTTCATAATTTCTAAATTAAATTATTTAAAACTTCAATAATTTGTTGTTAAATTAATATTTAGAAACTTATTGTTATATATTTTTTCCACAAGAATTAAAATTTTCAATAATTTCAATGAAATTGAAATTTAATTATGTATTTCTAAAAATTACAGCTGCAATTCTTTCAAAATTTAATTATTAGTTTTCGAATAAAATTATTCAAAAACTTTAATATTAATTTTTTAGAAAAATAATAAATTAATAATCTTTAGAAATAAATATTTAGATATTATTATAATTTTACAGCAACTAAAATTATCAAAGATTTCAATTTAAAACGTTTTTGAAATTTAATTAAATGTATATCTAAAAATTCCTCTTATGTCTTTAATATTCAATTATTTTCTAAAATTTTAGCTGAAATTCTTTTTTTAAATCAAATCTTATCAGAAAGTTCTAATAGAATTCAATTATTTAAATACAAAAATAAATAATTGACAACATAATTGATTGTTTATAAAAATTGCAGTTGTACCTCTATTTATGGTGTTTTTAAATTTTTTAAGGTGAGAAGGAAAATGCAATGGTGATTAAGGTTTTTCAAAAATTTAATATTTTTCTTCTACTTTGGGTTAAATTTCCTAACTTCTCTTATTTTCTTGACTTATGAGAATCCTGTTCTTGTCAAAATTCATAAAAATGTAAATAAAGTCCTGAATTTATGATTATTTTAAAGAAAGTAAATATTAATTTTTTTACTTCAACTATTAGCGGAATTAAAGTAGTGCAAATTCTCAAAAAAAAAAAAAAGAAAAAAATACCTTCTAGTGGCCCAAACCTAAGAAAAAGTATCCAAATAGCAAATCGTAAAAAAAGTAGTAATAGTAGTTTTCAGTAAATAAACACTAAGAATCTTACTTGAAGTTGAATCGCCATAATTTGAACAGCCGACGCCATTTGACATCCTTCGGATAAAAATTTCAACTTTTCTGATATCATTTCAGTTAAATATTTGAATTCCTTATTCTCAGCAGCTGGTATACTTTTCACTTCTTCCACTGGTTTTGTGTTATTGTTCATAGTTTCACCTTTCACAAAACTAATTAATTCCTTTTCACTCTTTGCAGCAACTTCCGCTGGTTTAACTTCCACCGTTTCACTCTCATTTACTTCCTCCTTTTCCTTTTGGAATCCAAAGCCAAATCTATCACTCTCACTAATTGTACTTGCTGCTTGTACTTCCTCTGTAGTTGCCACTTCTTGCGTTTCAACTACTTTTGGTCGATTCGGCAAAACTGCAAATGAAAAAATTCGAATAATTTATATTAAATAAAAAATATAAACAAGATATACTAACCATCAAATGCTATTCTCTTCTTCCGCTGAAAAGCCTTTGTCGGTGTTTCTAAATTCTCCAAGAATTTATTAACCTTCACTACATCTTGCGCAGGTTGAGTAACTCGCGATTCTAATTCACTATCGACACTCTCGATTTCTTTATTTAATTCTTTAGTCTCATTGTCAGTATCATTTTTATCGGTGTCAACGTTTCGATATTCAAAAATACGAATACAACCACTTTCAGTTTGTCTTGTTTCCACTTTTTTCATAATTCCATCAGAGACTGTTGAAACTTGAGGTTTATCCGTTTGATATTCGACTATTGGAAATAGAGGTTTAACATCAGTTGCTGGTGGAATTTCTTCTTCATTATCTGAATCATCCTCGTAACCAGGTACCAATGATACTTTTAATTCCCTATGTGTCTGCGACTTATCCTCTAAACGTTTCTCGGATTCATTAATTTTACTCTGTTTATTGTATTCTGTCTCAAATGGTGAACCACCCCTCGAACCAGAATCGTTTTTCTCATTCATTGATTGTAATAATTTAGCTTGACTTTTTAAACGTCTCAATATATCTTCTTCGGTGCCGTTTGAATCTGAATTTATAGTCGAAGGGACACTTGATTTTGTCTTAAGAAAATTTTCAATTGTTGATGAAAATGTTGATGAATTACTTCCTGAAATTCTCTCTTGCATTTCAGGCGGAAGACTTGGGCCGATTTCAATTGATTGGTTCGTTGGTTTTATTTCAGTTTTTTTTTCTTTATTGGAATTTTTCGAGTGTTTACGACTGTTCACTTTCTTTACTTTACTTTCAGAAGGCTCTTCGACGTGAGAGTCTGATTCACTTTCTTCACTCTCCTCATTTCCAAATGAAGTTATCATTTCAATTTTTCTAGAAATTAGTGGAATATTATTAAAAGAGAACTTAGTAAAAATAGTAGAGAAAATAAAATATTTTTAAATAAAAATACCCATCATCGGAATCGTCCTCTCGTAAATGTGAAGGTAGAGATGTATCAAGTTGTTTTGTATTGACTGGAACTCGATTCTCCTGAATTCCCGCTTGTCTATTTCTATTTCTGGCAACAACTTCCTTTGGTATCATACCTTCCGGTATTTCGCTATTTGATGAAACACTAGGCCAATGACTCACATGTAAATTATGTTGATTAACAGTCATTTGCTTCTTTTCTTTCCACAATCTATATTCTGGTGGCATTTCCCAAGTTACTTGGTTTGTGTTCGTGTGCCAATAATAAGGATAGCCAGTAGACTCGTCAAAACACTCTTGCCAAGCTAAAAAAAGGACATTCAATTATTTCATTTTCAATAGTTTTCAATATTTTCAAACACATTTTAGTCTTTTAATTTTGAAATCCATCCATGAGATTTATAATCCCTGATTTCCAGACAAAATTTTGACTTTTTCCCTGACCCTTAAGAATATTCTGATTCACTCTCAAAATGATTAGATACACAAGAAAATGTTCTATTACATCTATTCACGAATTTCTTTAATTGTAAAAATATTCGAAAACAACAATAATATTTTTTCTAAATAAATATTTAATCATTATTATATTTTTATAGGAATTAAGATTTTTAAATATTTCAAATTCAAACCGTTCGAAATTCAATAACTTATAGGAATATTATTATACAAAACATGAAGATATTCATGTTCGACTTCTTCATGTTTTATAATAATTGAACCTCCCAATTAAAGATGACCGAGTGATAAAAATCATTATTTTATATTATAAGAATATTGTTACTATAACTTCTTCAAAATTATTTTCATCATTTCAATTCAATTATTATTTTCTAGAAATTTTAAATATAGTTCTTCTCTAAATCAATTACATATTTTCAATAATTTTTGAAAAAGTTCTTTGAAAATTTTCAAATCTATATGTTTACTATTCAATTTTATGAAATTTTGATTATTCGGAAATTCTTCAATTAAATATATATTAGAAAATAAAAACTTCAAATATAATTAAAAAAAATTCAATTAAACTTTTTAAAACAAAATAATTCTACAGAATTATGTATTAGTTAAAAGTATTAAAAATTCAAATTTTCAAAGATTTTAACTGAAAACCTTTTCAAAATTAAATTATTTCTAAAAATGTATGATAAATAATGCTTTTAATATTCAATTATTACCTAAAATTTATTTTTAAATCAATTTTTAATAGAAAATTCTACGAGAATTCAATTATTTAAATACAAAAATAAATAATTTATTGAACAATTAAATGTTTCTCAAAATTTAAATCTCATATAGAATTTAATTAAAATTTCTTAAAATAATCGTTTTTTTTAAGTATTTTAATAAAATTTTTAAGAATAGTTGCATTTTTTGGGAAAAATGCTAAGAAAATCGTATTTTATATAATTGAATTCGTGTCAAAAGTTTATTATGTTTTTATGAAAGTAATTGAATTTCTGCGAAGAATTTTATTAAAAATAATTTAATTTCTCTAAAGTATTTTATTATTTATGAAAATAATTGAAATCACGCGAAAAATTTAATAAAATATCTTTTAAATAATTGATTTTTTCCGAAAAATTTTATTAAAGTTATATTCAAAATAATTGAATTTATCTAAAGTATTTTATTATTTATGAAAATAAATGAATTTCCTCGAAGAATTTTATTTATTCACGAGAATAATTGAATTTTTACCAATTTTTTCGACGAATTTTATTAAAATTGTATTGAAAATTATTTAACTCCTTTATAGAATTTTAGTAAAATTTAGAGCTGTGCAAAATAATTCGAACCGAACTGTTCGAATTTTTTCGCCTAGTTCGAATGTCGAATATTCGACATTCGAGTTACTACAAAATTCGAACCGAACCGAGTTGTGTTCAGTTTTAGTACGCTAAAATGTCGAATTCTAAAATTCGACATTCGACATTTCGGCGCTCCAAAACCGAACAAAACTCGGTTCGGTTCGAATTTTGCACAGCTCTAGTAAAATTACATTGAAAATATTAAAAACGATAAAATAGTCGATCACTCCGAGTCATGATTTCAAAAACAAAAAAAGACAATTTCTTTTTTGACGTTTCAATAGCACGACTGTCCTCTTCACAAACGTAAAGAAATATTTTAAAAATTATATAAGTAACGCATTACTTATATTGGACGAACGTCTTCGTCTAAGCGAGAACGATTAGACACTCTTTCTTTAGGTTTCTGAAGGGGACAGCCGTGCTGTTGAAACGTCAAAAAAGAATTGTCTTTTTTTGTTTTTGAAATCCTAACTTGGAGTGATCGACTATTTCATCGTTTTATTAATTTATCGACTGAGTGATAACATTATTACTATATTATATATATATACATTGAAAATAATTGAATTCCCTCGATGAATTATATTATTCATGAGAATAATTAAATTCCTGACAATTTTTTTTTTATTAAAATTTTTGAAAATAGTTAAAATCTTTTAAGAAATTTTATTAAAATTACATTAAAAATAATTTAATTCCCGTAAAGATTTTTATAAAAATTCTTTTAAATATTTGATTTTCTTGGAAAAATTTTATGAAAATCATGTTTTAAATAATTTAATTCCTGCGAAAATTTTATTATTTATGAAAATAATTAAATTTCTTATCTTATAGAATTTTATTAAAACAATATTCGAAATATTTGAATTTATCTAAAGTAGGTATTTTATTTTAATGAAAATAATTGAATTTCTGTGAAATTTGTATAATTTATGAGAATAATTAAATGTTTGCATGGAATTTTATTAAAATTTTTTTTGTTTTTATTATGATTGAATTCTTTTGGAAAACTTTTCTAAAATAGTACCTAGATATTGCAAATCATTGAATTGAGGAACATTTTTGAAAATAATTGAAATTTTGCCAGAAATTTATTAAAATTTTTGAAAATAATAAGCATTGAATTGAGAAACATTTTTGAAAATAATTGAAAGTTTGACAGAAATCAAATTGCAATCATTTTTGTAACTTCTCCAAAATCCAATTTTTTTTTAGTGATTTTAACTAATATTTTTCTATAAATCCATTATTTTTAATAAGTAACTAATATATATTAATAAATTTAATTAATTTCAGAAGAATTTGAATTATAATTCTTTAAAAATTTAAGTTCTTTGAAATTTCTAATTAAATTCATTCAAAATTCAAATTTTATAATATTATTCATTAAATAATTTTATGATATTTCTTCAAGAGTAAAGTTATTTAAAAAGAAATTATTGTCAGAAAGAGGAAAAATTGAAGTTTTTATATTAGAATTCGTGGTAATTTAATAGTTTATGAGGCAATAGAGAAAGACACCAAATTCAGAATTTTCTTATGAATTCTGAAAATTTAATTTTTCCCAGAATAAAAATCCCTGACTTTTCCCTGACTTTCCTGACTTGTGGAAACCCTGTAAAAACTCACGCATTTCTGGTTGAGTAGAATATGATTTTCCTTTAATATCTTTAGGAAGAACTGCAGGATTTTCAGGCGCAATTGACTGAATTTCCTAGAACAAATAAGAATAAATTAATAATTATATTATTAATTAATTAATATTAATAATTACTAAATTAAGACGTAAACCAAACTAATGTTTTACTAAATGACTAATAATTATAAATTCATCATATCCACCTTTAAAAAATCATTGACTTTATCGTCTAATTTATTTGCTGTTTGTTGAACATCTTCAGTTTCACTGTCTGAATTATATTGTCCTAGTAAACCTTTCAAGGGATTGGAACCATTTTCTCCAGGTACTGAATTAGTGCTTTGTTTATATTTTTCTGTAAATGCAAAAATTTATTGATGTTAAAAAAGGCACATTCAAACTAAATTGAAAAACCAGAAACATACCTTGGGAAAATCTCACTGGAGAATTTGAGTGTTCTCCATCAATGTCCAAGATGGGTCTTCTTTGACGTCTTTTCATAATAAAAAAAACAAACTAAAAGATATATGTACAAATACAAAACCTATGGCTAATTATTCCTTACTCTGCATCACTCAATATAAATAAGACATTTTTTTAATACGAAAAACGTTATCAGAATTCATAAACACTTTTTTCTTTCAATATCTTCAATGTTATCACCATATAAGTCTTGAAAAAATAAATAGAAAAAAATAGAATAAATTAAATATTGAGAACACAAGACTTATATTCTTCATTAAATTAGTTAATTTCTTTCACATAATAAATAAATGTACGGAATTTATACAATTATTCGGAATTATTCACATATATAACCTCAAAAATCATTTTCTTTTTGACACTTCTTTATGTCCTTTATGTGCATTTAGGCAAATTCACAACTGCCGATAATTTTCTTAAATGTATATTCACAAGTTTTGGAATTTGTCCAGTTTATAATTTAAAGCGGTAAATCTAAATTACGTAAATTTTTTATTATTAAATTTTGTGAAAATAATATAAACATTGTTTTATATTTCTGAAAATTAATTATTAAAATAAAAATAATTTACAAATTTGATTTATTTTATAATTTATCTTTAGAGAATATTGTCTATAAAAGGAAATATAAAACGAAAAATATTGCACACAAACAAGAAAGTCAGAGTAATATTGCCGCCTTGAAAAGTGTGAAGTGTTTTATAAAGTGGAGAGAAAAAAATTATAAACAATTGTTAATAAAAATTGTTCAGTGGGATTTCTAAACTAGTAAAATGATTAATAGATCAAGATTATTAGCCCGCAATTTAAATGTCTTAAGGGTAAATATATTTAAATACGTAATGTTCATAAATGTTTAATTTAAATAATAACATAACCTCTAAACACATGTTTTAAATTATTATTTTACTCTGTAGAATTCAGCGGCTATTGGAGATAATGGATTTTTTGCATCATTGGCAAATCCACAATCCGTTTTTAGTTTTCAAGCAAGACACAAAAGTAATACTCCGTTAAATACTGTTGTTATATTCGTTCCTCAACAAGAGGTTTGTTATACACGTTTATATCTTAAAGCGCTTAAAGCTTAGGAATAGCTTTGCTTTTATTATTATTATCATCATCTATTTTCATAAATTACCATTTCGATTATTTATCTATATAATGCATTTATAAGATTTTGAATTATTTTTCAATTTATTTAATATATTCGACTTTTTAAAATGACTTTTCAATTAATAATTTTTAGGCATGGATTGTTGAGCGAATGGGTAAATTTTTTAAAATTTTGGAACCTGGTTTCAATTTATTGATGCCAATTGTTGACAGAGTAAAATATGTTCAAAGTTTGAAAGAATTGGCGATTGATATTCCTAAGCAGAGTGCTGTGACTTCAGGTAAGGAATATTTTTTACATTCAGTTTTAAAGAAAATAAAATTTATTCGATATTAATATTTAAATGTTGTTATATTTAGTATTTTTATTTAATAATTTGTTTATACTTTATTTTATGTCTCTATTAGACAATGTTGAATTGGACATCGATGGAATTTTATATTTACGAGTAAATGATCCATTTTTGGCTTCCTATGGTGTTGAAGACCCTGAATTTGCCATAATACAAATTGCCCAAACCACTATGAGATCGGAATTGGGAAAAATCTCGTTGGATAGAGTTTTTCAAGAAAGAGAAGGACTTAATGTGAATATTGTTGAAAACATTAATAAAGCCAGTCAAGCATGGGGAATCACTTGTTTGAGATACGAAATTCGTTAGTATTTGTATTTTTTTGCAACTATTAATCGCAGAAAATTTGTTTTAAATTATTAATATTTTGTATTTTTTTCTTTCAGGTGATATTAGATTACCGACAAGAATTCGAGATGCGATGCAAATGCAAGTTGAAGCGGAAAGAAAGAAGAGAGCAGCAATTTTAGAATCTGAAGGAGTTAGACAAGCTGAAATCAATATTGCTGAGGGTCAAAGGACATCAAGAATTCTCGTCTCTGGTAATTTTGAATTTCTAATTTAAAAAATTTTTAAATTTAAAAGGTCAGGGACAGTACAGTTGGTAAGGGAAATCAGGGAAAAGACAGAAATTTTTATTAAAAATGATGGAAAAAATTAAATTTTTAAAATTCATAAGAAAATTTTGAATTTTTGTTTCTTTTTTGTTTGCCTCATGAACTATGAAATTCAGTACAAAACCTTCAATGTTTTCTCTTTCTGACAATAATTACTTTTTAAATAACTTAATTCTGGAAGAACTGACATAAAATTATTATTAATTATAAATTATTTAATGAACAATTTTACTTAAATATTTCAAAATTATTTGAATTTTAAAAATGTTGCATATACAATTTTTATAAAAAGATGAACTTCAAAAGGTTTTAATTTGAAATTTTATAAAATTTCCATTTTTAATGAATTTATTTCATTAGAAATTTTAAAGAACTTACATTTTTGAAAAATTTTAATAATTCAAATTCTTCTAAAATTAGTTAAATTTTTTAATATTATATCTAATTAAATATGAAAAATAATGGATTTATATAGAAGAATTTTAGTTAAAAACAATAAAAAAAATTGAATTTTGGGGAAAACGATTACAAACGATTGCAGAAATTAAATTATTTTCAAAAATTTCAATATAACTCTTCGCAAAATTTCAATTATTTTCAAAAATTTTCCTCAATTCAATGATTTTCTATATTTACTATTTTAATAAAATTTTCCAAAATAATTCTATAAAAAAAATTCCCATCAATTCAATTATTTACAAATTTTTTATAAAGTTCTTCGAAATAATTAAATTATTTTCATAAATAATAAAATTTTTTTTAGTAATTATTTTCAAAAATAATAAAATTCTTCTCTGAAATTCAATTGTTTTCAAAAATTTTAATAATTTTTTTGGCAAAATTTCAATTATTTTCAAAACTTGTCTTCAATTCAATGATTTTTAATATTTACTGTTTTAATAAAATTTTCCAGAAGAATTCAATTATTTTCAAAAAGTTAAAAAAAATTCTACGTAAATATTTCATTATTTTCATCAGTAATAAAAATTTCGCAGGAATTCAATTATTTACAAATTTTTTTAAAAAATTTTATCGCAATAATTCAATTATTTTCATAAATAATAAAACTCATTGCAGAATTTCTATTATTTTTAATACAATTTCAATCGAATTTCTCGAAAAATGTAATTATTTGAATAATTGAATTCTCGTAGAATTTTCTAATAAAATATAAAAATTGATTTAGTAAATATTTTTTAAAAATTATTCATTGATCATTATTATAGGGATTCAATTATTTTCATTAATAATAAAATTCATATTCGGAATTCAATTATTTTCATAAACTAATCGCAGCATTTCAATTATTTTTAATACAATTTTAATCAAAATTCCTCGAAAACAGTAATTATTCTTAAAATTTTTATTAAAATTCGTCGAAAGAATTCAATTATTTAAAAATTTGTTGATTCAATTCCTTATAAGAATTTAATTTCAAGAAACATTCAATTATTCAATAAATTATTTATTTTTGTATTTAAATAATTGAATTCTCGTAGAATTTTCTAATAAAAATTGATTTAAAAATGAATTTCAGTTAATATTTTAAATAATAATTGAATATTAAAAGCATTCCTAGCATGAATTTTTAGAAATAATATAATTTTAAAAATGTTTTCAGTAAAATCTTTGAAAATTTGAATCTTTCATACTTTTAACTTATAATTCTGTAGCATTAATTTTTTTAAAAAAGTTTAATTGAATTTTTTTTTAAATTATTTGAATTTTTTATTTTCTAATATATATATTTAATTGGAGAATTTCCGAATAATCGAAATTTTGTAAAATTTAATTGTAAACAAATGGATTTGAAGAGTCTCAAAGAACTTTGTCAAAAATTATTAAAACTAATTGATTTGAAGACAAATTTTTTAGTTAAAAATTCATGAAAATAATAATTGAATTAAAATGATGAAAAGTGATCGATATTTTCTTGTTTTATAATAATATTTTATAAGTTGTTAAATTTCAAAAAACTTTGAATTTGAAATTTTTGAAAATCTTAATTCCTATGGAAAAATAATAATGATTAAATATTTATTTTGAATAAAACTATTGATGTTTTCAATTAATTTTAGAATTAAAGAAATTCGTTAATATTAATGAATAATTTCTAGATTTTTGAAACTTAATGATTATTTTTTTCAGAGGCTCAAAAACAAGAACAAATTAACAAAGCAGACGGTGAAGCAGCCGCTATTCTTGCATTGGCACAATCACGAGCAAAGGGATTAGAAATAATTGCAAATTCCTTAGGTTATAAGGATGGCAAAGATGCAGCTGCATTAACCATTGCAGAACAATATGTTCATGCTTTTGATAAGCTCGCAAGAACAAATAATACTTTAATTTTACCGAGCAACGTTGGAGATGTGTCAAATTTCGTAGGCCAGGTAAGACAAATAAGGAAATAATAGAAATGAAAATAAAGCAATAATAAATATATAATAAATTAATCCCACATATAAAATATTGTTTAATTTGAATATTTTCAGGCCCTGACAATATACAAACACGTGATAAATCAAAAACCCCAGAATCCCCAAAATCCAACGCACATAACAAGTGGACCAGAAAATAAAGTTCCAGTTGGAATTGAATCATCGGACGATAATTATGAATATTTTAGTGACAAAGAAGAGGCCGAGAAACATAAAAAAAAGAATGAAAGGACTCCTGATCATATGTAGTCTGTATTTTCAATAAAATCTTCTTTATTATTCAGTCCTCCTGTTAAAAAAATTATATTTTTCATCAAGTGAAATATAAGTTTAATGTACCTACAATTACTTTGAAATAATTTAATTAATTATTGTAAGTAAATTAGAAATTTCAAATTGGCATTTTTTTTCGCGAATTGCGTAAATTTCAGTTTTATTTCTTCTTTTTCGTATGTACAGGAACTGTCGGTGCAGACGACGAATATGTTTGTTGAGAAATTCGATTAATATAATAGAGTGCAACAATGGAGAAAAGGAAGCATGTTGTTGTCGAAACTCTATGCACTAATCCTGATGCAATTAGCGATGTGATTAAAGAAATGAAAACTGCAATAAAAAAAATTATAGACAAATGATTACAAATTATTATCGAATTTGTTGCATTATAAACAAACATTTGAAAGTTAAATTATAATATACAAACCTTCGGGAAAAAGTTTCATTTGAAATGATTTGCCAAACATAATTGTCTCCAAATTTCCCAATGCGGTCAGTAAAAATATAAAAACTAAGGAACCTATGTAACCACCGAGAACTGTGTGGATTTGAGTTGATGAAAGCCAACTTCTGTACATTTGCATTCCAGAAAAAAGAAGTACGGTAATTATTGCAGATAATGCAAAGGACACTCCACTTGTCACAGCTATTCAAAAAAAGAGGTAAAATATTAATCAAACTTTTATTAACCTATTAATTATTTCAATATTTATTCACAAATATTTTAATTAATAATTTTTTTACAATAAATCTTTTAATGGAAAATATAAACATAGCCGGCATTATTTTTGAGGTTAAGAAAAATAGAGTTAATGTTTTATTGATCCAAGGGCTTTAAACTCAATTTTTATTTACTTACCCATTGTACCTAATTCCTTGAATTTAACAAGAGTTTATTATTATTATATATTATAAAACATGAAGTTTGTTTTGTTTTTTACAAATTATTTATTTTGTCAGCCACGTAAACACAGCTTGTGCTTTATAATTAAAGGTGTTCACACACTGTCAGTTGTCAAATTGTCTAAAGTCAGTTTCACATGTTGTAACTACCGGTGGTGCTGCCTGTATATTCTTTTCATATTTCCCTCCTTTTTCGAATTTCTTGTCCATTAGTCCACCAATCACAGCAGTTTTTAGACCCAGTGACGAAAAGTGGTACTACACCTCACACCCCCACCAGACTTCGTAATCAACGGTTCTTTGCTAAGTTTCCCGTTTGTTTTTTCGGTTTTTTCAACATTTTTAAATTATTTTGAGTTATTTTCTCTATATTAGTTGCCGATTATGACGAATTTGTCAAATTTCTTTTATGAAATATCGGATTTGTCTCAAGGTAATTTTCATAAATTGATTAATTGAAAAACTTGAAAAAGTTCAACATAACCTCAAATTTGTTTGAAACCCATTTTAAATATATATCTTAAATATTAGTTCGAATCATATAGTTTATTTATTAATTAACAATGAATGATTTTGTGAAAAAAAGTGGAATTTATTGCGCTAAATGTGGATGTAACAATTAGGTAGTGCCAAAGAAAAAGAGAAAACAGAAGTTGCTTTGCAATTCTTGCCTTTATTTACAAATGTTCGATATTCATTAATGTATTTGGTAACAAAAGTGTATTGCACATATACAGAATAATCGTTATACCACCGGCGAAAAATGAATAACAATGCCTCCACATAATAAAAACAATACCGATACAATTGGATTCAATTTTCAATGTAAAGTCGCATCGCATTATATATATATATTTTTTTTATACATATATATTTATATCAGTCATAAAATTCACATATAATATATTCGCCATTATTAATCATAGTCTTAATTATATATTTTAGAACAAATTATATCGAGAGAGATCCATCATATTATATAACAAAAAAGATTAATAATTAAACATTTTTTTAGGCCGAACAACTTACGAGAAGCCAGTCACTTGTTTATCATCTCAACTTTTCTTGATCTTTCAGGTTCTATACATGGCTCGAACTAGGTCCGTAAATTTGCTCAAATTCGAAAAAGTCAGTTTTTTTGAAAAAAGGTCTGTAATTTGATTGAAATAGACCGAAAACTTCGTGAATTGTAAGATATATTTTAGAGAATTTTAGAAAAATTCCAAATGATTGCAGAAATTCAATTATTTTCAAAAGTAATCAAATTCTCCGCAGAAATTAAATTATGTTGAATAATTTAAAAAAATTCTCTACAAAATTTCAATTATCTTTATAAATAATAAAATTCTTCTCTAAAATTCAATTATTAAAAAAATTTTTTTTTTAAATTCTTGACAAAATTTCAATTATTTTCATAAATAATAAAACTCCATCGCATAATTTCAATTATTTTTAATACAATTTTAATCGAATTCCTTGAAAAATGTAATTATTAGTAAATATTAAAATTCGTCGAAAGAATGCAATTTATTATTTAAAAATTTGTTGGTAAAATTCTTTATGAGAATTAAAGTTTAAAAAACATACAATTATTCAATAAATTATTTATAATTTTTGTATTTAAATAATTGTATTCTCGTAGAATTATCTAATAAAAATTGATTTAAAAATAAATTTCTGGACAAATTTTAGATAATAATTGAATATAAAAAGCATTCCTAGCATGAATTTTTAGAAATAATTGAGTTTTAAAAAGGTTTCAAATTAAAATCTTTGAAAATCTGAATTTTTCATATTTTTAACTAACAATTCTGTGGAATGAATTTTTTTATTATAACTTTAATTGCGGATTTTTTAAAAATTATTTAAAGTTTTTATTCTTTTAATCTATATATTTAATTGAAAAATTTCCGAATAATTGAAATTTTGTAAAATTGATTTGTAAACAGATGAATTTGAAAATTCTCAAAGAACTTTTTCAAAAACTATTATAAATAATGGATTTTTAGAAGAATTTTAGTTAAAAACATTTTTAAAAAAAATTAATTTTTGAGAAGTTACAAATTATTGCAGAAATTCAATTATTTTCAAAAGTAATAAAGAATCTTCGCAGAAATTTAGTTATGTTCAAAAATAATAAAATTCTTAGGGATTCAATTATTTTCATAAATAATAAAAACTCATCGCAGAATTTCAATTATTTTAAGAAATTTTGATTTAATTCTTTATGAGAATTAAATTTTGAGAAACATTTAATTATACAATAAATTATTTTTTTTGTGTTTAAATAATTGAATTCTCGTAGAATTTTCCAATAAAAATTTATTTAAAAATGAATAATTGAAATTCCGTGACATTGAATATTGTAAACAAATGGATTTGAATATTGTCAAAGATGTTTTTCGAAAATTATTCAAAATAATTGATTTAAAGAAGAATTTTAGTTAAAAATTGTTTAAAATAATAATGGAATTGAAATTCTGAAAATAATTATAATTATGAAAAAATTTAATTTATAGTTTTAAGTAAAATGTGAGAACTCGGACTGGTTAAATTTTTGTCATTGGTCCGTAAATGGTCTGTAATTTTTCACTTTTGGTCCGTAAAGTCCGTATTTTTAAATACTTTCACTGGTTCGAGCCCTTGGATTTCTATTATGAATATTATTTAAAATTTTTCTTTTAATTACAACACTATATTGATACACCATGATTGAAATCAATTATTTTTCTTATAGACCGGCACGGATTTACGGATGACAATCATTTTTTCCTGACGGATTTATTCTTCAAAGCAAAAAGGTTTTTATAAAAATAATTTTTTTTAAATAATTAGAGTAATTTTTAACATTTACCTTTTATTATTCATAGCCGAAAATTTTGTGTTTGATAAATTAAAAAAAAGTGAATTTCAGGCATAAATTTGAAAACAAATAAACAAAAAAAAAACAAAAAAAAAGAAGAAGACGTGAATGAAAATGATTTCTCGAATAGCTATTCGTCTATATAGAATATAGATTTCTTTTAATTTATAAAACTAGAGTTAAAGAATGTAATTTAATTTGCCATTGTAAAAGTAAACAGAGGCCCTGAATCTAGTCAGTAAACTACTGTGGCAGGGCTTCAATTTTTTTGTTTGTTTCTGTTTTTTTTCTATTGTAGCACATTCAGTGTATATACAATGCCTGCAATTTATTTATTCTAAAAATTCACAATATCCATTTTTTACGAGAATGCGACTGTATAAGTCCTTTGCTCGGCAGATATAAAATTAATTTCATAACAATATGAATTATAATAAATAATTGCATCTTACAATAAAATTTTTTTTTCATACTACGATTAAATTTAGAATATGTTGAACTTTTTATTCTAAATTAACTTTAACTAATTTTCGTATTTACATAATATATCATCAATAAAGAACAATTACAAAGCGTATCTGTTATTTTATCAGAGCCAAATAATATTTTATATATATAAAAATTCAATTCAAATATTGCAAACTTTTAGCTATATATAATAATTACTAAATTGCGAAAAACTTAAAAATTTAACATAGAAAAATTAAATTTTGACTCTGATTATACTGCACATAGAGCTTAAAATAATAATGATAATAATATTAATAAACTTCTTTACAGTTTTCAGTAAACAACGACACGACAATTAATGTAGTTTTTCTTATGTTACTTTTTAAAACATATTTCCTTAGATCTGTGAAATTATAACTGACAGTTCAGAGAAGTAATTTCACAGATTTTAATTTTTTTATAGCTGAATATAATATTAAAGCATGAATTTAATTAACAAAAATTCTAAACAATCGCAAATTTACAATATATAGAGGTTGTAATTAGGAATTTTAATAACGCGCAAATAGTCAGTTAATTACTTTATCTATCTTAAATATATAATGTCTTACAATACCGTCAATTCGTGAGCTTGGGTCGCACAGAAAATATTTTCTGCTTTAATATTTAAATGCAAATCAATGCAGAAATCTCTGTTATTTAATTCACTATGAAAAGTCTTCTGTTCGTCTTTAATTTGTTTTAAAAAAGTTTCAATATTTCGAAATTATAATAACTTCAGTAAATCATGATATTTAATAACAATAAGAACTAAAATATCAAACAAATTTTTTATAATAGAAATAGTTAAAAATTTTCCATAATTCAGGCCTCGGATAGTTCAATTTTTTGATTTGTTCTTCGACAATATTTTCAGAAAACGCGACATTTTTTATGAAGCTGAAGTCCGCAACGTTTTTGAAAACGAAAAAATAAAAAATAATTCTTTTTCAAGTAAATTACTTCGATTTTGATAATGTAAAAAATAACAGTGTAGTCAAATATTTCAAAATTTATTTTTCATTTATTTTTCTATAAAGATATAATTAAATTTTCAAAATATATCATTAAAAAGTTTTTAGATAATTGAAATTTTGAAAATTCTATTGAAAATACCTAATTGATTTTTTTAAGTATTTTATTGAAATTTTTAAAACTCAAATTTCGAAAAATTTTAATTGTAAATTTAAAAAATAATTGAATTCTCAAAAATCACAATGAAAAATCAAAATGAAAATGTACTTTTTATATACTTTGTGACAATTTATTGTCTTCATTTTTTTTCACGGTTTCTATTCTTATTTTTTGAGTGTAGTGTAACCGTGTAAAGGTGAGAACCCCATGTGACTTGGAAATTTTTGTTAAATCTGTGAAAATTTTTATCTGAAATTTTTTTTAAACAATTTAATATAAAATCGCGATGAATTGTTTCTCATACAGGGTGTCCAGCTACCTTGAAAACCTTGAAAACCTTGAAAAGTACTTGAATTTTTTTTGCTCCTTGAAAACCTTGAAAAGTACTTGAATTTTATGACAAAACCTTGAAAAATTAAAATTCATAAAAGTGAGATTTATTTTCTTGATGTTTTAAATTGAATTCTCGTCAATATTTCAATTATCTTTATAAATATAAAAATTCTTCACCGAAATTCAATTATATTCAGGTACTTTAATAAAATTCATTGCAAAATACAATTATTTTCATAAATAACAATATCAATCACGAGAATTCAATTATTTTAAAAATTCTTTACATTCTTCTCAAAAATTCAATAATTATTTTAAAAAAATCAAAATGAAAATTTTGATCAACATTTCAATTACTATCTTTATAAATAAATAACAATAATCTTCGACAAAGTTCAATTATTTTGTGGAATTTTAATAAAATTCATTGCAAAATTCAATAATTTTAATATAAATAATAGAATTCATCACAAGAATTCAAATACTTTTAAAAATTTTAATAAAAATCATGGCAAATTTTCAAATTATTTTAAAAAAATGTTCTTTCTTCGATGGTTTTCAATATTCTATTATTTTAATAAAATTTTTACGAAAGAATTTAATTATTAAACCAAAGTTTTTAAAATATTCTTCACAAACTTTCAATTATTTAAAAAAAATTTTTCTACATTTATTCAATTATTTAAAATAGAATTTGCATAAATTTTTTCGCAAAAATCAATTGTTTCAAAATTTGGCATTAAATTCTTCGAAGTAATTCAATTATTATTTTCAAAAGTAATAAAATTCAATTATTTTCAAAAATTTTAATAAACCTCATTGCAAAATTTCAATGTATTTTCAAAAATTTTTCTTAATTTAATAATTTGTGTATCAATTATTTTTAATCGAAATTTCCAAAAGAATTCAATTATTTAAAAACAATTTCAATTGATGTTTCTTAAATCTATGTTCCTTATATTTCTAATATTTTATCAATAAATTGTATTTAAAGTTGTTTATGAATAACTATTGTATGTATGTAGAAATTATAAAATTGTTTATAAGTACTCCCTAAATTTTAATTAGTGGAAATATTTATTAATTTTAATTAGTTACTGACTTTTTGCTTTTTAATTAGTAAATTTCACTAAAAAATTAGTAGAAATGATTATTTATTCGTAAAATTTACTTCTTCAAAAGAAAAAAGTCAGTCACTAAATCAAATTAGTATTTAAATTTAGAGAGTAAGTAAAAATTTACTTGAAATAAACTTATTGAGGAAAACTTATAAACAGAACTTACTCTATTACACTCGATTATAAATAACAAATATTTTGAAAATTAGTACCCTAAAAATGGACCTTGAAAAAAATTATTTTGCACCTTGAAAACCTTGAAAAGTCCTTGAATTTTTTTTAAAGAATCGCTGGACACCCTGTCATACTTTTGTTTTATTTTATATTGGTGTTGAATTAGTGCTCATCGCTAGCTTTGAGTGACTCATATTTCACCTGTTCGTTCGACTGGATACATGTGATAGCTGTTGTATGTGTTTGTAGCAGTTATTATCGTCCTTTGTCTTTTATTACGATGACTTCTCCAGACGAGGAAAGGTGGACTAAACTGTTTGAATCTATTGATTCTTTATCTTCCTCTCTTTCGGACATGAAGAAACAATTTGCGGAACACAATGCCAAGTTGGAAATTATCGAAAATAAATATTCTGACCGGGAAGATAAATTCAAACTTTTTGAAAAGGATATAACTTATTTTAGTGAATCTTTACGAGCGAAGAATATTATTCTCTATAATTTAGACGATTCGAGCGAGATTAACAAAAATTTAATTTCTGTCGTTTGTGAGACTTTTTCTAAGGTTGGATTAAATATTCCCGATCTAGCAATAGCTGATGTTTTTCGTCTTGGCAGTACGCAGGGCAATCGCCCTATTATTGTGAAATTCATCGCAGTCAGATGGGTCAAAATGGTTTTTTCCAAGTTGGTCGAGCTGAGGGCTAATAATTTGAGTATTGCTACACGGAGAGAAGAGTTGCAGTAAATGTGACAGAACGCGTTTAGTAAATCATTTAGTGCACCGGTTAGTGGCGCCAACTGTATGTTTAGTATAATACACTACGACACCTCTCTGTTTAGTAGAATATACTGTTTGCTCAGTGTATCTTACTATCTTACTAAACAGTGCAGTAGATGGCACTGTCTGTACCGTCAGTCCAAACCTAACGATTCTGTTTAGTAGATTTAACTGCCATGTCAGTAGAATCTACTACGCCCTTCTCTCCGTGTAATGATCGTTCCAAAGCTGAGAGGGATCAACGCCGTGTTTTGGTCAACAAAGTCCATGAATTGAAGTTGTCTGGGGTGAAGGCCAGGATAAGAGGGAATAAAATCATTGTTGATAATCAAACAAGTTTGTCACAAGAGGACTCTCTTCAGCGTATCTTAGACAGACCTTCTCCCAAACCTGATACCAATAAAAATGTTCAACAGTCCCTACTCTTTTCCCAAACTCTTGGCCTTAAAGGTGATCTTACTCCTGCTCCGAAGACTGTTAAAACTAGAAAGAAGAGGAAAATTTAAACACCAAAGGAGAAAATTTCTAATTTTATGGATACGCTTGAAAATTTCGCGACACCTGACACACCGAAACTTACCCAGGAAGATTCGAATCTTAAGCGTTTACAGACTGCTAAAAAATTGGATCTGAAGGATGGGAAGTAGCAACCAACCCATGGTCAATCTCCAAGTAGGAGTCGTCTTTTCAGAGAATCTTCTTTTTTGGATAACCCCTCCACTGGTAAAGTCGTTTTTTGGAATGTTCATGGTATTAATAACCTTGGAGACATTAATGGCTTCATCGATTCTCGAGATATCTTATGTTTATGTGAAACGTGGTCGGAATCTGCAACCATTCATCTATTCAATGGCACTCCTTTCAGGTATATTATCTCTCTAGCGAGAAGAACCTACAGTCAGGGACGAGCCAGTGGTGGTTTGGTAATAGCGTTTAACACTGATTTATATAATGTATCGGTAATTTCTTTAGATTTCAATTATATATTTGTTAAAGTCAATCGTTTGTCGTTAGTTGAGTGTTATATTTTGGGTTTAACGTATATTTCTCCAGTTGAGGATCTGGATGTATTTTTAGATAATCTCAATTTAATTCTTATCAATTTGACAAATGATTTTCCAAATACTCCTGTTATTTTGGGGGGAGATTTCAACTGCAGGGTGGCTGATTTAAATCAGCTTAGCCCTGACTTTTTTAATTTTGTAAATTTTTTGGCTCCAGATAGATCTTCCTTCGATAAAGTTGTGAACTCTAAGGGTAAAACGATTACAAATTATTTAGAGGCGCATGATTTTGTTTTGTTGAATGGTCGTACTTTCAGTGATTCGCCTGCGAACTTCACATTGGATGGATTCCGAATGTAAAGATGCTAAAAAAAAGAGTTACTGCGATGTTAAATGATTGTAAGAGAAATAATTTTTCTAATATTTCTAAGGAACTATTTCATATAGAGAAAAAGAATTATAAGAAAATTTTAAAAGTTAAAGAAAAAAATTATATTTCAGCTAGAATCGAAGCAGTTAACAATTGTAAAAATGCGTCTCAGTTTTGGAAGGCCATTAACTCTAGTCGTCCTAAAACTTTTTTAATTTTTGTATTGATGATGCGTCGTGGGTTCAATATCTGGATGACTGTTTCCCGAGTATCCCTTTCCCTTTGGATTGTAAGTTTTTAAATCGCTTTGTTCCCTTGTTAGATGACGAAATTTCAACGTATGAGCTAATGAAGAGTCTTGCCAAATGTAAAAATGGGAAGGCCCCTGGACTTGACGGCATTAATTATAATTTTTTCAAACATTTACCGCAGAATTGGATTCTGTATTTAAACAATCTTTTTAATAATATAATGAAATCCGAAAAAGTCCCTAAGATTTGGGGTCAGCTAACTACTTCAATGCTATTTAAAAAGGGTGATCCAAAAAACCCTGATAATTTCAGGCCGATCACCCTTGTAAATTGTGTGGTTAAAATCTTTACTCAGATTCTATGTGATAGACTTAGACAGTGGACGGAGGAGCACAATCTGATACCGGAGTCTCAGGCTGGGTTTAGAAGCGGTAGAGGTTGTTTAGACAACCTATTCAATCTCTCCGCAATTATTCAGATCCATCTGAGTTCTCCGAGATCGGTTGTGTATGCCGCCTTCATAGATTTCAAAGGGCCTTTCCCATCGGTCTCTCATGTTAAGCTTTGGAACAAATTATATGCCTTGGGACTCAGCTCAAAGTTTATTAATATTTTGAAGAGTTTTTATTCATACGCTCATACATGTATCAAAACTATGCGTGGCTGAAAGTGTTAAAGTCACTCAAGGTGTGTTGCAGGGAGAGGTCCTGAGTCCCTTTTTATTTCTTCTTTTCATTTCTGACATGGAAAAATTTTTTATGGATCCGTATTGCCGTGGACTCTCTATAAGCAAATCAACTGAAGTGCTTATGTTGGGTTATGCGGATGATTATGTGTTATTATCTCATTCGCCCCTTGAATTGCAAAACAAACTTAAAGCACTTAACATGTACTGCGAATCGAATAGCCTGATAGTCAATACCAACAAAACAAAGATTGTGATTTTCACTAATTCCCCCAACTCATGTGCAAATAAATTTAAATCTTTCAAGTTTGGAGATGAGGATATTGAGGTGACAAACGAGTATGTGTATCTTGGTATAACTTTTAATAGATTTAGTTCTTTCACTCCTGCCGCGAGAAGAGCAGTTAGCGCAGCAAATACCGCTGTTGGTTCGGTGCTTAAAACAATACTTCAATCGCCTAAGCTACTTTTTTTGCTCCTTAATTCGATCCAAGGCCTGAGAATTATGCAATTAAATTAAAAAATCAATTCAGTTGATTTAAATATATTAAAAAAATAATTCTAATTCAATTTCCTTATTTTATATTATAGTATTGATAAAAATTAAGAATCATTCGACTATTTTTTGTTTCATGTAAAAATAATAACGTGAACCCATTCTCACTGATTGATCAGACTCGTTCAGTGTAGTTGTAAATGCTTTTTTAGGTCCGATATGACTTTCACTTTAGGCGTATGAAAAATAATTGTCAAAGTGAGATTTTAAGTTTTTTGTTTTTTAAAGATCAGACTCGAGAAGAAGCTTGAGGGTGTTTCAGGCCGGACGTTATTAGATTACAATAACAATATTGTTATTTCCAGACAATGCAGAGAAAGATTTTCTTTTTTATTCATTAATAATGGAACTATAAAGAACAGATTTAAGTTTATTTGGAAATTTTTGTCTTTTACATTTTAAACAGTTCGACTAGTGTTCGAATTTGAAAATATCTAAACTTCTATTTCTTTAGTTTTCTTTTTTTTCATAGAGTTTAAAATCTCTCGATTTCGATTCAAATTTAATTTTTCAAATTCGAGATATTTTGAAGAAATTTTCAATTTTAAGTTATAAGTTATTCAAAGACTTTCATTTTTGATGTTCTGAGCTTCTAATTTCAAAAAGAATTTTTGTTTAATCTTAAAATCAAACTGTATCTGCGTCGTTACTTTAAAAAAATTGGGAATTTTGAATTAGAAAACTCAGTTTTTAATTATAAAGATAATTTTTGGGATATATTTAATATTATCTTTGAAGAATTTAATTATTCTCACATTTTTTTTACAACTAGGACGTCCTGTGTTATTACTTTTGTAAGAATATTGTACAAAAATTTGACTAAAAACTGAACGCGTTTTACTTTTCAACAGCATTACTATATTTTAACTCGACGCATAAACTATACAAAAATCAGCGCTCGAAATCGGGGAAATAAAAAGAAAATGAGAAAATGTACTGGACGGTACTTGGGTGAACGTATATCGTAAACGAAGCATTTTTTTTGTTGAAAATTCTTCTTTTTTTCCAAAAAAATTGTTTATAGTTGTTGTTAAAGAAGAAAATAATACTTTTTTTCGCGCATCATAACACTTGATTTACTTAACAAGATGAGTCTTCAATTCAGAATATTCACCATTTTATCGTTTCACGCCCAATTCTGTTAATAAAATTTTTCAGGAAGTTCCCACGTTGAGTTTTCTAATTTTCTTTATTTGACTAGAACTCGTATTCCAAATTTCGCGTAGACCTGTAAACAGAAAAATTTCTATGTTTTGCCTTTTGATTTGATCAGGGTTGCCACAGGTCAGGGAATTTAGGGAAATTAGGGATTTTTATTAAAAGTACTGGAAAAAATTTAAATTTTAGAATTCATAAGAAAATTCTGAATTTTGGTGTCTTTTTTATTTGCCTCATAAAGTATGAAATTACCACGAATTCTAATACGAAACCTTCAATTTTTTCTATTTCTGACAATAATTTCTTTTTAAATAACTTAATTCTGGAAGAACTGCTATAAAATTATTTTTTATAAATTATTTAATGAACAATTTTACTTAAATATTTCAAAATTATTTGAATTTTAAAAATGTTGCATATACAATTTTTATAAATAGATGAACTTCAATAGGTTTCAATTTGAAATTTTAGAAAATTTTGATTTTGAATGAATTTCATTAGAAATTTTAAAAAACCTACATTTTTGAAAAATTTTAATAATTCAAATTCTTTTGAAATTAGTTAAATTTTTTAATATATAATTAATTATTAAAAATAATGGATTTACAGAAGAATTTTTGTTAAAAACATTTTTAAAAAAAATTTAATTTTGGAAAAGTTACAAATGATTGCAGAAATTCAATTATATTCAAAAGTAATAAAATTCTTCGTAGGAAATTCAATTATGTTCAAAAATTTTTAAAAATTCTTGTCAAAATTTCAATTATCTTTAGGATAAATAATAAAATTCTTCTCCGAAATTCAATTATTTTCAGAAATAATAAAATTTTTCTTAGGAATTTAATTATTTTCATAAATAATACAATTATTTTTACGAATTTAATTATTTATAAATTATTTATAAATATAATAAAACTCAGTGTAGAATTTCAATTATTTTTAATAGAATTTTAGTTGAATTCGTTGAAAAATGTAATTATTCTTAAAAATTTTATTAAAATTTGTCAAAAGAATTCAATTATTTAAAAATGTGTTATTAAAATTCTTTATGAGAATTCAATTTTAAGAAACATTCAATTATTCAATAAATTATTTTCTTTTGTATTTAAATAATTTCCAATAAAAATTGATTAAGTCAATATTTGTAAAAAATTACCTATTTATTGGTAATTTTTTAAAAATATATTATAAGTATAATATATAGTTTTTACCAAGTGATAAATTCATATAAATATAAAAAGTTGATTTAAAAATGAATTTTAGTTAAAATTTTAGATAATAATTGAATATTAAAAGCATTATAGCATTCGTTATAGCATGAATTTTTAGAAATAATTGAATTTTGTAAAGGTAAAAGGTTTAAAATTAAAATCTTTGAGAATTTGAATTTTTTATACTTTTAACAAACAATTCTGTAGAATTAATTTTTTAAAAAAATTTAATTGAATTTTTTAGTTTTTATTTTCTAATATATATTTAATTAAGGGGCTTTCGAATAATCGAAATTTCGTAAAATTTAATTGTAAACAAATGGAATTGAAAATTCTCAAAGAACTTTTTCAAAAATTATTAAGAATAATTGATTTAAAGAAAAATTTTAGTTTAAAAATTCCAAAAAATAATAATTGAATTGAAATGATGAAAATAATTTTGAAAAAGTTACAGTAACAATATTCTTATAATATAAAATAATGATTTTTATTTTTAAATTGTTCGATTTCATAAATAATTTAGTGAGGATCAGAGCTTTTTGTAAAATAGGCTACAGGCCTATTAATACATACTTGGAAATAAAATAAATAAAAAAAATTTTTATTTTTAATTATTCGGTAATTTTTAATTATTATAAGACATGAAGAAATCAATTACTCCGAGTCGAAGACACGGATTGATCGATTTCTTCTTGTTTTGTCATAATATTCTTATAACTTGTTGAATTTCAAAAAAACGTTTTAATTTGAAATTTTTGAAAATCTTAATTCCTTTGGAAAAATAATAATGATTAAATATTTATTTAAAAAAGAAGTTATTTATTCTTTCGAATAATTTTACAATTATAGAACTTCGTAAATAAATGTAGTAGAACATTTTTTGAGTATCTAATAATTTTTAGAGTGAATCAGAATATTCTTTAGGGTCAGGGAAAAAGTGAAAATTTTGTCTGGACATCAGGGTAAAGTCAGGGAAAAGGAAAATTAAATTTTTGTGGCAACCCTGCTGTTGATTATTTTCGTAAAAAAAGGGATTTTTCTTTCATTTTTAACTGAGAAAGGAAAAATCTTCAGTAAATTACTAAAGTAAAAATATTTGCAAATTAAAAAAGGGAAATGGATAAATAAATTTTTGCAAATGTAACAAAAGAAAAACTCACAACTAGGGATTGACGGTTACTTGAGCCGTTGCGTTACGTTCGCCAGGGCAACAGCAAAAGCTTGTAAAGCACTAAAAGGATATTGGAAATCCAATGTGTACGCATTTCCGTCTATTCTTCCAAATTGCATAACCTGCAGGCAAAGAAGATTTATTTAATTTTCTGAAATACAATCTTGTCGATAGAATTTAATTTTTCCAACTTCATTCTCATTTTTACGTTATAATGGTACTCTCACAGCTCCGCTGCTGCCTGCCTGCAAAAGTACAAGAGAAAGAGAGTTAGTGAATTCAAATTTGAATTTATGTACGTTACCAAGACAACTTCTGCAGGCAGCAGCCGAGCTGTGCGAGTACCTTTATCACATGAGAAAGTATTATTTTCAAATTAAGGGAAAAAACAATTTTTTTAATTAAAAACAATTGTGTTAATCGTTAAAACTTAAAATTGATTTTTTATCCCAGAAATTACTTGAATTGGAAATAATAATTTTCTTATATTTCATTTTTTGAAGAAAGGATTAATTTTCGAACCTGTTTTCCTCTGAATTCAATTTGGAAATTCTTCGCACTTTCCTGAGTGACCCGTCCACCAAAATCGAGTTGATAAACTTGACTAGATTCATTCCACATCGGTGCTTTATTATGCATCACTAATTCTCTTCGAACCACTTCCGGTTTCTGTCCTCCTCCAGCTCTTTGTTTCAACTAAATACATAATTCATGAACTATAAATATCTTAATCTGGATTAAGTTAAATTTAATATTATATATATATATATATATATATATATATATATATAAATATATATATATATATATATATATATATATATATATATTGTAATCGTTATTTTCAGCTCGAAATTTTTAATAATGCAAAATTTATTTATAGAAATAATTTTTCAGAATTTTTGAAACCTTTTGACGAAGTTGTGCCTTCTGGAATGTCTCGAGATCTCGATAGCTTCTTGACGTTTCATCTTGGGCTGGACCTTCATCATCTGAACTTTCATTTCGATTTCTTCGACCTCTTCGACTTAATAAAGGACTAGAAAGAAGTCGTCTTCTGATTGGAGAAGCAGAGGCTGGTCTTTTTCCTTTTTTCGAAGGAGCTGGACTACTTGGTGAACTTCTTGGTAACCTTTTTGAAATTCAAAATTTTTTAAAAATTACCTTTTAAATTTATAGTCAAACCTGTTGAAATGCAACTCTGTTTAAAAAAAAAATTTTTTTTGTTTAAAAATGTTCAACAAAAATTATTTTCACTTGATTCCAGAATATTGTAAAAATATTACAAAATTAAATTATAAAATAATTATTTAAAGGATTGTTTACTGTAATAAAATTTAAAAAATCGAGTTGCATTCAGGCAAGTTTCACTGTAAATTTTTTGTATTTTACTTTGAAATAGTCCTTTTTGAATCATATAATTTACATTAGGAAAAAATAATTGAGAAATTTATTCTCCAGAAGTTTTTTCTTAGAAATTTTATTTCCATTGAATATTTGTAAGTTAATTTATTAACTTACTTACTTAATTATTATAGTTTAGTTAATAATAATTATTAATAATTATTTTATTTTAATTAATTTAATGTTTGTAAATATGAGGAAAATTTGATAATTAATTGGACATTTAAATTGAAAAAAATTACGATGTTGAAGTCCACATAGAAAAGAATCTTTTTATATAAATCTATTTTATATATTTTTTTGGCAATTTTTTTTTAGTTAGTAAAAGTTTTGAATTATTATTATAAACTAGCCACACTATCCGCGCGCAAGCGCGCGGAAATGTTGTATGGAACTGCTTATTTTAAACAATTTAAAAAATTTTAAAGAAATAATTATTATTACCTAACAAAGAGATTTAACTAACTAAAGTTCAAATAATTTCACTCAATGGTCTCAATTTAAATAGAATTTACATTACTAGACTTAAACTATGGATAGAACAATTCCAATTAGTATCTGAGTCATCTTTTGCATTGCTTATTTTATAAACCCATTTTAATTTAAATACTTTTTTAAGAAATAATAATTATTACACACTTAAAAAAGTTTTACTTGAAATAGCGATAAGTTTCTCTAGAATAACGAAAGTATTAATTGAAGCACTGAAAAATTTCGCTACTAAAGTGAAATCTGTAGTTTATCCAGCTAAATATTTTTTTCCGTGCATAACGAAAAAAGAATTAAATTAACATCAGATTTTCTAAATTAAAAAAAACGAATTCAAATAGAAATTAATCATTTTAAAACTTAACCAAATTCACCCCAGAAATCACTGAATTCGATAATTTAGAAGAAAGTCAGACAAAAGCAGGGTTCCTATACAGAATCTGGAAATCATGGAAATCATGGAAATGGTATGGAATTTTTAAAAGGCTTCTGGAAATCAGGGAAATCATGGAAAAGGCCTGAAATTTTTAAAAGTTTCTAAATTTTTCAGTTTTCCATTTTTTCTCTTGAATAGAAATTCAAATAATAATAATTAAGCTAAATCCCATAAAAGAGAGGAAAAAATATTGAATTTTAAGAAATTCGGATTTTTGAATTTTTGATAATTTTCGATAATTTTAGATTTTTTACCAAAGAGTCGAGACTATTTAATAAGTAAAGTATTTTCCAAGAGCACAAAAATAATGAAGCTAAATCCCATAAAAGAGAGGAAAAAATGTTGAATTTTAAGAAATTCGGTTTTTTGAATTTTTGATAATTTTAGATTTTATACTAAAGAGTCGAGACTATTTAATAAGTAAATTATTTTCCAAGAGCACAAAAATAATGAAGCTAAATCCCATAAAAGAGAGGAAAAAAGATTGAATTTTAAGAAATTCGGATTTTTGAATTTTTGATAATTATTTTCGATAATTTTAGATTTTTTACCAAAGAGTCGAGACTATTAAATAAGTAAAGTATTTTCCAAGAGCCCAAAAATAATGAAGCTAAATACTATCAAAGAGAAGAAAAACTGTTGAATTTAAAAAAATCGGTTTTTCGAATTTTTGATAAATTTTGATAATTTTAGAATTTTTACCAAAGGGTGGAGACTATTAAATAAGTAAAGTGTTTTTAAAGAGCCCAAGAATATTGAAATTAGATTTAAAATTCCACTGGAATTTCGTAAAAATTTGACCTGGAAATCATCGAAAAGGTATGGAATTTTAAATTCGGATTTCTGTAGGAATCCTGAAAAGGAAGTTCTATTTTGAATTTCTAAAATTTAATGTCAAATTTAACGCATTAGAAACGAATTACAAGTGAATCCGATAAATTTTGTTAAAATGCTATTACTGCCGTTAAACTTTCTTGTTGTACGAAGAAAATTGAATATCGCAAAAATTGTTACATATTTTATACTTTTATTTTAAAAATAATTTAAAAATTAAAAATAATTATGATAACGAAACTTTTAATTATTCTAAAAATTAAAAAAATAATTATTCATTTAGCTTTTTAAACAAAGAATTCCGTATCTTTCGAATTTAACATAACTGCAAATTATTAAATTAATTGAAAATGATAAAGTTAAACAACTTTTAATTTTAATTTCTTTGGAAAACAAAAAATCTGTAGTAAAAATACTAATTATAACTCCCATTAATTATTTAATTACAAGATGTAATATAATATAATGAAGCATCAAATTAAAAAAAATTCTAAATTCGTTTTTAGAAACAACAAAAAAAAAATGCCAGGTAAATTTTAGGCGTACCATAGACCCAAAATTTTAATTCTATATACATTTGTTGTTTAATTAAATTTTTAACTTTATAATTATCATTTACTCGGCAGATATGTGTCCATAATTTAATGTTAACATTATTTAAATATAGAGAAAAGATATTTGATGTAATATATTTTTAATTGAAAAAATTGACAATATATTTTCATTGATTAGTTGAATATTCTATGAATCACGTATTAATTTAAAACATAAAAAAATGTTAAAAGTTTATAAAATTAACATTATATTAAACAATTTTTTTTATGTAATAAAAATTATAAGAAATAAAAATTGTATTAAATTACTATTTTGTAAAATATACTTTGATAATTTAAATTTATGTTGTAGTCTTTAATAATATAGTAATTATTTCTAATAATAATTATATCTGTCAAAAGTTATGAAAAATAAATATTATATTTTTAATAATTACAGTATTTAGAGTTTTGCAAGTTAAAAAATTATTAAAAAGTTAAAAAACTAAATATTCTGTAATTAAGCAATTTATGAAAATAAAATTCAATTGAATGTTATATCAAATAACTTTTTTTAATAATATTGAAATAATGTTAACATTAAATTATATGCATTTAATTAAATTATAAAAAAGTATTTACCTTCAGAATGAATGATAGTTGAAAAGTTAAAAATTGAATTAAACACATAATAATATAAAACATAACCATTGAAACACATCAAAACACATTAAAAAGTTTGACATTAAAAAATATAAAAAATACCAATACTTAACCCACAAAATTTAATTTTCAAAACAAACAAATGAATGCAGATAATTTGCTAACGGAAAGGAAACTTACGATTATTATAATGTATAGTTATTAAATAGTTAAATAGTTATTACCTACAGTTATTAACTGTGGGTTGAGCTATTCGGAACTAAATATTTACGTAGAATCTTATAAATTTTTTTTAAATAATTGATTTTTTTGATTTTTTTTTTTTGAAAAATTTATTCAAATAATAGACATTGAAAATCGTTAAATTGAGGAATATTTTTGAAAATAATTAAAATTTTGCACAGAATTTTATTAAAATTTTTGAAAATAATTTAATTTCAGAGCAGAATTTTATTATTTATAATGATAATTCAAAATTCTGACTAGAACTTTTTAAATATTTAATTATTTTTATAAATTTTAAAAATTTCATCGAAATTCAATTATTTGCCAATTTTTTATAAATTTCTTTCCAATAATTTAATTATTTTCATAAATAATATTGAATTCATTCATCGCAGAATTTCAATTATTTTTAAAACAATTTTAATCGAATGCCTCGAAAAAAGTAATTATTCTTAAAAATGTTATTAAAATTCGTCAAAAGAACTCAATTATTTAAAAATTTGTGTATAAAATTTCTTATGAGAATTCCATTTTAAGCAATATTCAATTATTCAATAAATTATTTATTTTTGTATTTAAATAATTGAATTCCGTAGAATTTTCTAGTAAAAATTGATTTAAAAAATGAATTTTAGTAAAAATTTTAGATAGTAATAATTGAATATTAGAAGCATTACAGCATGAATTTTTAGAAATAATTGAATTTGTGGCATCCGTGATAATTAACATTAAAAGTAAATCGTTTTTGAATAATTTTTCAATAAAAAAGCGTAGATTAAAAGAAAATGATTTAGGAAATTTATTTTAGAACTACATTTCCTCAATATTTTAAGAAATAAAAAATTTTTTATTGGAGACTGAGAATATTCTCAGGGCTCGAAGTAGGTCCGTAAATCCTGAAAAAGTCCGTAACTTTGCTTCAAGTCCGTATATAATTTTGAGAATTTTAGAGAAATTACAAATGATTGCAGAAAGACAATTATTTTTAAAAGTAATAAAATTCTTCGCAAAAATTCAATTATGTTCAACAAATTTTTTAAATTCTCAAAATTTCAATTATCTTTAGAAATATTAAAATTCTTCTCCGAAATTCAATTATTTTCAAATAATCTAAAAAATATTGTCAACATTTCAATTATCTTTATAAATAAATAGCAAAATTCTTCGACAAAATTCAATTATTTTCAAAAATTTTTTAAAAATTCATTCAAAAATTTCAATTATTTTCATAATTAACAATATATTTTAACAATATATTTTCTCATAAACATTGATTTAAAAATATATTTCAGTTAAAATCTTAGATTATAATAATTGAATTGTTTCGAAGAATTTCATTAAAATTTTAAAAATATTTGAATTTTATCGAGACATTTTTTTAAAATTGTCTTAAAAATAATTAAATTTCTACCAAAAAAAAGTTTTATCAAAACTTTTTAAAATGTTTGAATTTCTGCTAAAATTCTGATATTTTTGAAAATAATTGAATTCTTGCGAAGAATTTTATTAAGACTTTTGAAAATAATTTAATCTCTGCAAAGATTTTTATTATCTTACGAAAATATTTAAATTATTGCGAAAAATTTTATTAAAATTTCTGAAAGTAATTGAAGATCTGCTAAGAATTTTGTTATTTTTAATTTATGCCAAGAATTTTTATAAAATTTTTTTAAAATAATTGAATTCCTGTTCATTTTTTATAAGAATTTAATTATTTTTGAAAATGTTAATAAAATTCTTCGCAAGAATTCAATTATTTTCAGAAATAATAAAATTCAATGCAGAATTTCAATTATTTTTAATACAATTTTAATCGAATTTCTCGAAGAATGTAAATTATTCTTAAAAATTTTATTAAAATTCGTTGATAGAATTCAATTATTTGAAAATTTGTTGATAACGATTTTTTATGGGAATTGAATTTTAAGAAACGTTCAATTATTCAATAAATTATTTATTTGCATTTTATTTGTATTAAAATAATTGAATTCTAGTAGAATTTTCTAATAAAAATTGATTTACATTTCATAAAAATGAATTTCAGTTAAAATTTTTGATTTTAGATTATAGATTATATATTATAGGGGGCCGTTCAAAAAATACGTAACGCTATTTTTCGGAAATTTGGACCCCCCCCCTCCCCTCCCCCTTCGTTATGAAAAATTGAATTTCTAGTTTTAAGTAAAATCTTCTCTTATTTGATTCGGACTGATTCTATTTTTGTCAGTTGGTCCGTAAATGGTCCGTAATTTTTCATTTTTGGTCCGTAAAGTCCGCATTTTTAAATACTTTCACTGCTTCGAGCCCTGTATTCTTAATTGTTAGTTTTTTTGTTTAATTTTTAATTTTAATTATATAATGGTTCTTTCGTTTAAGTTTAAAATTACCTTGTTGATGGACGAGGTGACGGTGGCGGTAAAGAATGACTTTCGTCAAAGTCTTTAAGCCTTGCTGCCAATCCATCCAAAGATGAAGCAACCGATCCACTTGCACTCGAAACTCTAAAATTCAAGAATTAAAATTTTTTATTTTTTTAATTATAAGATGAATATTATTGGAAATGAATAATACAAATCGTTTAGAGGAGTTATAAAATATATCGTTTTGAATAGTAATTTTAGGGGTAGGAAATTAATTCACCTGGCAGGAGATGCACAAACTTCCGATTGACCCGATTTTGTCTTCACTTCCAAAGTGTCCATTCTTTTCGTTTGACTTTCTTCCAAGTTTGCAATTGTTTCTTTAACAACAATTTTAGAATCGTTGATATTTTCATTTCCTTCAGAATTCCCATTTCCCTGTGTTTCTTCAGCGTGTTCCGGTAATTTTGGCGGTAAAGATATTTGCTCTGTACTTGGAAATATATCGCTTGAATCGAGACTTCTCGATTTACCACAATTCCTGAGTCGCGGTGGTTTTGCAATTTGTTGGCCAATTTCATTGTGTGCTTTATTTTTTTTCCGCTTCTTTGGCTTCCTCGAAACGAGAATGAGTCTTTTATTTGGCGCATCCTTCCTGAGCATTTTCAAGGCCACGTCACAAGGAACCAATTGAGCGTCAACTAAATCCAAATAACCAACGCTACAACTACGAACTATTGAATCGGCCGAACATAGGGGGCCAATACTCATCACCGTTGGTGTTCGATGAACAACGCGTTGCTGATTGAGACCCTCAAAATCGAGACGCACCTCTTCGTCGATATATTTGCATTCGTCGAATTTTGTCGATTGATTTGCTTTACCGAGAAATTTCAAATAATTTCCATCCTTTCTTTTCGAGTTACATTGACATGGTGTTTGACTCGAATTGCCCGGTGTTTGATGACAACATGTTGGCGAAATTGATCCATTACTGGTGCCAACAATTTTTCCCGAATTATTCACAGTTCCACTGTTTAAACTATTTTTTGAATTCACAAAATTTTGCGAAGCTTGAATTGAACTCGTTCCACCATTGGAGCAACTCGAAGAGCCGTTCAGATAAATTGGTTGATTTATTGTGCTGCTTGTGCTGAGACTGTGTAGAAGTGAATTTTGTGATCGTAAGCCAGATGTTCCGTTAGATAATTGTCCATTTTGGATCGATGTGGAAATAATGGAGTGATTTAATTTCTCGTCATTGATTTTATTGTTTTCCAATTCTTTTTTAATGTTTAAATTTGTTTGCTGATCGGCCAATGCTGTTTTCACTCTTTGAATACTTCCGGTATAATCTGTACTTGGATTCGATGTGGCAATTAAAGTTTGCGTTGGTGCAACGGCATTTTTCGGTGATTGAAGAGTTGGTACATCACAGCATCTTGGGGCATTGTGTCTAGGCGGTGTTCGATAAGTGTTATTCACAGCAACTTTCACATTGTCACAAATGACAATTTCCTGTAGATCTCCATAAGGGAATTCATCCTCATAACTTTCCGCGCGTGCCAATGCTGGTGAAAGTGACTCGTTGGCTAGAAATTGATTCGAAATTTGAGACTTTGGACGATTGGAACTCAGTCTCGTTGCTCGGGGTGTCATCGGAGCAATTGGCGGCGGTTGAACTTCTGTCGAATTTCTCGAAGTGCTTTGTGGTTCCTGAAAAGTTTCTTCCTCATCTTCGGAGAAGAGATTTGGATTAAAACTTGGATCTGGACCTAAAACAATAAGAAAAACAAATTTGAATTCGTGAAAAAAAATTTTAAATTAATGTTTAAACAATGTTTTTTTAACAGGATTGTCACAGGTCAGGGAAAAGTCAGAGAAAAAACTAGAAAAATTCTAGTTTTTAGTGTTAAAAATTATTTTTGAATAACTTAAAATTATTTCCCCTTAAAAAATTTCATACTCACAATGAAATTGAAAACAATAATTTGATTGTTTCTTTTTTCTGTAAATGATCAAATTTATTTTACAAATTAAATTCTAGAATAACTCTCTTAAAGTTATTAATTATAAATAAGTTAGAAAAGATTTTTGTTAAAAACAGTTACAATCTTCAGAATCAATAGAATTTCAAAAGGTTTTAAACTAAAATTGTGGAATATTTCATTTAATATGAAGAAATTAATATTTAATTATCTAAAAATTATTCAAGTTTTAAACACTTTAATATAAAATTCTGAAATTAGGTTTCAGAGAAAATTTTTTTCAATTTTTTATAGAAAGAAAGAAAGAATTGTTTAAAACAATTTTATTTAATTTTATTATCAAATTAATGTAAATTTTGTGAAATTTAATTGAGAATAATTAAATTATTAAAAAATTACATTACAGATTTGTAAAGAAAAGGAATTTTTAAAGAATATAAATTTAATAATATTGGTAAATAATTGAATTAAATATCAAGTTAAAAAAATTTTTGTGAAATTGCATTGAAAATAATTAAATTTGTTTGAAAAATTTCGTTAGAAAGATATTAAAAAAAATTTCAAAGAAATTTAATTTTAAAAATTGGTACATAATTATATATTTAAAAAAAAGTTACAATCGAATGTATTCGTGTTTGTTTATGTAAAAGGCAAAACTAAAAGGTATAAATTGCATTAATAATAATTTTATTTCGAAAGAGTTACAATTAAAATTTTTATTAATTATTAGTTAATTTTTATAAGAATTAAATTAAAATTTCTTTCTAAATTGTAGTTTTGAAAAGTTTTAAATTCTTGGAATTTAAAAAAAATTAGGTTTTTAAAATATTTTAATTCTATTTTTTAAACGTAGTTAAATTTTCATAAAAAAGTAATTGAACATTTTTTAAAAAATTGAAATTATTTAAAATTCTATTAAAAATAATTGAATTCTTTAAAAGGATTAAAGGTTTAAATCAAATTTTTGTTTCCAAAATTAAATTTTTTTAATAATATTGAATTCCTCTTGAATTTTTTTACAGGGATCGGGGTAAAGTCAAAATTCTGTCTCAAAATGAGGATAAAATGTATTAAAATTTTAAATTTGATAAAAAAAATTTTGGTTGCTGAAGTCCAGAAAACTTTGAAAATATTAAAAACATTAAATTCTTCTTGAATTTTTTTTCGTTCATCTTATAAATTTTTAAATCACCACGAATTTTAAAACAAAATCTTTAATTTTTCCTATTTTTGACAATAATGGAACTTTAGAGAATGTGAAATTGAATTTATTTTCGATAATTTAATTCTTGAAGAACTTTCATAAAATTATTATTTAGGTATAAATTATTTATCGAATAATTGTACTTAAAAATTTTTAAAAATAATTGAATTTTGAAAGAGTTACGTTTACAATTTTCATAAATAAATTGAATTTCAGAAGGTTTTTTTTTAAATTTTTGAAAATACCAATTTTTGTGAAAAAATGATAATAATGATTCAATGTATGAAAAAAAAGTTCTTGATACATTCCGAATAATTCTACAATTGAAGATATTCGCAAATAAAATCCAATTTCCATCAAGTTCTAAACTTTAAAATGAACGAAATTTATTAATTTTTTTCCTAAATTCAAGTTTAATTGCAATAATATTGCCTCACGTAATAAAAGAATAAATTCAAAGACTCTAGATGTTTAAATTTTGTATTTGCTTTTCACGACAGTCAGTAATTTTTTAAAATATTTACATTGGCAAAAGATGTCGTTCATTTGAATGTTCAAAACTTGATGTGGATCGTATAAATGTATTAAAAACATTTTCTTGTATATTTAATGATTTTGAGGGTGAATTAGAGTATTCTTTAGGGTCAGGGAAAAAGTTAAAATCCTGTCCGGAAATCAGGGAGAAACAAAAATAATTTGTTGAGACAACTCTGTAAATTGTAAGAGAATATTACCTGCAGGTAAATCGTCCCTAAGCTCTGTTATAACTAAAGTCATTTGTCTCGGTTGCAGGTGCAGTAAAGATGTTCTATAAGTCACTTGACCTAAGTTTGCTGGTATCGAATCCGCTAGACCGTGAATTTTGAACTTCGTGCCCCAGATGTTCGATGTTACTTCGACCAACCTTGCATGCTGGAAATAAATCAGGTAGTAAAAGTCTTTATCAATAAAGATAGTAGTTTGAAATTTTTATTTGTTCTCAAAATATCTGAAATACGATAAAAAGAAATGGAAAGGTTCAAAGTTAGAAATTTTGCATTTTATATAAATTTTTTTATAATAATCGTTTTTAGAAAAATTAAGATTTTTAGGGGACAAAAAAGAATTGGGGTTGAAGGTGAAAAGAATATCTTTTCTTTCTTTCGTTGGAAAAAAAGGAATGAAAGAATAAACTTACTTCGGGCAATGTGTCCACATAAGCAAGATCATCAGTTTCCTCGCAATATTTCTCCTCACGTCTTCTTCTGTTTTTCCGTCTATTTCTTGGTGATCCACATAAATCAGCGGTATCTCTCTCTGTGTCCGATCCATCACTGAACACAGGATATTGAGAAGTGTTGTAATCCAAAAAGTGGCAAGAGCCTTGACTTTGAGGATCGAATATCACAAATTCAGGACGAATTTTACTTGTTCTTCTGCCTTTGAGAAGAGGTACTAGGCCGCCTAAATATTCCAAATAGAGAGTATAACAAGGCGCTGGTTCACCCGCGTGTCTCAACATTGTACAATGTAATCTTCCACCTCCTGGTGGTGGCCTTGAAACAAATCTTCTTAAATCTCTCGGCTCAGGAACGCAACATCTGGGAAAATTATCTTTATCAATCACTTTTTTCTCAACTTTTTCAAAAATTCGAAAATGTCTGAATATTCAAATAGAAATACAGGCTTCGCACTCAACTACTAAAAATTACTATTTACTACTTCAGGGTGGCCGCTGGACCGGGAAACCCAGGAAATGACAGTGAATTTTTATCTTGACCGGGCGTTTTGAAATTTTTAGTTAAAAACACTGATTATTTTGTAAGAAAAAATAGAAATATTTATTTTAAGACTTATTAATTATATTTCATTAAAAAAGATTCAACGATCTTTTACAAAATCGATTTATTTTATCAGAGAATTTTATCAAAAGTTCCGGAAGAATATTCAATTTCTAGAATTTATAAGAAAATTATAAATTTTGTTGTCCAACTTAACAGACTTAAGAAAAAAGAAAATATTAAATTTAATTTTAAATTCTTTCCATTTCTAACAATAATTGAACAAAATACAATTTAGGGGCTGGATGCTATAAGGTGTTACGAGCCATGTTAAGTAAATGGCGCGTAACACTTTATAGCATCCAGACCCTCAATTTTAATTAAATTCGTCAAAAAAATTTGAAAGAGAAAAATTTCACATCCTATTAAAATAGTGAAAAATAAATCAATTTATGAATTTTTTTGCAATAATATTATTACAAAACAAATTTGAATTAGTAAAAATTTGAACTAATTAGAACAAAAGTGATATCAATTTTCAAAAAATTAATTTTTAAATAATAAATAGATAAAGTAAATTTATGAAAATAAATAAAATTATTTTTTCTTAGAAAATAAATTTCTGAAAAAAAACCGTATTTTGCATTAATATCAATTCGTTTTTCTACAATAATTTATAAGTAACTATTTCTATATTTTAGAATGTTAAATTATTGTTACTAATATTAATATAGATTGAATTTCAAAAAGTTTCAAATTAAAGTTTTAGAAAAGTTGAAAATTATAAAAAATTTTAATTAAAAATTCTGAATAAGTTAGTTTTTTGGAATATTTTAGTTAGAATTTCTAGAAAATAATTGCATTGAAATCTTGAAAATAATTTTTAATAAGTTACAGTAGCAATTCTTAGAAATTATTCAAATTTACAGATTTGAAATTTATTGAAATTTTAATACTTGAGAAAAAATACATAACATGATCGGGAATGGACCGGGAAATGACCGTGAATTTTTTTTTATGAAAAAAGTGTCCACCCTGTACTATTTACAATTTGCTACCATTTGGATACTTTTTCTTAGATTTATGACACTAAAAGCTACTTTTTTTCTTTTTTTCAGAATTTTCATTAGGTACTATGAAATTCTCTAATGATTGAGAGAAAAATTATTATTCTCAAAAATTTTGATATAATTCTTTGAAACAATTCAATTATTTTCAGAAATTTTAAGAAAATTTTTCGAAATTCAATATTATTTTCAATATCTACTACTCTTAAATAAAATTTTCTAAAAGAATTCAATTTTTTAAAGATAAAAATGTTGATAAACTTCTTCGCAAACATTCAATTATTTTCACAAATAATCAAATTTCCCTCAGGAATTCAATTATTTAAAATACAATTTTCATATAATTTTTCAAAAAAAATCAATTATTTCAAAAAAAATTTTTTGTTAATCTTTCAAAAAATTAAATTTAAAAATTTAAGTTCAGTTATTTACACAATTCAATTATTTTTTAAAAATTTAATAAAATTCTTCGCAGAAATTAAATTTTTTTCACAAATAATACATTTTATTTATTTCGAATTCAATTATTTAAAAAAAATTGTAATAAAATTCTTCGCGGGAATTAAACTATTTTTAAAAATAATAAGATCTTACACTGGAATACAATTATTTTTAACATAATTTTAAATGAATTCCTTGAAAAAATGCAATTGAGGGGCTGGATGCTAAAATGTGTTACGCGCCATGTTATGTAACTGTGATAATATTAAAATTTTTATTATTAAAAATTATCAATAATTTAAGAAAAAAAAATTTTTTATTTGAAAAAATGTTTGATAAAATTCAACTTAAGAATTCAATTATTTTCACAAATTATAAAATTTTTTACAGGAATTCAATTACATATTGGAAAAAATGAAGAGTTTTATTTATTATTTATTTTATTCTAATATAAAATGAAATTGAAAAATGTTGAGAAAAATTATAGTTTTTTAATCGATGGAAGAAAAATTAATTACTTACACTAAATTAGTAGAAGTGCAATTACATTTTTTGTCTTATTTTCTTTTTTTTCTGTACAATTATTTTCTTCTTTTAATTATTTTTCAAATTAATTTTTTTGTTTTCGTTATTTTTTAAATTGAAATTTGAAAAAGAATTGAATTTTGCAAAAATTTAGTCGTCAAATTTAATTTTTCGATAGCACCTTTTTTACTACTTCTTTTCAGCCTTAAAACTACTTTTTGCTCCTTTTTTAAAAATTAATTATTGAGTGTGAAGCCTTAAATCAGAAAAAAAGAGTTTTATAAAAAAAGTGTAATTTAAAAAAAAATGTTTACATACAGAATCGAAAAGGATTTTAAAATCTTTTCGATTTTGAACAAGTGAAGGGGAAAGGATCGTAAAAATGGTTTGGGAGAATATATTTCGTTTTGAAGAGATATTTTTCAAGTGGAAAAGACCATTTTTCAGAATATACCCGAAACGTGACTGCTTCTCGGTCTCGATATATCGATTTACGGATAAGCAGTATTACTGAGAGAGTTGTAACAGTTGAAAGAGAGGTCCTATATGATTTTCTTACCTTATCGTGCTGGCAAAGAGTGCAGCAACTAGAGCTCTCAGTCTTGGTGGTAATGGTAGTTGTTGCACACTGGATTCTTTAGTAAGGGCCGCCCTTACAGCAAGTCTCGACAAAAGTTGAAGAGAGCCAACTCTTCTGAAAATTATGTATTCACTCATTCTTATAACAGTTTTTTTCTTCTCTTCTCTTAACATTTTTTCTTCTTTTTTTTTAAAGCTCTACTATATGTAGAATATTCAAGGACGCGGAAACTTACTCGTTTGCATTAACTACTCGAAAAAAAAACAAAAGACTCTTTGCCTTCCAAAGAACACCAAGAAAAAACTCTTATGAGGCGAGGTGAAAGAACAGAATCTCGACCTTGCGAAAATTTTTTCACTCGAGAGAAATAAAGATTTTTTTCTATTTCAAACAAAGTTGTATTCAAGTTTAGGGAAAATTTATTTTTTTAAATTTGATAATTTCAATTTGTAAACTCAAATTATAAAATTTTAGCTGATCAAGTTTTAAATTTAATTAAAATTCTTTTTTATTAGTGATTCAATAATCGGTTTGTTTTTTAAAGAAATTTACGGTTATGGAGAAAAAAAGACTAAATTATCGATATTCAATATTTAAGGGCAATTTTTACGTAAAGTATGATGTAAAGTAATTGAAATATTACCTAGACACCCACGCAGCATGAACACGTGCACCAGTTGCTACAAAAAGTCTCCTATCATTATGGCCCCAAGTCAAAGCTGATACTTGACACTGAAATCAATATTTAATGGAAGTTGTAGAGAAAATTACAATCATTAAAAACTTTACAGTTTTAAGCCAAAGAAATTGGAAATGTAAACATAGAACTCAATTGAGAATTTCAAAACGAATTTAAATCAAAGTAAAAACTTAAAAACAAAAAATAATTTTAAATATAAAAATATTCAAAATTAAATTAAATTAAATTAAATTTTAATTTAATTTTTTTAATTAAAAAATGAAACTAATAATATAAATAATTATTAATATTGGATTACTTTATTGATATTAGATTTTTTGTGTTTATTTTTCAGAATTTGATCTTCTTCGTTTTCTACAAATTTCGTTGCGATTTCTTTTATAAGAACTGACCTGTGTGTATGGAATAGCTGTTGAATAAACCAGCATTCCTGTATCTGAGTAAAATTTCAAGAGATTCGTATACACCTGTGGACTAGATTGAAAGACATCGGACTCTTTAATCCCGGCAATTGCCAAGAGCTTTCGTGAATTACTCCATTCTGCGTGTAAAGGCGCTTTTAGACTGGTTTTTATCGTAATGGGCGACACATCATCAAAAGATTTTAACATCACAATATTCCCATCAGCAAGGCAAACAGCTAACACGTAACTTCTTTCATCTAAAATTAATATATCGCGTTAGTCGTTCTATTTTTTTTTTATTTTATTTTTCTTATTACTTTCTCATTAAAAATGAGATGGTCTTCAGGCTTCGCATTCATTAGATTTGTGCCACTAATAGCTCATTTTTTCATTTTTTCTTAAGAATTTGCACTATATACTTTAAATTCGCTAATAGTTGAAATAAAAAATTTATTCTCAAAAATTTTTATAAAAACTCTTTCAAATGGTTCAATTATTTTCAAAATTTTTTCGAAATTCAATTATTTTCAAAATCTACTATTTTAATAAAATTTACCAAAAGAATTCAATTAATTAAAAAATTCTTCGCAAACGTAAATTATTTTTATGAATAATAAAATTTTGACACAAGAATTCAATTATTTTCACAAATAATCAAATTTTTCACAGAAATTCAATTAGGTACATTTTTAGATCTACATTAATAAAATTCATCACAAGAATTCAATTATTTTCACAATTAATAAAATTTTTCATGGAAATTCAATTATTTAAATCCATTTTAATAAAATTCATAGCAAGAATTGAATTATTTTCACATAAATATAATAAAATTTTTCACAGGAATTCAATTATTCGAAAGAATTCCTATAAAATTTGTTACTCGAATTCAATTATTTTCACAAGTAATAAAATTCTCCATAGAATTTCAATTATTTAAAATACGATTTTAAAAGGATTCCTCTAAAAATGCAATTATTCTTAAAAATTTTATTCAAACTCTTCGACAAAATTTATTTTTGTAGTTTAATAATTAAATTCTCGTATAAATTTCTAATAAGAATTGGTTTTAAAAGGAATTGCAGGTCAAATTTTAGATAATTGAATATTAGAATATTAGAATATTAGAAGAAGAAAAAAAAAGAAGCTTAGAATTATGAATTTTTAGAAATAATTACATTTTAAAAGATTTTTAAATTGAAATCTTTGAAAATTTTAACTAGCGTAAAATTAATAACTATTTAAATGTTTACCTATTTTGAAATACTATTAAAGTTTTGAATAATTTTATTTAAAAATTTTAACAAAGAAATGATTGAATTTTGGAAGAATTACAGTTGTAATTTTTAAGAATCTAGTTAAAATTCAAAAAGGTTTTAAATTGAAATCATTTAAAATATTTGAATTCCAGAGAAAAAATAAACAAGTATTTAAATACTAATTTAACAAAAATTATTTAAGTTTTGAATGTAATTTAGTTTGGTTATGAAAAAATAAGTGTTTTGAAAAATTGTAATTAGGGAGTAATTTTCGCTAATAATTTTAAAAGATTAAATTAAATTTACAATTATTTGGAAATTCATACAAATTTAATTGTAATAAATTTTGTATTTTAAAGAATTTAATTTTTTTACTTTTAAAAACTATTTTTTTAATAAAATCGTATTTTTTAAGAGTTTTAAATTAATATGCAGAAAATAATTTAATTTTGCAAAAGTTTAGAATTGAAGTTATTATCAGAATAAGAAAAAAGTAAATATTTTTGATGATTATTAAGAAAAAATCAGGGAAATAAAATACAGAATGAAATTTTTGTGATTTTTGTGAATCATCTAAAACGAGTTTTTTTTAGTTACAGCTATATTGCGACTACTTTTTTAAAATTATTTATTGACTGCGAAGCCTGTTTTTTGTATTTGTGCGTTTTTTTATTTTAGATTTTATATTCGAAAAAATACCTAACTTTTAGTATTTTGAAATGTACAGTAAATTTTACTGAATTTTTACTTTCATGAATTGGAAATTTTTTCTTCTAAATAGTTGATTGTAATCGTTATAAATTTCACTAACGTGAATTTTCATAGAGTAATTATTATACGTATTTATTTTTCCCATTAATTAATTTTATTTCTTCTCTCCCATTCTTTTCACTCATGAATTATAGATTTTCGTGCTTGTAAAATTTGAAAGCACTAATCAATCAAAATAAACGCTTGTGTTATAGGAATAAAATTTTGTATATATATAAATTTTCGAACGTTAATAATTTCTGTCAATACGTGAATAAATCATTTTTTTAGATGAGAAAGAATGTAGTCGGGCATTTTTTTTCATATGACGTTTTTATTACTCGAGAAAATAAAGATAAGCGCATATAACATTGGAGAATAGTTAATTTATTATCAAAAGTTTATAGTTAGGGGAAAAAAAAAATATTTTTTTCGTGCAAAGTTTGAATGATGAACCGCATGGTGTGAGTAATAGCCCGCTGACAGCTTCAAAGTTTTAAGGTCGATTAGTTCACCTCCATTTACTACTTAGAGAAAATCTTCAAACCTAATTAAATGATAGGCCTCTATTTTGCAAGCAAGAAATGTGCCTTACGTGTTAATAAAAGTTTTCTATATTTATATTTCAAAAACTTTTTACTATTATTTCTTTTACTAAAATTAGATTTATTTTTGAAATAATTTATTTTAATTAATAATTAACTTTTTTTATTATATCTTTTAAGAAATAGGTCGCCATTACTCCATATTTGCGTTTCAGACAAAAAAAAATGATTTATCTTTTTTTTTAATTTACAGTATAAGTAAATTTTTTGATTTAATAATTTTAGATTACTTGAATTTTTAATTACTTCTAGAAGTGTCTGTAAAATTTTAATCTATTTTTAAGGGAAAATTTCTTTCATATACTCTAAGAACTTTAGGGTTTGAAATATTAATATTTTTATGCACTTACCAGGACCGTCGTCTTCACCTTCTTCCATTTTAAATTTTTCAGCGCTCCATGCCATGGATGTCACACCAGCTCCTAATTGAACTTCGGAGACCATAGCACCATGCACGTCCATTACTATCAATTGCCCCGCTGTTGTTCCAAAATAGACCTGGTAATATTTTTGAAATATTAATTTTTTAATCTTTTTTTTTTCTTTTTATAATAATTAAAATTTAGGTCTTAAATTAAAATATTGTATTATTGTTATTTTTTATTTATTTCTAATTATTTATCAAATTGAATTACCTATTTAATGAACTAAAAAACTGTTAAAACACTTTTCTAATTTTCTTTTATGTTTCTCAATTAAGTTTCTCCCAATGTAAAAATATTATTGGAAAAGTTTTTAAACCACAAAAACATAGAATTATAGGAAAAGTTTTATAGTTCGTTTATTGTACCTACAGTTTTTTTTATTCGGAAAAAAAGATTATATTTTATTTCTTTCTAAAGAAATTTTGATTAATGAATCTATAATAAAATTTCCGTAAAGATATGTACATATATCAATGAATAGAATTCTATTAAATGATTATGAAATTTATTGTATAAATAATGGCAAGTCATAATATTTTGGTCTAGGGAACCAAAAAAAGAAAGAAAGAAAAAACACGATGTAAACAATATTTACAGTTGACTGTACTTCTCGTATTGTTCAAATAAAAGAATGAGGGTTTTAATCGTATTACGAAAGTCATAAAATTTACTACAAGAGAAATAGTACTAGAATGACTTTTGAAATATTTTACGCGAAACATTAATGGAATGATCAATTGTAAAACATTAAAGTGTAATATCATTGTGATATGAAACGATCTATTCTCAATGACCCCTATTTATCTAGAATGCAGCACAAATGATCCATTATTTTCATTAAAATAGCCAAAGTTCCATTTAAATTCGATTTAATTTCATATGTAAATCAATTTTACGTCTATTTGAATGAAACGTTTATTTGTGCGCGAAAATATTGTAGGTTTCGTCTATTTTTATTCATTCAAAGTTAAGTTTTTTGAAAATTTATTTCATGTTTAGAAATAAAGAAATATATTTCATTCCCAAAAATTTTCTGATTCGCAGAAATATTTTTAAAAATGTCTTTCTTTGAATCAAGAAATGAAATTCAAGATTCAAATCAAGATTTAATAGTAATTTCAAATTTTTGCTAATTCAGATTTATATTTAGATTCAAATTTATAATTTACTTATTCTTTTATACTTTAAATTTTGAAATTATAAGTATTATTTTCCATAATTTTGTGTGAATAGGAGGATTTTTTTAATTTTAGAAGATGATATTTTTGTTAAAAAAAATTTATCCCAATTTTTTTTACTTTTATAAATTCGAATTTAAAATAATTTAATTATTGCACAGAATTGTATTAAAAGTTTTGATAAAAATGAATTGTTTTGAAGAAATTTATGAAAAACATTTGAAAATACATAATTAAATTCTTTCAAGGAATTTTATTAAAATTCTTTACTGAAATTAATTGAATTCTTCTAAAGAATTTTATCTTTTTGAAAATTATTGAATTCTTTTGAAGAATTTTAATAATTATGCCAATAATTGAATTCTTGCGATGAATTTTATTAAAATTTGCAAAATTAATTGAATTTTATCAAAAGAAGTTTTATTGAATTTTATAAAAAATAATTGAATTCTACCCAAGAGTTTTATAACCTATAAAAATAATTCAATTTTAGAGACGAATTTCATTAAAATTTTTGGAAACTATTGAATTGTTTCAAAGAATTTCATTAAAAATTTTGAAAATAATTAAATTCTGTCGAGAAATTCAATTAAAAATGAATTGAAAATAATTAAATTCTAATAAACAAATTTTATGAATATTTATGGAAATAATTGAATTGTTTCAAGGAATATTATTCATATATTTGAAAATATATTAATAATAATAATTAATTAGTTAATAAGTAAATTTTTAAAAAATTTTGAATCTGAAATCATACAAAAATTAACGTTGATAAATAAAATATTTTAAATTTGCATAATAAGAATAAATTAAATACCGCGTTTCGCGGGCGTATAATAATAATAACGAAATTAATAAATGTTAAATAATATATTTAAATATAACAGAAATTATAAATTTTATAAAAATGACAAAAGTTGAACAGGGAATAGAATTCATGTTATCAGAGGGAAAAAATATGGATATAAAAATTGTTTAATACATAAAAGTGAGAATCATTATTTATTAAACTACTATGTGTGTTAAGAATATTAATGATTAATTTGTTATTCTGCTTTCAGATGAATTTTACCTGTTGATCATCAGGTGTCCAAATTCCGCAAGTTATAATCGCTTTGTCATTTAGCATTGATGACCAGTACCTTTGACCAGCGACGCTTCCCACCAAAACAAACCCGTCCTGAAAAAAAAAATATGAACATATTTTTTTTATCTGGAAAAAATGGAGAAAAGTTTTTAAAGTTTCAAAAACTGTAAGTTGATGTTTTATTTACAGAAATCTGAATTCTATTTTTTAAAACTCTTGAATATTATATAATTTTGTCAATATGTTTTGATATTTTATGGTTTCGATTAATATTTTAATAATATGAAATATGAACAATATTTTATGTATGATATTAATAATATTTAAATATATAAAATTAATAATTCTTAAATAATATTTAAAAATTGTCGAGATTCTTGAATTTACTTTTCTGTAATTTCTGGTCTTTTTTGCTCTTTATACTCAAGTCTGATAACTTGGTTTTTCGTGTATTTAATTAAAAAATTAATTTTTCAAGTGGAATATATGTAAAGATAAAAAAGAAATCATAGCGAAGCATGAAAAACTTTCGAACGCTTGAAAAAACTTTGAAAACGTCAAAGCAAAAAGCTTTTTTTCCAACTTTAAGTAGTAGAAGAGTTTATAATCAGACGTGAATGTGGCACCAGCTCGTAAAACAGAAAGAGCATTTCTCTTTAACTGCTAGACTTTTAAATGTTTCTTTTTCTTCTTGTTCTTCTTCTTTTCTCAGATACTCTTAAAAACTTTCTTTTATTTGTCAGGTTTATTTTATTACTTTGTGGTAAATAAATTCCATGTTATATGTTGTACAGTTTAAATTAATTGCTTTTCTGTTTTCTTTACAGGAAAATCTGTAATTATTCTTTCAATACTATAGTTGTTGAAATGGGATTTTACTTTTAAAAAAATGGAAAAATGCCACGCAACGGAAAAATTAAGGTGAATTGGATTTACTTTGCAAACATTTAGGTATTTATAATTACTTTATTACCTGAACAATTTACATTTATTTTCGTTTACTTAATTTTCTGTTTTTATTTACTTTGAATTGGAAAAAATTTCTTCTCGTGAAATCTAATTTAACACGCTTTTGTGTAACAGACAAGCTTTCTAATTAATTGCGAGGGATAATTTAATTTGAAAAACACTTTTGCAATATAATGTGAAACACAAAAGGAACAAAAAGAAACTTTAGTTTGAATGTTAAATTAAACGAGAGTCAGATAAATTAGAAATAATGAGAAAAATTTCACCACTGAAACAAAATAGTTTTTCAAAATTAATTTTTCTCTTTTTCAAATAAATTATTTATGGATCGTCATAGTGAATAGGGTTAATAAAAAATAATCAACTATTCGAAGTATTTTTCGAATATATGTAAAGAATTTGGTTGATTTGAAAAGAATTCGAGAATGAAAGAATAAAAACAGATAGGACTCTGAATTCTAAAGTGTACCTCGAGTCCACACTTGAAAAATGCAAGAGTACTGGCAATGTGTAATTCGATATTAAGTTTCAGGCACTTGAAAATGTCAATTTCGAGGAGCCTTTTGAGAATCATTCTCTACTGACAATAATGCCGGGGGTTCTTCATTTAATGAACATATCAGATTACTTCAAAAAGTCTCCTTTTTTCCCTCAATTGATAAATTCCAATCAAATTGGAAAATTTTTCCAATTAAAATATTTTATTTTAAAAAAATTGTTAAAGAATATCTAATTTGAATTTGATTCAATAATCAAATTCGAAAAATCTCTTATTTAAGGAGATAGAATTTTGATTTTTATATAAATAACTTCGATAACTGAATTTCAAATGTGACAAATGTCGTATAAGTTTCAATAAATTTTGAAATTGTCGAAGAATGAGAATAAGAAGAAGAAAAAAAGAAGAATAACAAAAACCAAATGGTTCGCGCATATCTAAGTAGTGTCAATTTCAAATGCTGGACAAAGTCCAAATTCCAGAAAGGAAGACAATCAATTTTCTTGCTATTCGGATATCTGAGCAGTTTAAAAGTTTTATTCGTTTCGGAATTCAACTCTTGTTTCGAATACAAGAACCAACAAGTTTCTCTTTCTCATCATCAATTTCATTTAAAACCTAACTTCGTGTTTGTTTTCTAGTTAAATTAAATAATAGTTAGTTACAAAAAAAATTCGATTCGATAAATTTTACAAGGCTGAATTTTTTTTTGTAATTATTTTTGTTAAAGTGGTTTAAAATATTATACAGTAACAAGCTTCGGATAGTATCTAAGACTTCCCAGTAAAAAAAAACTAATTCAAATGAATTGAAACGAATTAACATTTTTGGTAGGCTCCAATTCGTATTTGTCACAAAGCGGGATTCACTCAAGCTCTTTGTATATTCAATTGAATTTAATTCAATATGTACCAATTTGTCCAAACGAATTCGCATTCGAAAGAAATGGCCAAGGAATGCATTAAATTCGTGCTAACGAATTGAAAAAAATTAAAGGCTCAAAACTTGTCCAGTGAATTGGTACGGATAGAAGGTTCGGAAGTTCAATACAGTTTCACGAATTCAGGAAAATTGCAACATAGCTCCAATTCGTATTTGTCACAAAGCGGGATTCACGAAAGCTCTTTGTGAATTCTTTTTAATTCATTTCAATTAGTTTTCGTTTACTGGGTTATTCGATTTTTCGACTATTTTTAAAAAATGCGATTTTTTATGACTTATTTTGATAAAATGCGACTTTTTTTTATTTTCTTTCACATGTGGTAATAAAACACCAATTTTTGGTATAAAGTGCAACTTATTTCGATTATAGTTTTTTGCAACTCTTTAGCTCATAAAATAGACTTTTGTCCTCACGGTAAAAAATAAAATTGTCAAATTACAACATTGGGATTAAGTTAAAATTAATTTTGGATAATTATACTTTGGTGATTAAAGGTGCAAAAATAAATAAATAGCTGAAACTCGATTAAACTAAAAAATTACTTTTATTTTGAGAATTTGTTTCGAGAATTATGCTTGTGCTCTGGACGGAAGCGCAAAAGGTTCTGACTAATCTATGCAATTGAGAAAAGGGACTTGTAGAGGTAAAAATGTGACTCACCCTGTACTACCTACGTACAGAGCCCAAAAAGTTTGCAAGTCTCAACGTGCAACGAGTTGAACAACAAGGTAATAAAAAAAAGGGTCTCAGGTATTTACCTGAAAGCGAAAAAGTGTACAAAACTGTTAAAAGTAAGAAACTTAGAAAAGTTTAGAATATCCCGTCCAGAATACAAAAATCACAAAAAATATTAATTTATTATAAACAACAAACATAAAACCTAATGTGTATACATTAATTTGTATGTGTGTGTGTTGTGTATTTGTTTATGAACTATGTTATATATTTATATGCATATATATATATATATATATATATATATATATATATATATATATATATATATATATTATATATTTATAGAATCAATTTAAATTTAACAAAAAATATTAAATTTCATAAATAAATAAACAAATTGTTTTTAATTTTTATGTATGTGTAAGTGTGGGTATGTGAAAACAGTAGCCACAATACTAAATCTTTACTCAGTTCATTTTAATATTTAAAAACGGCTCAGATTCAAAACCCCTTTTGTCTGATTTGACAATTTTTTTTACAGTGCCACATGTTAGAAAAATCATAAAAGTTTGTAAATTTTATTCAAAGTGGTTGAAAAAATATCCAATTTCTAGAAATGGGAGAAAAATTATGATTTTTGGTGTCTTTTGAAAATACTGAAAACCTTAAACTGTCCTTAGAATTTTTTCAACTTAAAATTTTTTAAAAATTACGAAGAGTTACAATTTACAATTCTTATTAAAAAACTGAATATTTATGTAAATATTAATTAAGCTCTCGAATAACATTAAGAAAATTATTAAATATAATTGATTTAGAGAAGAGTTTTAGTTAATAATTCTAGAAAATAAATGATTATTGGAAGAGTTGTAGTAAAAAATTTCAGATTTATATTTCAAAAGGTCATTTAATTAACTTTTAAAAGGTTTCAAATTTTGATTTTTGAGTAGGTATTATTAATTAAAAGTTCTAAAGAACTTAGTTTTTTGAAAAATTTTAATTAAAAACATTTTTGAATATATATTATTTAAATAAAAAACTGTCGAATTATCGAAATTTTGTAATAATGAATTAAAAACTATTGAATTTTAGACCAATTTAAAGTTTTGAAAACTCTGAAGAACTTAATGTTAGAAAAATTTCAATTTTTTAAGTTTTTTTTTAATATTTGAATTCTCGAATAACTTTATGAAAATAGAATTATTTATTTCGAAGGAGAATTTTAGTTCAAAATTCTAGAAAATAATTGAATGTTAAAACAATTATAGTAAAAAATAATTTAAATAATTAAATTACCAAAGGTTTTCAATTAAAATTTTTGAAAATTTAAATTTTAAGTAATTTTAATTCAAAATTCCAAAGAACTTAATTTTTTGAAGAATTTTAATTCAAATTTTTTCTTTTAAAATAGAATTTTTTAATATTGGTATATTATTTAATTTAAAAACTTTGGAATAATCAAAATTTCGTAATTAGCGAAGAGATTTTAATTAAAAATTCTTGAAAGTAATTGGATTTTAGAGAAGTTATAGTAGCAACTTTTAGAAAAAATTAAATAGGTAGCAGAAGGTTTAAAATTTTCAAGATATTGAAAACCACAATATTGATATGCCTATTTAATAATAATATTTAAATGCTTGTTTGGAAAAATGATTAAATTTTAGAATAAATGTAGCTGAAAATTTTACTAAATAATTGCATTTCAAAATAAGAATTACAGTTCCAGTTTTTAAAACTAATCAAATTTTTGTTACTGAAATAGTTTTTTTTGTTATATGAAATTTTATCTTAATTTTTAAAATTAGGAAGTACAGTGCCGCTCAATAACTTTTGCCCACCCTACAGCGATTGAGAGCTGTACAAAAAGTTTTGTATTTTATTTATTATTAAAGATAAAAAGCTCAAAAAGGTCTCTTTTTGAAGCTCTTTTCCTGAGCTTTAACACTGTATAAAATAAAAATTAAAAAAATTAATTTGTTAATGTTTAAAATATGTTATTGCAACATAAAATTTTTCGTTTTTTTTGTTTTTTTTAAAGTGATACAGTTTGTTAGGAAATGGTCGCATTTTAATCCCACATATATTTTCTGAAAGCTAGTTTTATCACCTTTAAAATGCATTTTTTAAAAATTTTATACGATAATTTTTAAGAAAAATATGATTTTTTGTTTAAAAAAATAGCCATTTTTTTCAATTGTTGATAACTCAAAAACGGTTACTTTAGGAAAAAATTTTTAAGAACATAAATTATTCCTTTTTATATGCAGAATTAGAAAAAAAATATTAAAAATTTTTTTTTCAAAAAAATTTTTTTGACTTTTTTTGAAAAAATTTTTTTTTTTCAATTGTCGATAACTCAAAAACGGTTACTTTAGGAAAAAAATTTTTAAGAACATAAATTGTTCCTTTTTATGTGCAGAATTAGAAAAAAAATATTAAAAATTTTTTTGAAAAAAAATTTTTTTGACTTTTTTTTTGAAAAAATTTTTTTTTTCATTTTTTATATTTTTTAGTTTTAATTGTAGAAACGCGCTTTTTACATTCATTACAACAAGCAAGAAAATTTTTCATCGTATTTATTTAATTTTTTTCAATAATTTTAACTCACCAATCATTTAAATAACTTTTGATATAATACTTATTTATTATATTGTTTGTAAACGGATTAAAGGTTCTTAATTACTTCGACGATTGTCATCATAATGTCAGTCTTGTGACAATTGTCATAAATATCGGAAGTCTTTCTCTATATATTTGAAAATACGTATATTTAATTGTATTTCAGAAGAAAATATTTTTTATACATGCAAAGTAAAAATAAAAATAATTTAATTTTCTATAACAATTTTAAACGTGATTTTTTAAAAAATAAATAACATTATTAACGAACTTCAATTATATAAAATAAAACAAGTGCCTGAAAACAATTGTCAACACTTTCACGTTTCATATAGAAATAAATAAAAAATAAATAAAAAATAAATAAAAAATGAAAAAAAAAAATTTTTTCAAAAAAAGTCAAAAAAATTTTTTTTCAAAAAAATTTTTAATATTTTTTTTCTAATTTTGCACATAAAAAGGAACAATTTATGTTCTTAAAAATTTTTTTCCTAAAGTAACCGGTTTTGAGTTATCGACAATTGAAAAAAACATTTTTTTTCAAAAAAAGTCAAAAAAATTTTTTTGAAAAAAAAATTTTTAATATTTTTTTTCTAATTCTGCATATAAAAAGGAATAATTTATGTTCTTAAAAATTTTTTCCTAAAGTAACCGTTTTTGAGTTATCGACAATTGAAAAAAATGGCTATTTTTTTAAACAAAAAATCATATTTTTCTTAAAAATTATCGTATAAAATTTTTAAAAAATGCATTTTAAAGGTGATAAAACTAGCTTTCAGAAAATATATGTGGGATTAAAATGCGACCATTTCCTAACAAACTGTATCACTTTAAAAAAAACAAAAAAAAAAAACGAAAAATTTTATGTTGCAATAACATTTTTTAAACATTAACAAATTAATTTTTTTAATTTTTATTTTATACAGTGTTAAAGCTCAGGAAAAGAGCTTTAAAAAGAGACCTTTTTGAGCTTTTTATCTTTAATAATAAACAAAATACAAAACTTTTTGTACAGTTCTCAATCGCTGTAGGGTGGGCAAAAGTTATTGAGCGGCACTGTATATTTTTTTTTAATATCAAAAACTTATTTGGAAAAAATTGAATTTTACAAAAATTAGGTTTGAAGTTATTATTAGGATATTGGAAACTGATAAAAATTTCTCTAAGAATCAAAGAAAAGTCAGGAAAATAGAAAATAAAATTTTTATTACAACTCTAAATAAAATAAATCACTTTTTCGATTTTTTTTTGTATTTTTAATCCACTACAGTTTTTTTACGCTTTGATGTCGATCCGAGGCCTATTGGCAGTTAAAATTGTTATTTGGTAATAATAAAAATATGGGCACAAATTGCAAAATAATAATTTTTTAAATTTTGTAAAAAATAAATACATGTGAAGTATAAAAACAGTTTTAATATGAATTGAAAAGGAAACTATTTACCCGATAACAAATAAGTGCCATTCTTCCATCATGCGACCAAGAAAAATGAGTGACAGGTGTGCTTCTGTCATTTATTAATTCAATGCTCCATCTTCCCTCGTATTTGATCCATACAAAAATTACTCCCGAACTGTCGCACGAAGCCAATTTTTGATAGGGTTCATTCCATTTCACCAGTATCACCTGCAACAAATTCAAATAAATCCAATTTATTTCAATATTCTAACGCAACAGAAAAAAAATCGATATTTTATTTCACTCGCTGCGCTGGAATATAAATTTCAATTTTCGAATTTGATTATTTAATCAATACTGCACTGAAAAAAAATTTATATTTACTTGATGCAAATAAATCATATTTAAACCAATAATTTCAATATTTGAAGTAAATACAATTTAATTGACTCAAATAGAAATTATTTGATTGAAGTAAATATTTATTTGTTAATAGACAAGTAATCGTTTATCTGAAACAAATAAATTTTTTTCAGTGTATAAATTCAGTTTTCAATTTTTTGTAAAAATTAAATTATTAAGAGAAACTTAAATGCATTAAAATTTCATTTTGAAAATTTGACTAAATCTCGAATTTGATTAAATCGAAATTCAGTTAAATGGAAATTATGGTAAATTCACTTACATTGAAATTCAATTTAGTGGGTAAATTTGACTAAATCGAAATATGATTAAGGTGGGAGGGAAGAAATGTGGAGAAAAAATCTCTGAATTGAAAATTATAATTTTAAAATGATAAATTGTAATAAATTAACAGTCAGATATTACACGCTGCCTTTAATTTTCCATTCATTCGTTTTCAATGGTACTAGAATTTATCATTAAATCTAAATATGGAAATTAACAAGGAAATCAAATTAAGTGGATTAGTCCAAATTAATTGTAATATCAAAACTATGTTACAATCTGAATGAAGTTATCTTTAATAGTAAATTAAATGTCAAATTATAAAAGAAAACAAAAAGTAATTAATTTACTTGACGAATTCAATTAAGTGGATATACGTTGTGAAATTTATTTTTTGACTGACAATATAATATTTAGTTTCCCGCGGGTATAATTCTCAAGATCAACTTGTTCTCCTAGACGTCAGGTATTAATTAAGCTCCGACAGACAAGATTTCTAAAGAGGTTTTTCAGGATATTCAATTCCAGTTTTCCTCTAAAGAATATGAAAAAATTCTCTCGCAGTACTTTATTTTCCAAGTTCCGGTGCAGACGACAAGGAATGCTTTCAAAAAAAAAAAATTTTTTTTTAAATGCAAACAAACAAAGTTCATCGTGCTTCTTACAAAATATAGTCTATCCCCGAGTATATGGGAGAATATAAATTATAAATCCTTATTTCTTTGTCGATATTATCGCTGCATTTTAACCGTGGAAAAGCGCTCTAAGATAACTTTTCATTCATGTTCAACGAAGGTTCTCTTTTTACAAAAGTATACAACTTTATAATACAAGATGAGGAGAAATTATAATTGTACAAGTTTATATTTAGTTCCTCGCAAATTATATTTTGTTTCCCTCAGTCAGCGTAACTTTTGAGATTTCACTTTGTCACTTTTGTTTATACGTGAATTTATTTTCATCTCAGAAATTCATCAGAAGACCAACATTTTTCTTTTGAATAAAAATTAAATGAGTTGGAATTCTTTTCTAAATTGAATATTGTTCAATATAGTGTAAAATTAAAACTATTTTTCTAATAGTATAATTAAAACCATTTCGAATTTTTTTCTGAATAGAATATTCAATTGTGAATACACAATTAAAACTATTTTTTAGTTTCCAGACTCAACAAAGAAAACCGCAAAAGTCATTTTCACATAAAAATTGATAGTGAAAATAACCCTTATCTTTTTCAGAGTTCAGCCTTTTTCAAAATTCACGATACAATTGCATAATTAAAATTATTTTTTCAATATTTTCTGAAAAAATAATACTTTTGTGAAATTTTTGCACAAATTTTTTCTTTTGGAAATATTAATTTTATTTTCAAGTGTGAATATAATCAGTTAATTTAAAGGAAGAAACATAATTAATATTCTAAAGAACATAGTTTTTTTTATAAATTTTCATTTAAATTTCTTTTCAAAAATTAGTTGGATTTTTTTATTAATATTTAATAAGTTAAAAAAAGAAAAACTTAAAAGTAGAAAAAAAAATTAAAGAAAAGTTAAAAAAATTTAAAAACTTTCGAATAATTAAAATTTTGTGATAGTGAATTAATAATGATTTAATTTTAGACGAATCTTAAGTAAATTTTTTTTTTTTTTTATATAAATAATTAAGTTCTGGAATAACTTTATAAAAAGTAATAAAATAATTAATTTAGAGAAGAATTTTAGTTCAAAATTCTATAAAATAATTAAATATTGAAAGAGTTATATGTAGTAAAAAATATTTTAAACAATTTCAAAAGTGTTTCAAAATAAAATTTTTGAATATTTGAATTTGAGTAAATTTGAAGATAAATTCTAATATTTATAATCTCTTTGAGTAATTTTGATAAAATTCTCTAAAAACTTAATTTTTTGAAAGATATTAGTTAAAATTTATTTTAAATTAATTGATTTTTTAGTTATATATATTATTAAATTGAAAAAACTTTTGAAAAATCGAAATTTTATTATATTGAATCCAAGTAATTGAATTTTAGATGAATATTCTCCTTTTTTCTAAAATACTTGAACTCTTGATGAATTTTCCTAAAACTATTAAAAACAATATTAAAATTAAAAATAATAATTAAAAATAAATTATCTAAATAATTAATTTAAAGAAGAACACTGTGTGACAAAATAAAAAAAGTTGCCAGCACTTTTATAGAGACCTAGTACAAGTCGTAGGTCTAGTAAAACTATGAACAATGATGTGTGAGAAATTCCCCCAACACCCCCAAAATTTAATTTTAGGGGCAAAAAACCGTTTTTTGTGTTTTTATGTAGAGAATTATACGTAACTTCCGTAATTTTCAACCGATTTTCAAAATTGTTCTTTTGTTTGAAAGGGGAAAAGCACACCTTTTCAACCGTGTCTTGCTCGTTTAGTCAAAATAAAAATTGACAAAACCGCGGTTGAAAATATTTGCGATTTAACGATTTTCATTACATTTTTTCAACTTTAACGAGCTTTTTAGAATAATATTCGAATTTACACATTTTTTTCATGATAATTTCTTAAAAGTATACTTAATTCTGCGTAAAATGAGCATTTTTTGAAAAAAATGTAATACAAATTGAAGGAGATACGTGAATTTTAAGATTTTAAAATTTTTTCGCTAAATTTACAAATATTTCAATTTTGTTGTGGAATTTACATCAGGGCACTTTAAATTTTGTATTCACTAAATTTAATTAATTAACTGAAACGGCATGCATGTCAAACTTGTTTTTGATAGATTTAAATAAAGACAGAGTCCGTATTTAGAGGGGGTCCGGTTAAATTTTAACTTTTCTATAATTTATATTGTTTAAGTGTGTCAATGTTTTTCAAACATTATTTAGGATTCAAATCTATTCTATAATCTTCAAATAAAGAATAACAGATAATTATTTGACAATTTATATAAGAATGCCTTAAAATTTCGTAAAATATAAATTTGAACTTCTACCACATTTTTTAATTATTTTTTATTGTCGAACTTTTCATATGCTTTTTTCGCAATACTGAACAATTTTATTAATTTTGATAACATAAAATAGATTTGAATCCTAAATAATGTTTGAAAAACATTGACACACTTAAACAATATAAATTATAGAAAAGTTAAAATTTAACCGGACCCCCTCTAAATACGGATTTTGTCTTTATTTAAATCTATCAAAAACAAGTTTGACATGCATGCCGTTTCAGTTAATTAATTAAATTTAGTGAATACAAAATTTAAAGTGCCCTGATGTAAATTCCACAACAAAATTGAAATATTTGTAAATTTAGCGAAAAAATTTTAAAATCTTAAAATTCACGTATCTCCTTCAATTTGTATTACATTTTTTTCAAAAAATGCTCATTTTACGCAGAATTAAGTATACTTTTAAGAAATTATCATGAAAAAAATGTGTAAATTCGAATATTATTCTAAAAAGCTCGTTAAAGTTGAAAAAATGTAATGAAAATCGTTAAATCGCAAATATTTTCAACCGCGGTTTTGTCAATTTTTATTTTGACTAAACGAGCAATACACGGTTGAAAAGGTGTGCTTTTCCCCTTTCAAACAAAAGAACAATTTTGAAAATCAGTTGAAAATTACGGAAGTTACGTATAATTCTCTACATAAAAACACAAAAAACGGTTTCTTGCCCCTAAAATTAAATTTTGGGGGTGTTTGGGAAATTTCAAACATACTACTTTTTTCAGTTTTTCAACACGAACAAGTTAGGATAGGTCCGATTTAAAGTGCCATTTTACTGTCACACAGTGGAATTTTAGTTGAAAATTCTAGAAAATAATTCAATTTTGGAGATATTACAATAGCAATTTTTAGAAATATTTTAATTTCAGAAGGCCTGACCTCGAAATTTAAAATCCTTTTAAATTTCTAGTAATATTATTATTTATTTTATTATTTTATTTCATTATTATTTTTATTATTCTAGTAATATTTAATAATATCTATTACCTATTTAAATACTTATTTTAAACAATTATTGTTAAATTTTTCAATAAATTTAGTTAAAAATTCTAGAAAATAATTAAATTTTAGAAAAGTTACAGTTGTAATTTTTAGAATTAATTAAATTTTTGTTTTTGAAGTAAATTTTATGTTATACAAAATTTTGCTGTAATTTTTAAAATTTATTGTCTTGTTTGAAGAAGAATGTTAAAAAAATTTAAAAATATTATTTGAAAATAATTGAATATAATATTAGATCTTTTTTTTTTTTTTTGCTCAAATTTGTTCATCTTGAACAATGTTATTTCTAAGTGTGATTAATATAATGGAAAAATGCTTCTAAAGTCAATAATGAAAAAAAATCGGAAAAATGTTTAAAAACATAAAAAAAAATAGTTTGAAATTAATTGAATATAATATTAATTAAAACTATTTGGAATTTTATTTTCTGTGATTGGAATATTGTTCAATTGTGAATAATTAAAACTATTTTTTTTAATTCTATAATTAAAAAAAAGTTTTCTGCAATCTTTGACAAAATTTTTTCTTGTTGAACTATTTTATTTCCAAGTGTGAATATAGTTGGTTAATTTAATGGAAAAAGTGCTTTTAAAGTCAATAATGCAATTTTTTTGTGAAAGGTCACTTTTTTAGGATGTATATCTTTAAATCTTCTTTATCAGCACTTCTAAAAGAGTTCATATCAAAAGAAAGTAGAACGTCAAGTTAATACTGCTTGACTGAATCTGTCACGTCCTATTTCTGTTTTAGATATAGTTACTACTTGCACTTACATGATCAAAGTAACAGGAAATGTGGACTTTTTAACCAAGAAAAAAAGGAATTCTCATTGTCATTTGTTTTTGGTCAAAATAAAAATGGAGACGGAAAGTTGTGTCAAGCAGAATAATTGGTGAGTTTTGAAAATTCCTTTTTTTTTTTAATATTCCTAGCATATTAATTTATTATTTTGAAGAAATACGTAATAATGTGGAAACATATTTCTTAAATTGACAAAATTCCTTTTTTTCTTTTTTTTTTCCTTTTTTTTTAATATTCCTAGCATATTAATTTATTATTTTGAAGAAATACGTAACAATGTGGAAACATATTTCTTAAATTGACAAAAATGAAAGAAAAGTTCTACTTTTTAAAAATAAATTTGACTTGGTTTGTATTTATTTTTACATTATCGACTCTCGAGGAGAAAGAGCAAATAGCGTATATACTCGATTAAGAAGTTGTGAATTATTTATCAGATTTTCAGAATTGCAAAATTTAGGTACGTGTTTTAAAAAAAGAAATTAGAAGCGAATATAGTGAATATTTTAATATCAAACAGTTTTCTTAAACTTCCAATGAATTTACTTTTGAAAGTAAGTTAACGTTTTTGTTTCCAATTTTAAACACGAATTCGTCGCTATAATATTGTGGGAAAATTAAATTTCAAATTTTACCAAGACGGTGAAATATGCAGGAAATTAATGCATTTAAATGACGTAATGTAAATGCAATTTTCTATCTAATCAAGTTTAATTTCTGAAAAAAAATTTTCTCATAAAATTTCATTTCTAAAAATTTATAGTTTGATAAAGTTCAATTTCTAACCTCTTTTTTTCTAAAAAAAATTCAATTTCTACTAATGAATCTAAATTTTGCAAAAAAATTCAATTTTCTTTTCTTTATTTGAATAAAATTATACAGCCAGAGTTTAATTTGAAGTTATAGAAATCGTCTTTTCTCATTCGCATGCATCGAATTTTTTAAAAATTTTCATTTTCTAATCCATTTAAATTTCTACCAATGAATTTAAAAATTCCTGATGAAAAATTCAATCTTCAAATATGGAAATCAGTTTTTGACTTTCGCAAGCAACTTGGAAAAAGTCTTGTAATTTTTTTTTATTATAGTAATCAATCAAAATTATTTTGTCAGAATGAAAAATTTTCAAGCACAGTTTTCACTTTTTTTTATAACAAAGAGAAAAGAATAGGAAGTCGTAGAGAACATTTTTTATATAAATATAAATAAATATTTATATTTTATATAATTTTCAGCGACAAGCAAAATGAAAATAAATGTTAGAAAAATTTTTGCACTGTTAAAGAAATTTATTTTATAAATTAAAAGTTTATATTTATAAATTTCTTTTAGACATAAAAAATTGTTAAAAAATATACTTTAGAAATCAAAACTTATTAGAAATTTGTTTTATTTTTAAATTGATTTTATTAGAAAAGACTTGCTTTAGAAAAGAAGGATTAGAAAACATTTTATAGAAAAATTTATCATCTCCCATTCTCCCATTATAATTATTATGAATCTTTTTTTATACCTAAGACAATTTTTTTTATGATTCACGATTGCCACAGGTTAGTAAAACAGAAAAAAGTAATTTTAATTTAAGTAATTTTATTAAAAATTCTAAAAAGATCTAGGGTTTTTAAGAAATTTTAATTTAACTTTTTAAGAGATATGAAATTGAAACTTTGTGAAATCGAATAGAAAATAATTAAATTTGCTTAAGAATTTCATTAGAGATTTTCAAAGGATTTTAATTTAATAATTATCAGTAAATAATTAAATTTTACACAGTCAATTTTTGTGACAATTGTGAATTTGTTGTTAAAAAACTTGTTTTAATATGTTTCATAAAATCCGTTTTTTAAAATACCTAAATAAATAAAAATTAAAAATTTTTGATAAATAATCTTTATAGTTATAAATTTTCCAAAAATCAATCTTTATGTTTAAAAAGTTTTTAAAAAAATAACCTTTATAGTTATTTTTTCAAAATAATTTTTATATTCATAGAATTTTATTTTTTTGTATAAAAATAATCTAATTAATTTATTTACGTGACTTAGAAGAAAGGAAAGAGAAATTGAATTGCAAATTGAATTGCTTTCTTGTTAATTAAAGTTCACATTTATAATTTTGTGAAAAAGATGATTTAAATTCAGTTCGACATTGAGATGAGGGAAAATTAGATAAGTTTTTCTGGTTTATTTTTTTTTCTTTTGCTCTCATTTAATTAATAAGATTTGGGATAAAGATAAATTGAAGTCAAGACAAGGGAAAGTTTTCGCATGTAAAAGATATAAATGATATAGGATATATATTTTTTTTCTTTTTTGATACTATGATGGAAGAGAGTTTTATTTATTATTTCTCTTATTTTTGACCTTCTTTCTCTCCTTTGAATATCTACTTTCATGAGATATATTGTTTAAGACGAAGAAGCTTTTTTCCAGTGCTTTTTTCCTACTTATATATTCATACGTCATTACGCTATACATGCACTTCCATATAAAAATATTATCGAATGTGTAAACCGCGTGAATGGTCGAGTTTTTAAAATATCTCCTTCAGGTTTTATAATACACCTATTTTATTTCCCATATTATCAAAGAAATTATTATTCGACCTCACGCGAGGCCTTTTATCGACTTCTCGTTATATTCTTGTACTTCCTATCTTAATACATTGTTAATTGATCTCAGGTACATAACTTCTTGTGACCTAGACGTTCATCAAACACGATATTAAGAGTACATTTTTTTTCTCCCGCTATTAATTATTATCAAGGATTCCATATTTTTCTTTTTTCTTTCTTTCACTTCTTTTCACAACAACAAATAATCGAAAAAATTTATATCTAACTACTTTTATTTTTACGATTATAGACTTTTACAGGGTTGTCACAGGTTAGGAATTCAGGGAAAAGTCAGGAAAAGTAGGAATTGGTCAGGGAAATGAGGGAAAAGTCAGGAAATTTTATCGAATGTACTGGAAAAAATCAAATTTTTAAAATTCATAAGAAAATTCTCAATTTTGGTGTCTTATCTGTTTGCCTCATAAACTATGAAATTTCCACGAATTCTAATACAAACCTTCAATTTTTCCTATTTCGTGAAATAATTTCTTTTTAAATAACTCAATTCTTGAAGAACTGTCATAAAATTATTGCTTAGAAATTATTTAATGAATAATTTTACTGAAATATTTCAAAATTACTTGAATTCTAAAAGAGTTGCGTTTACAATTTTTCATAAATAGATGAACTTCAAAAGGTTTTAATTTGAAATTTTAGAAAATTTTAATTCTGGATGAATTTAATTAGAAATTTCAAAGAACTTAGATTTTTGAAAAATTTTAATAATCAAAATTCTGCTGAAATTAGTTAAATTTTTTAATATACAATTTAATAAATTATTAAAAATAATTAATTTATAGAAGAATTTTAGTTAAGAACACTAAAAAAATTGAATTTTGGATATCTTTCAAATTATTGCAGAAATTCAATTATTTTCAAAAGTACTCAAATTTATTCTTCCCAGAAATTCAATTATGTTCAAAATATTTTTAAAAATTCTCGTCAAAATTTCAATTATCTTTGTAAATAATAAAACTCTTTTCCCAAATTCAATTATTTTTAAAAATATTAATAAAATTTTTGACAAAATTTCAATTATTTTAAAAAATTTTCCTCAATTCAATGATTTTCAATATTTACTATTTTAATAATGTTTTCCAAAAGAATTCAATTATTTTTAAAGAAATTTTATTAAAATTCTACGCAAACGTTTAATTATTTTTATAAATAATAACATAATTTCACAAGAATTCTATTATTTACAAATTTTTTATATATTTCTTCACAGTCATTCCATTATTTTTATGATTTTGGAGCAGTTGCAGGAGGAATTAAATTAAATATTATTGAATTTCAAAATGCTTAAAGTTTGAAATTTTTGAAAATCCTAATTCTTATATAAAAATACTAGGTAATAATAATCATTAAATATGATTAAATTTAATCCTTGAAAAACTTTCATAAAATTATTTATAAATAATAATAATTTAACAAAGAGTTTTACTTAAAAAAAATAGAATTTTGGAAGAATTGCTTTCGTAATTTTTATGATACTAGCGCCTCCGACGGCCTTCGGCCATCTCCGTTGCTTCCGTTTTATGTTCATTTTTGTTCAATTTTTAAAAGCTTTAACGTTAATTTTTTCAATTTATGTTTTTTTTTTTAATTAAAAAAATTCTATTTTAGTTAAAACATTTTTTTTTTCATGTATAAAATTTTCTTTTTTTTAATTTAATATTTCTTTTTTCATTTCATGTATAAAATTTTCTATTAATTTAAATATGTTATTTTTATTAGTATTAGTAGTATAAGAATAATTTGAATTTTATTACATTTAATTATCATTATTATTATTATTTATTATAATAATATTATTATTTTTAGTAACAATTTATTATAATAAAAATATCATTTTTAGTAACAACAGCAATAATTTTTACTTCAGATTGTTTAATTGTTAATAATTTTTAGACTTTTATATATGGGTCAAATTTTCTCAAAAAAATCAAAGTTGGTCATGGGTCTTTTAATTTTTGTGAAACTTGGTATGAAGGTAGTGTTTTATGACAAAAGATTTTAGAAAAAAAAGATTTAAAAAAATTTTTAAAATTGTGGATTTTACCGGGCATTAAACATCAAAGCACATTTTTTTTAAAAACGAATAACTTTTATCCATTTAGGAGTAGAGATGATTCTATCACTCAGTCGTATTTTAATAAATAGTGAAAATTAACGATCACTTGTAAAAAATCTTTTTTTAATATTTTGTTTTATAATAAATTATAGTTCTGAAGAGGACAGCTGTGCTGCCGAAACGTAAAAAGAATTGAATTTCTTTTATTTTTATTTTCCTTGACTCGGAGTGATCGTTAATTTTCACTATTTATTTTATTCATTTAGTTAGATTTTGTTTATATTTTAGATAATAATAGTTGATTATCTAACAATTTAAAGTGCAGTATTAAAGAAAAAAAATCTAAAATTTGCCTGGAAAAAAAGTCAAAAAAATTTTTATTTCATTTTTTCGGGCATAAGCACCCCTTCGATTTTTTGTAACTATAATATTTGGACTCGTTATCTTCTCCAGAATTTTTTGCAAAAAAGAAATCCCTGGAGACTTTAAAACTAACCGAAATATCGAATTTTTTGTCTCGAGGTGCACAGATATCGATCTCTCGTAAACACGCCTGAGATGTGCACCAAACGTTCTTAAGCTAATATTTTCGCAGTATTTAGAACTATGAATGAGTACTTAAAACCACCAAGTAATTATGAAATTTTATAAAAAATTGTAGGGGGGAGGGGGTTGAAGATTTTGGATAAGTATAAACAGTGAGTTTTATAAAAAATCGTAGCTTTTCTATAATAAAGAAAAAAAATTGTGACCTATATGTTTTTGGTAGGTTTTTTTTTGGTCTTTCAAATAGTGAGAATTTTTTTCTAAATTCAAAATTTAACCCTTTTTTTGAAAATTAAAAATTTTTTTGATTTTTTTTCAAAAAAGCCCCCTTTTTTTTCTTGTACCAAAAGAAAGTTTATGATGTGTAATTTCAATATGTGGAACGAAAAAAATTACGTTTTTTTTGTTTTTGAATTATTAATTAATTAATAAAAATTGAAATATTTTACAATATGAAGTATTTTGATTAAATTGACGTTTTACAAATAAATATTTATAAAAATAAAGATAAAGTGTTAGTTTTTTTTAAATCAAATGTGTATATAATTCTACTTTAAAAAAATATATTCCAGTTGTTTGCAACGATTGTTGAAATAAAATATTCAACACCTTATGCGTGTATCACTAGGGTGGTCCAAAAAACTAAAAGTCAGAATTTTTTTGCTCTCACCACCCAGAATTGAAGTTTATATAGGAAAAAAAAATACCCCTGTTTTTTTTCTTCATAATAAAATAATATTAACCCGTGCCTCAAAGCCTCTCAATTTTCTTATGTATTTTAAATGAGAAAAAAAACATTTCTCCAACACTTGCTCTGAAAGGAGTACTTTTCTTGGTAGAAAAGTGTGGCGAAAGTAGAACTTTTCTCAACTGCTCTGAAGAGCGTGACGAAAGTAAAATTTGGCGTGGCGAAAGTAAATTCAGCGTGGCGAAAGTAAAATTTGGCGTGGCGAAAGTAAATCATGAATTTATTCTTTTTTCTTGTTCTTTGACCGAGATTTATTTTGTATCTAACTTCTTCCCCACTCAAAAAACATTCGTCTTTTATTATATTAAACATAAGCACACGTTAAATTAAAATTATACGAAACTCACGAAGAAACCTTTCCTCGCAAGGCGTTGGAGAAAACGTAGTGCACAACTCGTGGTGAAAGAATGATTTTTCGAGAGTGAAGTTTGCGGCTCGAGCGTAGCGAGAGCAGCAAACTTCACTCTCGAAAAATCACACTTTCGCCACTAGTTGTACAATGTACTATTTTCGTAAATTTAATATAACATCTAGAGAAAATTTTTTTTTCACTCGGTTAAGGATGTTTTTCTTCTAGAGTATTTAAGGAATAAAATCCTTTTACATATTTAACAAATTTTTTATTTTCTATATTTTTTTTTATTTTTGAAAAATTCTCAAAAAAGCAAAAAACGGTAATTTATTATTTTTTATTCGTTATTATAATTTTTTCTCATTGATTGTAATACAATGGTTTTATGAATTTAATATTTGATAGATTCATAAAAGCCAATTGAATTACAATAGATGAGAAAAAATGATAATAAGTAATAAAAAATAATATTATTACCGTTTTTTGAGAATTTTTCAAAACTAAAAAAAAAATAAAAAATATGTTAAATATGTAAAAGGATTTTATTCCTTAAACACTCTAGAAGAAAAGCATCCTTAACCGAGTGAAAAAAAATTTTCTCTAGATTTTATATTAAATTAACGAAAAGTGGTTTTTTTCTCATTTGAAATACATAAGAAATTTGAAAGGCTTTGAGGCACGGGTTAATATTATTTTATTATGAAGAAAAAAAACAGGGGTATTTTTTTTTCCTACAAACTTCAATCCTGGGGGGGGGGGGGGGTGAGAGCAAAAAAATTCCGACTTTTTTTCTTAACGTATTTTTGGACCACCCTAGTGTATCACGCTTGATATTGATATTAAAATAATAAAAAATTATTCAGATAAAAAAAATCATCTCTTCGTACATCAAAAATGTAAAAATTAAAAAAATGTACTTTAGAAAATGTCAAAAAATATTAAGCCGAGAAGTTTAGTTTAAAAAAAAAATTACAAAAAAATTTTTAATTTTTTAAAAAGGGTTAAATTTTGAATTTTTTGAAAAAAATTCTCACTATTTGAAAGAGCAGAAAAAAACCTACCAAAAACATAAATAGGTCACAATTTTTTACATTCTCATCATATGAGAAAGTATTAGTTTTGGTCGAAAATTGACTTTCGCTAATTTCATGAAATCTCGACGTTTTGGGGTCCCCTGAGTCCGAAAAACATGGTCTAAAAAAAGTGTCTGTCTGTAGACACAATGGTGTCCCTACGATAACTCTTGAAAAACTTATTGCATCAACTTGCAACTTTGCATGCACAAAGTTAGTGTTAAAATACAGATCGAGTTCGTTAGCCAGCAATTTTCGTCGAAAACTACGCAAACTACAGTAGTTTCAAAATTTTGAAAATTCAATTTTTTCAAATTTCATTTTTTTTAACTTTATATTACTTTAGATTAGACAAATACAAACAACTTTCCTCTACAACATTTTTTCATAGAAAATTAATTTTTTTTTTTTTAAGTTTTTGGGTCAGGCTAGCTTAACTGGGTTAAAAAAGTTTTATTGATTTTCTAAAATGTTATAACTAAAATATATTCATAAAAGTTTTAACATTTTAGAAAATCAATGAAATTTTTTTAACCCAGTTTGGCTGGTCTGACCCTTTTTTACATTTTAATTTTTGGTCCTATCTTGTTGGAAATGGTTTTTTACATTCTAATCACATGAGGAGGTATTAGATTTGATGAAAAATTGACTTTTTATACCTCAGGTTGAATGAAAATGGCGACCTTTTTTTCCCATGGACAAAAAAAAACAGCTAGTCCCATGCGTTATTTTTGCTCATGGAAAAAAAATGCCGCCATTTTCATAGAAGTCGAACAAGTGAATGAGTTTTACTCCCTGTCGTCTGCTATCTTAAATCGCCACTTTTGTGCCTTTGGAATAAAAAATATCGTAAGTTACACGGGACTTAAAGGCTGCCTTTACGGTACCTTGTTGCTTAATATACTATTTGCTAATTTTATGAAATCTTTGCGTTTTGAGGTGCCCTGAATCCAAGAAACATGGTCTGTCGATTACGTCTGTCTGTCTGTCTGTCCGACGATAACTTTTGAAAAACTTAATTTTTTCAAAAACTTTTTTCGAATTTTTGACTTTTTGTCTCAGCTTAGTGGAGGTGTTTTACTTTTGCTTGTTAAAACGATGGGTAAATATCACATTCACTGTATCCAAATTTACATGTTTTTAATCATACACTTGATATATATTTACAAATCACGTATATAGGGAAAACGGGACATAATGGCTAAGGGGCGGAATGAATAATTGTAATTTATTTAAAAATCGTAAATCGAAATGATTTCACTCCAAAGACAACTTGATGTACTGCAAGTTTCTACAAAGGTTGATTATTTATTATTCAATAACTATTGTAAGAAATATAGTAGAAAATCTGTATTTCACATATGACAGTAACTTTTCAAAATTTTCATTTTTTTATTCTAATTTTTTTAAAATAACTTTAAAAAAGAAACTAAAATCGCGTTTTAAGCTTGAAACATTTTTTGAGGGTCAATTTTAGATTTTTGATTCACACTTACTGTATTGATAAAAATTACAAAATATTTCCTAAGTACCCCTAGGGCGTGTTGGCTAATGCAACACGCTATGTATAACCCGTGTAGGAATTTACCGTGGAAGTGTATGAGAAACTGTCCAGTTGCGCTAGATTCAATCTAGCAACTAGATGGGAAAAATGGACAGGCTTGAACGAGGGATGTAACACTAGCAACGTCAAGATTTTGTACAGTTATTTTGTCTAGTCCTTGTCTAGTAAAATAAATCATTCCTAGCCAGTTCCTGGATATTAAAATAAGCAGTTTCTACATACTGGGAATAATTGTTAGGTTTATAAATAATAGAACAATATTTTTCAACTTTATTCTTTTGTTTGTTTAACTTTTAAACAAACAAAACAGTAATACAAAAGTATTTGTTATTATCACAATTCCTCTTACAATTATTTTTGAAATTAATTGTAACATATTTTGCTACATTGGATTTTATCTTTAAAACACAAACACATTCACTATAAAGATTCGTACTTGTATACCGATAATAAAATTAATTGTATATTATATTGTTGCAATCACAAAAAATTTACTTAAAATTACCAAAGTTTTATTACTTATTATGAACATTATAATATGAAAAACAATCTAGACTATTAATGATGACATCACATGTCCTTTTTCTAATAAATCTTTTTTTCGCTGTAATATATTTAAACTTGTACACTGTCCCTGTTCAAAAATGGAAAACTGAAAACTTTTCACTAGATTTATAAATTTGATTTTATCTTCACAACAAGATAAGTTACAATTGTAGACTCTTGGTTTCTTTTCATCAAGCACTACGTCAAGAACTGATTTCGTCTGCTAACTTAGTAGACTCTCAGAGCCACCTTCTCCACGAACTTGTACTAAATTCTTAAGTCAGCGTCCTAGACAGTGCCCAGCTAATTCTTGGACAACCTGCTATACGAACTTGTACTGAATTTTCAATTCAGTATCCTAGACAAATTTTAGCCAGATTCTAGACTGTCTTCATAGCGATGAAAATAAAGGGGAAAACTGTACATTAACATTTCTGGGCCAGGACAGTTTATTCAGAATAATTTTCCACGACAAATGCTATCTAGCTGTAGTCTATTTCTAGGAAGGCCACGACAAATTTCTACACGGGAAAGAGCAATACCTACGATACCGACGAAGTGTACGTTCATTGTAGAAAAAAAGTAAGCGTAATATAGGGACGTTCGACTTTTTAAAAGAAAGCTGAGGTACTAGAGTAACTTTTCTAGGAGATAAACACTTAATTAAAACAAAAATGTCCGTGTAAATCAACAAAGAGTGAAAAGTTAGCCATTACGCTCCGGTCTACACTACACAAAAACCTTGATACTAATACTTTAAGAATATTTTATCTGCTTCTGCAAATAATATTTCTACTAAGAGTTAGTATAATTAAAAATAACTTCACAATTTAAATCATCAAGACCAAAAATATACATTTAAATCCACTTTATCTCGCAATCATCAGCAAACAAAAACATGTGATGAGAATGTTATCCTTAAAGTCGTAGTAACTTTAAGAAAAAAAAATGTTTTACGAAACATATAATAGGAAACAAGAACAAGAACACAAATAATGCACAACAATTGCAGACCGCCGCAAGCGAAGCGAGCCATTTGAGCGCGAAGCGCGACGTGTGGAATAATCGCCGGAGCGCGAAGCGCGACGATCAATATTCGCGCGCCCCGAGGCGCGCTGAAACTTGCGAGCGAAGCGAGCCCCCGCGCGAAGCGCGGATGAGAATGTGTCCGCGCTTGCGCGGACAGATTTTTTTCTTTATTATAGAAAAGCTACGATTTTTTATAAAACTCACTGTTTGTACTTATCCAAAATCTTCAACCCCCTCCCCCTACAATTTTTTATAAAATTTCATAATTACTTGGTGGTTTTAAGTACTCATTCATAGTTCTAAATACTGTGGAAGGCATTTTTGCAACCTACTGTACACTTGAGAAAATTTGCCCCTTATATATTACATACACATTTTGAGATTCAAAATAGTTTAAAAACAAATTCATAATTGCAAAACTTGATTTTTAAACCTTCCTTTTTTACTAAAAATTAACAAAAAAATATTAGAATGCGAAAATTCACGCTTAAGAACGTTTGGTGCACATCTCAGGCGTGTTTACGAGAGATCGATATCTGTGCACCTCGAGACGATAGTTAGTTTTAAAGTCTCCAGGGATTTTTTTTTTGCAAAAAATTCTGGAGAAGATAACGAATCCAAATATTATAGTTACAAAAAAATCGAAGGGGTGCTTATGCCTGAAAAAATGAAATAAAATTTTTTTTGACTTTTTTCCGGGCAAATTTTGGATTTTTTTTTCTTTAATACTGCACTTTAAATTGTTAGATAATCAACTATTATTACCTAAAATATAAACAAAATCTAACTAAATGGATAAAAGTTATTCGTTTTTCAAAAAAATGTGCTTTAATGTTTAATGCCCGGTAAAATCCACAATTTTGAAAATTTTTAAAAATCTTTTTTTCCTAAAATCTTCTGTCATAAAACACTACCTTTATACCAAGTTTCACAAAAATTGAAAGACCCATGACCAACTTTGATTTTTTTGAGAAAATTTGACCCCATATATATATATATATATATTTGTATTTTATAATTGTGAATAATATTTTTTTTAATTAAAAAAAAATTAATTCAATGATTATATAATATAAAGAATTTATATTTTAAGGCTATGCTTACAATAGATTTCTTTTGTTCTTCTGATGAATTTTATTACAATAAAAATTTTTTACTTTTATTTATATTCTGATATTATGTTCAACACACAATAATAAGGACATAAAAAATGCTACTGTGGACTTGCAACCTCAAAAAGCTGTTTATATTTTGTTGTTTTTTAAATTTAAATTTATAAATAAATGAAAAGTATGCAACGTAAAGTTTTTGCTTTTTGATCAAATAGCGCCTCAGACGGCGTCTTCGTTGCTTCTGTTCCACGTTTATTTTTGTTCAATTTTTAAAATTTCTAATGTTAATTTTTTCAATTTATGTTTTTTTAAATAGAATTCCATTTTACTTAAAATATTTTTTTTATAAGTAATAAAATTTTCTATTAATTTAATTATATTTTTAATTTGAAATTATATGTTATTTATTTTATTTTTTATTTTTAGTAGTAAAATGATAATTTCAATGTTATTACATTTAGTATCATTTTTAGTAACAACAACAATAATAATTTTTACTTCATTTGTTTAAATGTTAATAATTTTTTTAACTCATATATATATTTTTTTGTTTGTATTTTATAATTATAATAATATTTTTTTAATTTCAAAGCAAATTAATGTAAATGACCATAATATACTTTATGTTTTAAGGCTATGCTCACAATAGGATTCTTTTTTTTTCTGCTATAATGGTTGGAGGACTAAAGTCCCAAAACAGAAGTTCCAATGAAAAAAAGTTCGAAAGATTTTAATTTCCAAAGACTGAAAGTTCCAAAAGTTCTTTTTTCTAAAGACCACTAACGAATGCTTTGAATATGTGTTTATCTCAATTGCTCCTCATATATTGGAAATTATATTGGAACTTTTGTCTTTTGATTCCTTTTTATTTTGGACCTTATGTATTTTTTTAGTAATGATATAAAAAATACATCTTTCCACAAATAATTGTTTTATTTATTATTGTTTATTTATTATAAACGTATATAATAAATATGTTTTTTTTTAATATAATTTTAAGCTACTAAAACAACATAAATTCTTTTTGTTTGTGTGGTTAATTATGTCAGTTAGTGAGGTTAGGAACATTTGTTTACAAAGTGTACTACTGAGGCACCCCTGTCCGTCTTTTCCAGAAATTAGTCAGCTTAGTGGTTTGCACTTTAATGTGCAAAAAAGTTCCTCGAGATGGCGCAGTACTCACTACTCGTCAGCAATATTCGTTACCTCATTCATTATTGTATTTGTTGTGTTGAAATCGGTTAGAAATCTCAACTAAATTTTATAAAAAAATGTGAAAGGGTCAGAATTTCTCAAACGGATCACTTTAAAAAAAATAATTTTGTTTTTTATCGAAAATAATTTTTTTTTACTCCTCGTAGAGTAAAAAATAGACCCTGAAAATTTTAGAACAAAAAAAAATTTTTTGTGAATGTTATTAACAATTTAGTTTTTTTGTAGTCTTAAATTAAAAAATTTTTTTCTCGTAAACTATTTGACCGATTTAAAAATTACGATATGGGTTTTCTTCGTCATGAAACAGAGTATTTAAAAATAATTTTGGATTTTAAAAAACTTTATTTTTAATAGTTTTTTATATTAATTGTTTATAAAATGTTAATAACAAATTGTGTTCTGCGCCTCAAAAAAAAAAAAAAAAAATTGCCTAGTATTGCCAACATTCCCCTGAAAACAAAACCGTTTTGAAAAAAAATGTACGTTAATTACGAAAAAAGTTATTAAAAAATAACTGTGGCGGTGAACAGCGATTCATGACTCGCAAACATGGCTCTCATGGCACCTGTGAGGCATTATTCCTGAACTGCCCCAAAAATAAAAAAAAGTTCTTGGATTTCCTTTATACTTTGGAAATATGTTACCCTAGTAGGTACAAGTTACTACACCAATTTACAGGTCCAACCCCCCACCCCAATCAAAAGGGTGGGGGGTTGAAATTTCAGCTTAAACTCGAACATGCATTCTTTAAACATTTGTAGTTTCTACTTAAATTATTCAATTAAAAAAAGTAAGTAGTGTTTTAGAAAGGTTTTTTTGTGTACTTTTAAAATATTTTATTTATATAATAAAAAAAAAATTTTTTTTGCAAAAATTTTTTTAAATAAATAGTTTTTTGCAATTTTGCACTCCAGCGCGATGAACAGTGGGATTTTTTTTCAACTTACTATTGAAAATTGTCTAGAAACTACAAATTTTATCGGATGTTCATGTTCTTGATTTAAAATTACTAAGAAATCCATCAAAGTCGATTTTTGAATTTTTAATTGTTTATTTTTTTCTTGTTACTCAAAAATTTGACAAATTACAATATTTTTAGAAAAAATCATGTTAATTTTTTTATTTTTCTATTACACATGATCGAAATCAATTTAAATTAGTCGAGTATGACCACCGGACAATTAATAAAGCATAATACAATTTATTTAAATTGTTGCAAACAATGTTAATTAACAAATAGATTACTTCGGACCTTCTTCATAAAAAAAATTGGTTTTTTTGCAGACAAGTTTAAATTTATGTCTAATTTAGTAAAAAACTAATTTACAGTTAAAAATTATCATTAATATTAACAATTATATAAACAATAATCAACTTCCTTTTGTATTTGTAAACATTTTCGTCATTTTTTAAACTTTAAATATTTATATCATATGTACATTCTTTCAAAAACTTAAAAAATTTATTTGCTTAAACAATTACATTTGTTATAAACAAATTTTTCATTTTTAAACAAATAAGTAGCTTTTTTCATCAAACAAAATTTTTTCCTTTTTTTATATTTACTATCATAAAAAAGAACTCCTTAATGAAATGGGAATACTATAAATTATTCATTTAATTCTAACGAACATTATAAGTTAACAAATATTTAACTTTGTTCTTTTTTCACAGAAAAAATATATTTATCTATATGCATTTAGATGTAAACTGTTTTAACTGAATAATGGTTTACTTCATTAAAAATATATATATTTCTTAACTTATAATGTTCGTTAGAATTAAATGAATAATTTATAGTATTCCCATTTCATTAAGGAGTTCTTTTTTATGATAGTAAATATAAAAAAAGGAAAAAATTTTGTTTGATGAAAAAAGCTACTTATTTGTTTAAAAATGAAAAATTTGTTTATAACAAATGTAATTGTTTAAGCAAATAAATTTTTTAAGTTTTTGAAAGAATGTACATATGATATAAATATTTAAAGTTTAAAAAATGACGAAAATGTTTACAAATACAAAAGGAAGTTGATTATTGTTTATATAATTGTTAATATTAATGATAATTTTTAACTGTAAATTAGTTTTTTACTAAATTAGACATAAATTTAAACTTGTCTGCAAAAAAACCAATTTTTTTTATGAAGAAGGTCCGAAGTAATCTATTTGTTAATTAACATTGTTTGCAACAATTTAAATAAATTGTATTATGCTTTATTAATTGTCCGGTGGTCATACTCGACTAATTTAAATTGATTTCGATCATGTGTAATAGAAAAATAAAAAAATTAACATGATTTTTTCTAAAAATATTGTAATTTGTCAAATTTTTGAGTAACAAGAAAAAAATAAACAATTAAAAATTCAAAAATCGACTTTGATGGATTTCTTAGTAATTTTAAATCAAGAACATGAACATCCGATAAAATTTGTAGTTTCTAGACAATTTTCAATAGTAAGTTGAAAAAAAATCCCACTGTTCATCGCGCTGGAGTGCAAAATTGCAAAAAACTATTTATTTAAAAAAAATTTTGCAAAAAAAATTTTTTTTTTATTATATAAATAAAATATTTTAAAAGTACACAAAAAAACCTTTCTAAAACACTACTTACTTTTTTTAATTGAATAATTTAAGTAGAAACTACAAATGTTTAAAGAATGCATGTTCGAGTTTAAGCTGAAATTTCAACCCCCCACCCTTTTGATTGGGGTGGGGGGTTGGACCTGTAAATTGGTGTAGTAACTTGTACCTACTAGGGTAACATATTTCCAAAGTATAAAGGAAATCCAAGAACTTTTTTTTATTTTTGGGGCAGTTCAGGAATAATGCCTCACAGGTGCCATGAGAGCCATGTTTGCGAGTCATGAATCGCTGTTCACCGCCACAGTTATTTTTTAATAACTTTTTTCGTAATTAACGTACATTTTTTTTCAAAACGGTTTTGTTTTCAGGGGAATGTTGGCAATACTAGGCAATTTTTTTTTTTTTTTTTTGAGGCGCAGAACACAATTTGTTATTAACATTTTATAAACAATTAATATAAAAAACTATTAAAAATAAAGTTTTTTAAAATCCAAAATTATTTTTAAATACTCTGTTTCATGACGAAGAAAACCCATATCGTAATTTTTAAATCGGTCAAATAGTTTACGAGAAAAAAATTTTTTAATTTAAGACTACAAAAAAACTAAATTGTTAATAACATTCACAAAAAATTTTTTTTTGTTCTAAAATTTTCAGGGTCTATTTTTTACTCTACGAGGAGTAAAAAAAAATTATTTTCGATAAAAAACAAAATTATTTTTTTTAAAGTGATCCGTTTGAGAAATTCTGACCCGAAAGTAAAAAAAGTATTAACATTAAAAACTATTTTAATGTTGTAAAAAGAGCATATTGTTTAAAAAATGAAAATGTTTTTAATAAGTAGCCGGCAAAGCTTGCCTTAGTTTAAAAATTTTAAAAAAAGTTTAAAACTTTTAAATTTTTATTTAATATTATATTTTTTATTCATTGTATACGTTCATGTTTGTTTTTGTCTTGAGTAAAATTTCATCTCAAATAATAAATAAAAAAAATGGATTAAAGTTAACCCCTCCGTCACACACCTAGGGAGGGATTCCCTCTACGGTTTCAGTATTTTTTAAATAACTTTTGTTTTCCTCATTGCAAAATAAAATCAGTTTCTATACCTTTCGACAATTTACTCCTCAACACATTTCTAAAAAAACATTTAGTTTAAACATAATTAATATTTAATTATGAAGCTTCAAAGCCAGAAGAAACTCGAAAAAGTGAGGTTATGTTAAATAAAAAAATCAAGTTTTAAAAACATTTTTTGTTCCACTGTTGGTTGATGACAAAATTATATTATAAATATAATTAAAATAAATTGTTTAATGATTTTTTTGCTTATTTGTTAATGTTACATTATTTTTACATGTCGAGTGGAATTTCTTTGAAGATGTGCATTCGTGTAATTAATTTTTATTTTTGAGACCGAAAATTAATTTGATTAATTTTATAATTTAGAATAATTTACTACATATTTGTAAGTTTGTGTTAAAACTAAATTTTTGTTGATTCCTTTGTTTATGTTGTAATGTTGCTTATTTTACAATGTGGTGAGCGATTCCCTCTGAACGTGTGTAAGATCGGAATATTTTCTCATGTGTGTGACGGAGGGTTAATGCTATTTATATTATCTAAATTTGTTTTCTTTATTTTAAATATACTTTTTTTCTATGACTTTCCTTTAACTTTTATTATAAATCAGTTTATCTGATAATTTAAACGATTTAAACGAAAGTCATCAGTTTATTGTACAACACATTTATGTATTTTCATACTAATTATTCAATTGTTTTATCATCTTTAATGAGTTAAAAATACAATATTATTTCTTATCGTGTATTTTTAACATCACTAACAACAAGATTTCATTATAAAAACAAATAATTTATTCGTTTCTATGATATTTTTCTATTGCTTTAGTGAATTTTGAGCGAGTGTTGAGAACAGCGCCATCACGTGTTACTTTTTGGCACATGAAAACGCAAACCACTAAGCTGACATATTTTTCCTTCAAAATACATAGGAGTCGGACTGGGGTGGCTGAGGTGAATATCTTTCAATATTTTCAAACTATGAATATTTTTATAGAAAAAAGGATATTATAATTATGATATAATTTTTTGTTTGTATTTTTTTATTTTAAAAATGTATAGATTTAAGTTATTTAATTTAATAAGTTAAATTCACTCCAAATTCAAATATTGGCGCACTACTTCGATTCAGCCAATCAGAGAAGTGCACATAATTCGACTTTCGATTTATTTCGACATTTTTAATAAGCCATGTCTTTTTTAAGAAAGGATTAAGTTATTTAATTTAATAAGTTAAATTCACTCCAAATTCAAATATTGGCGCACTACTTCGATTCAGCCAATCAGAGAAGTGCACATAATTCGACTTTCGATTTATTTCGACATTTTTAAGCCATGTCTTTTTTAAGAAAGGAAAACTGAATTTTAAAAGGTCTAAAATTTAAATTTTTTTAAAGTCTTTATTCCTGTGGAAAAATATTAATAATGATTAAAAATTAAAAAAAAAATTATTCATGTTTCGAATAATTTTGCAATTAAAAATATGTAAGATTCGCATTTAAATGTATCAGAAACATTTTCTTATGTATTTAATCATTTTTAGAGTGATATTTTAATAAATATTTAATTAATTATTAAAAATAATGGATTTATAGAAGAATTTTAGTTAAAACATTAAAGGAAATTTAATTTTTGGGAAGTTACAAACGACAGCAAAATATTCAATTATTTTCAAAAGTATTAAAATTCTGCGCAGAAATTCAATTATGTTTGCAAATTTTTAAAAGCTCTTGTTAAAATTTTTATTATAATTATAAATAATGAAATTCTTTTCCAAATTCTTTTCAAAAATTTTAATAAGTTCTAGACAAAGTTTCAATTATTTTTAATACAATTTTAATTGAATTCTTTGAAAAATGTAATTAAAAATTTTATTAAAATTTGTCGAAAGAATTTAATTATGTATTTGAAAATTTGTTGATAAAATTCTTTATGAGAATTCATTTTTAAGAAACATTCAACTATTCAATAAATTATTAATTCTATTTAAATAATTCAATTCTCCTAAAATTTTCTGGAATTAATTTTTTTTTTTTAAATTTAATTTATTTTTTTGAAATTATTTCAAGTTTTTATTTTTTAATATAGGGGATTATAGTCAAGGTCGGACCACCTTTTGACTTTTGATTATAACTTTTTTTTAAAAATGAATTTGGTCAATTGAAGTATATTGTTGGAAAGTCCTGTTTAATAGGAACATTTTTTCTGTATAAAGTAAATTGATTGGTTCTAAAATGAAAAAGTTATACACGGAAAAAAAAAGTTCGAAGATTATTCGGGAACTTCGTTCTTAACTCTTGGATACGGCGGGTAGTTCACAGAGAACTAAAGGTTGCCTCGTTTAAATATGTCATTTACTATTTCTCTACAAATTATAACTATTTCACCACTTCTCGGCAAACTGTTCTTGAAAAAGTCGGGAACTGTTCAAGAAAATCGAAAAGTTAGGCGAATGCAAGAAAAAATGGATTCTGCTTCCCCCCTCCCACTTCCCCTCCTTGACACGTCCGCACACACACACACATTTATCCTTGAAGATCACATACAATTTTTATTTTTTATTAAGTTTCTGAAATAGAAAAAACCATATGAGAGAAAAATCGACGGCGGCTGGAACAGAACTCGCGTACCCGAGGAATAGAAGTCCGGCGTCTTATCCACGTGAGCTAAACAGGAGCGTTAAATACCTCAGCATAAAATAAATATATAAGGCACGCAAGTCTTACTGACGGTGAGACTTGTTGAGACTGGTGCGCACAGTTTCTGCGCACCAAGATTCCTTGACGAGTTCCCGAAAATGTCAGAAACAGTTGCGGCCAGTGCCATGGACTTTACATGAGAAAGAAATGAAAAAAAGACTATTGGACTATTTACAGCGTTTTCTAATACAGTTCCCGAATTTCTTTCAAACATTCATTGATTACCATTGAATGTTCGACTCTAGTTCAGAGCTGTTACCACGTATCCAAGAGTTAGGAAATAATTCCTGAAATATCTTGGAACTTTTTTTTTCCGTGTAGAGATTTAAAAAAAAAATTTGTAGTCCAGGTTGGCCCTTACAGTCAAGGTCGGACCATGTTTGAAATTCAAAGGTCATTACCGTTAAAAAATAAAATAACCTTTTTAGCGTTACACTTTTTAGGGGGGGAGGGGGTCTATGAAAATGTGACTAATTGTGACAAAGGGGGGGTGGGGACCTTTTATTTTGTTATGTCACACTTTATACTCTATTATAATGAGAAAATTGTAATAAATAAAAATATCAAATATATTTTTGTTTTTAAAATATTAAAAAATGTACTAATTATATAAGTAACTTTATTGGGTGTACTTCCGAATAAGGGGGACTTCCGATTTTAATAAAACTTGGTATACCAACGTATTTTGATGCGCTGATTACGAAAATGCACTGAGAAAACATTATACTTAAATGAAACACAAAAATAATGTTAGACGATTTTGTTTAATTGAAATTAGTTTATAAGTTTAATCTCAATATACAGAAAATATCTACTGCATTGATTCAAAAGTATTATTTGTTTGAATAATTATATTTAATTCAAACATATTTTTTGTTACGGTTTAAACAAAAATTATGTTTAAAAATTTTATGTTTGAATCAAACTTAAAAGTTGACTACAGATAATTTAAAATCAATCACAATTTATGTTTGATTTCAATATATAATCTCTTAAACTAAACCAGAAAATATGTTTGAATTAAACTTAAATATGTTTGACTGTATAGCAAAGATATTTTAAGTTTGATTTAAACAAAATTTGTTTGAATCAAATAATTTTTTTTCTCAGTGTGATAATGAAAATTGGCTCAAATTTGATGTTCATGGTGAAAACCATAAAGTTGTGGTTTTTTTGCGTTTAACTCGTTGGATTGGATTAATCATAATTTTTTGTGTTTAAAAATATTTGTAAATTTTTCTCTGCTTTTATATTCTGAAAAATCCAAGGTGGATTCCTCCTTCCTCCTCGAAATAAAAGCAGAAAAAAAATTTACAAATATATTTAAACACAAAAAATTATGGAGGAGGAAGGAGTCATCCACCTTGGGTTTTTCAGAATTAAATAGAAAACAAAAAATATCACAATTATCTCTCCAATCAATTAAATTTTGATAAAAAAAAAATTTCCAACCGAAGGTGAATGACTCCTTTCTCCTTCATATAAAAGCAGAGAAAAATTTACAAATATTTTTAAACACAAAAAAATATGCTTAATCCAATCCAACGAATTATACGCAAAAACCACAATTTTATGGTTTTTTTTTTATAGTTTTCGCCATGAACATCAAATTTGAGCCAATTTTCATTATCATTTTCGTAATCAGCGCATCAAAATACGTTGGTATACCAATTTTTATTGAAATCGGAGGTCCCCCTTATTCGGAAGTAATCCACTTTATTTATGTAAAATTAGATATTGACAGTGATTCATTTTGGAAAAATTTATTAAAGGGGGGTTTACGAATTGTGACGTAATTTAGAGGGAGGGGGTTCCTTCAGATGTTACGTAGTGTGACAAAGGGGGGGAGGGGGTCAAAAATGGGCTAAAATCGTGTGACGTAATTTATGGACGAAGCCACACTTGTTATTCAATAAGAAATTTTACACTGAAGCAATAATAACCTGTTTTTAAATATTTAACATAAATACGACGGCATTAACGACATGATTAACGTGAAAATAGAAATAATTTCTATTTTTGTGATGTAAAAGTAGAAAACAAATAAGTGACGCGAGAAATAATTTTTGTTAAAAAAGAAAATTTTTAAATGGTGAAGAATTCATGTAAAAAGATTTCTGATTAAGGATTTGAACACGAAATTTAATTAAATTCTTTTTCGTGCATTCATGCGAAAGGTGCGGAGAAAAATAAAAAGGTAACTGACCGAAATGATTATTCAGAGGGAAAGTTTATTAAAAAGAAAAAAAATGTCTTGATGGTGAATAAACTATATATGTATATTTTATATTAAAATCATATGATCATAGTCGACTATTATGCATATAGAGTAGTGTTGAAATTGGAAAAATTGTCTGTAGACACTTCTCTCAAATAAAAGGATAATTGTGCAAATACTCGTTTACTGCGGCAAAAATAGGTTGAGCGAAATTACAGCTGGAAGAACATTCTTTTTTCTTTTGTGAAAAAAATTAAAATTTTGTTTGAAAATGATGAAAAAGAATATGTTTGGGAAATTTCCAAGTAATTTTATTTTGGTTATAATTAAGTTGTAGGGGAATAATAAAACGATTACATTCGGATAAGTGGTTTTTAATAAATATATGTATTTAACGTTTTCTAATCTAAATGCTTTTATCAGAGCATTATTATTATTATATTATTATATCATTATCAAATGATGTAATCAACAACAATTTAAAATTCATTTTTCAATTAGATTTGTTACTACATTTTTATGAGTTCTGATAATAACAGAATTGCATTATTACCCTAGGACAATAATGGTCACTTTGTTGACCAGCTGGATTATATAATTAGTTTAAATAGTTGAATTCGAATCGTACTTTAAAACGCATTATTATTTATTTATTCATTTATCTTATTTATCTTCTGGCTTAAGGGGACTTGGAAAAAAATGTTTCATTTTTAAGCGATGCAAATTTAAATAACATTTTTTTTTCTTTTTGAAGCATAATGCAAATTGAAATGGTAATTTTTGATATACAAGTAGTAAAAAAGCGTTTTCGCACAACTTCATTCTGGTAATTCTGCAAATGGCATTTATGTGCTTGGCAATAATTTCTCGAGGTCCTTTATTAATATCCGAATGAGTACTATACATTTGCCTCCGCGAGAGTGAGAGAGAGAGAGAGAGCGAGAGTAAAAGTGGATCTGAATGTTGGGCTTAATAAATTCTTTCTACGAGAGAGAAGTGAAGCTTTCAGCTTCTCTTCCATAATTGAATTCCACAAAATTTAGGATCTTTCACTAGAAAATGCTCGAGTTTAGAAGCATTAAAAAAAAGAAGCATTTTTAGCTTTGAAAAAGAGCTTTTCTACTTATTCTTTTAAGCGCATGAACATTCGCAAAACGTAATATGAGTGCAGTGAGAATATTTGCAAAACTTTTATATTCAGCTCGGTACTTATTTCAATAACATACAAAGTCAAGAATAAGAGAGATTTACTTTTTTTTGATGAAAGAAAAAATTTTTAATTTAGATTAAATGGCACTATGAAATTTGAATCAGTACGTATGCTGTTTATTTTAGGTCTTGTTTTAAATTTATCAGTTAAAATATTCACACCATAAATTGTATAAATTTACATAAGCACTGAAAAAAATTTTTAAATTGAAAAACATGTTATTATGGTAAAAATATTTATTTGCTTCAAATAATTTTTAATTTTGCAATAGTTATTTGTCACAAATAAATACTTACTAACCAGTAGAGAAGTAACTGATTATTTTTAATCAAATAAATTCTTTTCAATACTTTACTGACAGGCCTCAAACTCACGCGAGTATTGATACTTTTTGGTACTTTTTTCTAAGACTAAAAAAATTGAAGACCATAAAAATATGTCAAATTAAAGTATATTGAAAGTTGAAATTCATTTATATTAATTGTCAAACTCTCTAGATACAATAATCTTTTATTATAAATAATTATATAAAATTACTAACATCTTGAGATTCAGTATGGAGATGCTATTCTCCACCTGCGAACGCCAAGGTCACAGCTAGATGTCAGTTCAGTTGATAAAATCAGATTCCTCGCCACCTAGCCGCGACCTTGGCGTTCTCAAGTGCACACAAAAAACCCAGTCTCATTTTTGTTGCATCTCAAAATTAGACTATGTTAAATGCCATAGAACGTGGCGCCACCTAAGAGTCTCATTTTTGTTGCAACTCAAAATGAGTAGCGTACGCTACTCATTTTGAGACTAGGTTTTTTCAGTGTGGAGAAATAAAATTAAACCACCATTTTATCTCTCAAAGACTTTTTTACAATTAAAAAAATATTATTGTGAGAATAATTTAATTTATCTTTACTAAAAAAAATTATCTTTTAAATCTTATGAAAATTTTGATAGGAGTTAAATATAAGTTGTGTTTGAATAAATAGAAATTTGAAAAAATTCTTTTTTATTTTGTTAAGACGTAATTGTGTTTTTAGTGCACATTTATACACGGAGAAACTTTTAATACCACTAATTCTTAAAACTGGTGAGACATTTTAGTATGTTAGGTTAGATTCAAGGGAAAAACGACATAGGTTATAGAAATTGCTATTGAGACTATCAAAAACACTCATTCAGTATATATTTTACAGTTCTTCATAAGGAAACTAACAAAAATTAGTATGTTGTTTTAGAAAGAAAATAATAATTTTTGCAAAGTTGGGAAAGCCATGAATTAAAAAGAAACACAACAAATTAATTGTCTATAGATACTCATAGAGACGATAGTGATACTTGGATCTGATGGTAGATGGCATTAGTGTATGTCACTGTAACTGTAGGTAAATATATTTAACACGACGTAAGAACCTAACCTATATTATTAACGCACACACGCACACGCAAGTAAAGACACGACGATTGGTCACGGAAACCGAAAGATCGCACGATTCGTTAGAAGTACACAGCTGAATCGTCCTTATATATTAAACGAGTGGAAAAATATGTGCCTTCGAGAGAGAGCATTTTTTAAAATAACTTACTAATCAAATTATGTAAATAAGTAAAAGTCGTGAAAAAAATTATGTTATATTGAGGAACAGTTCTTGAATTTAATTTGGCATGAGGAGACAATCACGTTTATTAATAAAAGGTTTTTTTCTTTCATACACGTGTGAATTTCAACTTCGAAAACATTAGGGTTAGTTCGCGACGTCAGGTGATGGACTCGGTGATGCTCGGGCGAAATCGGTTAAGTCCGCCCGCAGTCCTTCCAAAATTGGTATGTTACGTTAGAATGTCTGTTATATATTCTATCTATATGTGGAAAAAAGGTTAGAATTACCGTATTATTTCACAAACAAAAACTAGCATTTTATTCTTTTCTAAAGAAAAATAAGACTATTTCTAATGCAGATAGTAATTTTTGTACACCGAAGGTTGCTTAATATATAACGAACTTATCATATTTTCGTATTAATGTTGAAATTATTAGCACAACGCACGAAAAATCCTCACATTCTAACGTACTTTTAGAATAAAGATAACCAAATATATTTAATATTAGAAGAAAAAGTTTCTCCGTGTAATGTTTTTTATTCAAACATAAAAAATACTTTGTATTCGTAAATAACTATACTATTTTTCTTTTCCTAACTCTCCTCCAGGCCAAAAAAAATTGTCTAATTTGAGGGAAGTGTTCCGGTTGTGGGCACCCTTTTGTTTTTGTCTCATAACATTTGTCCATGTGCATATAGTACAGTCAATCTGGCATTTTTGATGGAAAAAATACCTTACTCGAGATTATTTCATAAATCGTTAGTGGTATATGTGACTAGCTTAAAACCAAAAAGTTGGGACACCCCCCCTTGGGGAAGAAGGGGAAACTCAAAATTTCTTTGGATTCGATTTTGTGCAAAAACCGTAAGTCATACTAAAAAATTTCTCAGACAAAAGTTGTAGAGAACATATTTCTCTACATTTTATCTCATTGGGCCACTACTGTACAACTTAATGTGCGAAAGCTAGAGGGCGCCAAAATTGCTAAGAATCAGTTTTTCCCCTTTTTCGTACCAAAAAAACCATTTTTGCGTTTTGGTGTAAATAGAAAAGTTGTAGAACTCAAAAAAACCTACAAAATTCATATACATAATTTTTTTCCACGTTGCACTCTTTTGGAGTTACAGGCTATTTATTAATTGTTACGTATACACGGAGAAAAATTTTCTGTTAATGATTACAATAGTCGAACAGTACTGCTCGGATATGTGACCACTTTTCGTAATGCCTAAAGTAGCTTCGTTGTAACAATTCTGTAAGTCGAACGTACTCATTAAAAATTTATTTGAAATAAATACGAACTAAATATGAGTTAGCACAAAGTCTATGTGACTGATTACAATAGTCTACGTTAAAAGGAAATCTTGGATTCTATCCACATTTGCAGCAATCTAAGGGAATCAGTGATACAGTCTGTAGTAGTCTTTACAACAGGACTATTGTAAAATAAGGTGACCGCGGCTGCCTTGCCTTCTTATTTTACTATAGTTCTTCGTAAAGACTACTATTGCTATATTTCTGATTACAAATGACTGTTGTAAAGTTAAAAAAGAAAATTTTCAACTAAAATAAAACTTTTTTGTAATTCATGACTTGCGTAAAGTACGTAAGTTACCTAATTAGTGCAATTTACAATAATTCGTCCATTACGTAACTTAAGTTATTTACGTAAGTGCAAATTACGTTATTTACGTAACTTACATTATTTACGTAACTTACATTATTTACGTAACATACATTATTTACGTAACTTATATTTTACGCAACTTACGTAATTAACGTAAATTAACTTACTTATTTGTGTAACTTACTTTTGTTATTTACGTAACTTGCGTAAGTTATGTAACTTACGTAAGTTGTGTAAATTATATAACAATTTATACAGGCAAGAAATCTTTTACCTTCGGTGCGTGTGTTAGAAAAAAAAAATTTCACTATGGAAATGTAATAAAAAATAGACCTTACAATATTAAAGACTAACAATGAACAATAATTGTATTAATTATTGAGAACGAAGTGATTTTTTTACATTTAAAGTGTGTAAGTCTTTCTCGCAAACGGTGAACTTTCATAGCAGTTAGTATATAAGGAAGTTTAAGTCATGTATAAATATGTGTAAATAGCGATCGTTATTATGTTATGCGTTTAGTATTTAAGTTAGATTTATGTACTTAGGGTTTAGTGAAATTGTCTAGTTTAATAATATAATTAATCTTGAAGTGGGTAGTCTTGGAAGAGTGAAATTAATGTGCAATACATGATTAGAAGTCATGAATTACAAAAAAGTTTTATTTTAGTTGAAAATTTTCTTTTTTAACTTTACAACAGTCATTTGTAATCAGAAATATAGCAATAGTAGTCTTTACGAAGAACTATAGTAAAATAAGAAGGCAAGGCAGCCGCGGTCACCTTATTTTACAATAGTCCTGTTGTAAAGACTACTACAGACTGTATCACTGATTCCCTTAGATTGCTGCAAATGTGGATAGAATCCAAGATTTCCTTTTAACGTAGACTATTGTAATCAGTCACATAGACTTTGTGCTAACTCATATTTAGTTCGTATTTATTTCAAATAAATTTTTAATGAGTACGTTCGACTTACAGAATTGTTACAACGAAGCTACTTTAGGCATTACGAAAAGTGGTCACATATCCGAGCAGTACTGTTCGACTATTGTAATCATTAACAGAAAATTTTTCTCCGTGTATACGTAACAATTAATAAATAGCCTGTAACTCCAAAAGAGTGCAACGTGGAAAAAAATTATGTATACAGTACGAAAACCTATCACGTCAGTCATGTCCCATGAGTGGGAGTGAGACAGACTTATGCGATTCCCATACTTTCCTATGACTGACGGATAGCTTTTCTTACTGTATGAATTTTGTAGGTTTTTTTGAGTTCTACAACTTTTCTATTTACACTAAAACGCAAAAATGGTTTTTTTGGTACGAAAAAGGGGAAAAACTGATTCTTAGCAATTTTGGCGCCCTCTAGCTTTCGCACATTAAGTTGTACAGTAGTGGCCCAATGAGATAAAATGTAGAGAAATATGTTCTCTACAACTTTTGTCTGAGAAATTTTTTAGTATGACTTACGGTTTTTGCACAAAATCGAATCCAAAGAAATTTTGAGTTTCCCCTTCTTCCCCAAGGGGGGGTGTCCCAACTTTTTGGTTTTAAGCTAGTCACATATACCACTAACGATTTATGAAATAATCTCGAGTAAGGTATTTTTTCCAAAAAAACGGCTTTTTCAAGCTAGATTGACTGTACCCAGGTGCGAATTTAGGTTGGCCGCTAGAGTTTGAAGGTTGGCCCAAGGTTGGCCTAACTTTGGCAAGCAAAGTTTTGGTTGCCAGAGTTTGGCCAACTTTGGCAAGTACTTGTGCCCACAGTTGGCCCGACTTTGCAAGCCAACCATAAAATGCAGAGTTTAACCAACCGTCGGGCCAACTTTGGCGACAAAGGTTGGCACAACTTATCCAAACGTAGTTTAAAAGACTTTCAGTTTCGGTTGGCCCAACGGTTGGCAAAACTTTGGCAAATGCAGTTTAAATGACTTAAACTTTCTTGGTTGGCCGAACTCTGGGCCACGGTTGGCCCAACGGTTGGCAAAACTTTGGCAAATGCAGTTTAAATGACTTAAACTTTCTTGGTCGGCCGAACTCTGGGCCACGGTTGGCCCGACTGTTGCAGCTTAAATATATATTTTGCGTTATGCACTCCCATGTGAGCGTAGCGTAGTGGTCAGTGTATAAGTCTTCGGTGCGTTAGGTTAGGGGTTCGATCCCAGCGAGCGATAGATATTTTCGAAAATGTATGTATGAGATTGTGTTTAATAATAATAGGTAAAGGTTATATCTGATGTTCCCGCTAATAATAACGTGTTAATTGTTTAAATAATGTAGTTTTTTAATAATTTTTTACCTTTGGCTGTTGAAGTTGGCCAAACTTTGAAAATTGTGGTTGGCCCAACTTACGCATCTAAAGTTGTGCCAACTTTGGCGTCAGTCTTTGGACCAATCATTGAAATGTATAGTTGGCACAACATATGCATTGTAAGTTGGGCCAACTTCCTTATGAGTTGTCGGGCCAACCATCGTCGCCATTAGACGGTCGCCGTTATCATCTGTATGGTTGGCCTAACCTCTGGCACGAGAAGTTGGACCGACTTTGTAAAAGTTGGCCCAACTATGGGCCGACCAAAAAATCGCACCTGGGTACTAATAAATTATACAAATAATACTATATGTGTACGAATTTAAAGCTAGAGGTCTAAGGTGACTGTCAGTGATGGAATTAAATTGATTCCTTTAAATAAAAAAGTTTTATTAGAAATTTAGTGAAATGGAAATTTTTTGACAAAAAAATTTTTGTACCCGGTTGTGGGCACCCTTGAAAAATCCGCTAAAAATGGAAAAATATTAAAGGAAACCAACACAAAGGGGCCGTACACATAATACGTCACGCGTCTAGGGGGTGGGAGGGGGTCTGAGAATTGTGACTAAGTGTGACATGGGGGAGGGGGGGGGGTGAACTCATGTGTTACGTTACAATCTTTTAAATTCAAAGATTATAAGAAATTATATGTGACAATGTCACTTTTTCTAAATAAAACTAGTTAAAAATGCTTTAAACTATTTAATATCTATTATGTTCCTGTTTAACATCTATTGGCATATTATTTATAATATGATAAATAATATATTCTCTTAATTTGAATCAGTTAAAAATCATGGTTTTAACTGACAATCAGTAGTGACTGACTTTTTGCTTCTGAATCAGTTAAAAACAACTGAAAAATTATCCACAAAACACCGAATTTTTTTTAAATATTGTATATTAAAGATTTGCTTGCATAATTCGAAAAATTTACTTGCAAAGTTTATTTTAAAATTGTGTAAAGATTTAAATTTCTCACTCCAATAAATGTCTATCGTCAAATTTTCTTAAAAATATAGCTTGAAACTTTCCTGAACATTTGAATTGCATTTTCGACTATGCTTTCGTGAAAATTTTCCTGAAAATTTAACTTAAATTTTCAGGAAAGTTTCGCGCTAAACATTTATTAAAGTGGGATATTCAAATCTTTACACAATTTTCACTAAACTTTGCATTTAAATATTTCAAAGCTTGCGAGTAAATCTTTAGTAAATTTTTAGGAAAGTTTCGGTGCTATGTAGGTAGTTAAACGTGACTAATTGAATCAATCAAAAACAATTGTATTGAAACATGAGTTATTTTCAACTAATTGTCAGAAAAAAATATTACTATTTGAATTAGTGACTGACTTTTTGCTTCTAAATCAGGTATTTTTAACTAATTCAATAATTTAGAGTGTAAGATATAATATATATTGTTCGATGCATAAAATTTACAGTGAAATTTACGTGTGTGACGTGACGTAAGGGGGAGGGGGGGTTCAAGATATGTGACGAAGTGTAACATAGGGGAAGGGAGGGGTTAAAAATGGTCAAATATCGCGTGACGTATTATGTGTACGGCCCCAAATAAAGAAGAAATGAAAGTTTCTTTATTTTAAGAGACTTTGCCGGGATAAAGAACAAAAATGATGACACGTTTTCACACTATGCTCATCGCTAACAAAAGCATAATGCTAGCATGTGAAGTAGCTGGCCCGCATATCATAACGCACTTCTAATGCACTGAACGACTATATTCATCGCATCTAATAGAGTTTGCGGCTGTCACTTTCCTTGGCAGAAAGTTTAGATAGATGAGACAGTAGTCCACATCATTGTCAGATGGTAGAGCCTCCTTAACATAAAGGTGCCCACAACCGGGAATGACAGTCATTTTTTAAAAAGACCAACACATTTTGTGATGCAGGATTTTATTTAAACACGAAGGTAAATCACGAAATATAATGACAACACTGCAAAAAAAAAAATTAAACCCTTTTTTTCTGAACGAATCTACACCCATATGTTGCTCTTCGAAAACAATACAAAATTACTTTTTTATTTATTTAATGCAAATTTTCTTTGTTATGCTCACAGCTATTACATAAATGCATATATTTGTTTTGTTATCAATACGAAAAGTCCGTATTGTCAACGAACACGACTTGCAATACTTAGATCAGTAAAGTCTGCTTGCCGTCGAAGTTTACGTAGGGGTGCCCACAACCGACGCACTTCCCCTACTTAATAATTAATATTTCAGTAAGTAAATTATTTAATAATTAGGAAAATAATTAACTAATTAAATTAGTTAATAAATCAGGAAATTAAATTAGCTAACTTAAATAGTTAATTTAATTAGACAATTTAAATAGTTTATTTAGTTAATTAAAATAGCTAATTAATTAGTTAATTCAATAATTTTAATGAAGAAATAAACAAAAAAATTAAAACAATTTAATTTTAATTTCTTAAAAAATAAACAAACCGTCAACCGGGGCTATTTTGTGCACCAAATAGCTTTTTTTTGATTCAAAGATTTATTTAAATTCAGAATTAAGAGAATAAAGAAAATCAACTTTTGATATATGTTGTGGACATCCTTCTGAAGGTTTCCTATAAATTTTGCAAAGAAAAAAATTTTTTTGTCTTAGTTATAGTCATTGAAAGTCGTGAACACAATAACTCCCGGGATGGGGCTATTTTGTGCATCGAACTTTGTTTTTCTATAATGTTGCGTAAACAATTTTTTTAATCGTTTCTGTTTCATGAAATCTTTTGTGTATATATTTGAGAGTAAATTAAAAAAAGAATGACCTAGTAAAATTTTTTTTGTAGATATATTATACAAAAAATGTAAAATAAAGCACTAAAATTTTGCTAAAATCTGGATTTACTAAAAATTAACAATCTTTCTTTAAATTGTATATTACGCAGATAGTAAATAAATTTTTTTTCTTTTTTAATATATATTTTATAATAATATACTAATATAATTATAAAATGATCGTTTGAACACTTATAAATAACTTTAAAACATCATTTCAATAGGAGCTTTTTTAATGGTTTTGAATGATATTTTTAAAAAACTTGAAATAAATATTTTTAAGGTTAAATAGATAACAATTTAATATCTAATATGATTTTAAAGTAATTTTAAGAGAAACGGGGGTAATAGTTTTAAAACTAATTTGAAAAACTTATAAATATTAATTAAAGTTCATTTTTTGAGGTTACGTTGTGCACCGGTAGAGCTTTTAATCGTTTTAATGATTTTAATTAACGTATTTACAGTTTTTTGACAGAAAAGTAAGACAAAAATGTATAAAAATGATAAACAGAATCTTCTTTACTTACTAAATAAAATATTTATGAAAAATATTTGATTTTTTTAAGTGCACAAAATAGCCCCATGGAATCCTGGTTTTTCAGTTTTTTCCACTTTTCTCTTAAAATAATGAATAAAAAGTTAGCGCATTACGTATGTATCATCACAACACAATTGAAAACAAATATCTAACACAGTTTATGAGACACATTAAAACTCTAGAAGATCTGGTATAATTTTTCCGAACTTTCAAAATTTTTTAAACAAATTTTCCGTTTTTAGGAATTTTTTTCTCTTAATTGCCAAAGAATTAAATAATAACATTTAGTGCTCTCTATTGTCATGTAATCAAACTTTTATTTTACAAAATAGCAGATTAAAATAATTCATTTTAATAATTTTTTTCATTAAAAAACTCGCGTGCACAAAATAGCCCCCGGATGCACAAAATAGCCCCAGTTGACGGAATTCTTAAAATTCATAAAATTATGAATTGATTTATTAAGTGACTGTGTGTGGAAATAGCGTTTTTACGAATTCGATGCGGTAAAAGATGCAGCAATTGCACGTTTTCTTCTGGCAAGGTTGGCAAATCAATGAAACTTCCGACAAGCCAGTTGTATACTTACAATGGACCTTGAACATTCAACAATGTCAAGGCGTTACCATTTTTGGCACAAGAATAATTTACAATTTATTAACATCTTATCATTGTTTAATACTCTTGTGCTACACTGATTTTCTATTCAGCCGAAGGGATTAAAAAAATGTGTCCTAGAAAAATTAAATCTTTTCAATTCTTTTTCTTTTGGTTTTTATTGATTAGTAAAAATTCTGAAGTTAAAAAGTTTTATTCGAAAATTTATTTCCATTGCAATTTTATGTATATTTTTATTTTAAATGGTTTTGAAAAAAAATAATTTTTAATATTTTAAAAATGTCATTTTTTACAATTAAACGGGAATTTATTGAATAATTATTTATTTAGTTATTTATACTTTTTTAAAATAGAAAACGATTTTTTAAAATTTTATTTTTGAGAAATTATATTACGATCCAAAAACTGACTTTTAACACAAAAAAAAAACTTATATTAATAATAAATTATAAACATCAATTATTATTATTAAAAATGATTTCATATTTTTTTCTAATATATATGCAATAATAATATTTTTCTAATAGTAAATTTAATTAAATTTAAAATAATGAATTTAATTGCTTTGGATACATATACAAAGATATGAAATGCATAAATGTTTCCACAATCTTATTTGACAGTATAGTTGTTTGATGTGAATCCATAAATTTTATTTAACATGAAATTAATTTGCCATAAACTTCATTGCTAATAAAATTCATTTGACATAAATTTCATGTAACACTTGAATTTTGTGGCAAATAAATTTCATGTCAAATGACATGTGTACCAAATTAAATTTATGTTAAATGAAACTTATGTCAAATGGCTTATAGGGGAAATTAAGTTTATGTCAAGTGAGTTTTATACCAAATTAAAATATTGTCAAGTGAATTTTGTGTCAAATAGATTTTATGTTAAATTACATTTACATCAAATTAAATTTAAGTCAAATGAATTTTTTGTCAAAGGAATTTCATGTCAAATAAAATTTATTTATGTCAAATGACTATTATATATCAAATAAGATTTCGGGATTCATGCGTCTCAAAAATATTGAATTACAATTAATAATTAAAATAGTTGTAGAAAATTATTGTTTTTGTAACCAATTGCAATTACAACTAAATTTTTTAATTAATTGTTAATTATATTGTACGTGTTATTCTTTCTATTCTTACAGTTCGAATTTCAAATTCTTAGTAAAGAATTCTTTCTTTATTTTGAAAAAAATTCTTCAATTCGTAAATATTAAAATTCAAATTACGTTACCAGTTATTAAAGTTTTTATTCATTAATTTTAATTTAATATTATTTAAAACTTGTGATATTATTTAGGTAGTAGTCTTAATTTTAAATTGCATTTAATAAGAGGAAAAATAATTTTCTTATCGTTTTTTTCGGTGGCATATATAAATTACGAAAAATTTAAATTTTCTAACGTGCAAAAGTATATAAAAAAGTTTAATTCTAAAGAGTGTCAACACATGTGTGTAAATACACTATAGGTATACATGGAGATAATGTGCACACTATATACTATCAAGTTTACTATTATACACATGACGTTGTGATAATAACCCATTCTTGTATAATTTAAAACAAAAAAATCCAACTCGAAATGTGTGCAAGAAGTAATAACGTAGTTATTCTTTTATCAGAGAAAAGTATCATGAAATATTGATGTTTGTGCGCGCGAGTTATTCTTGTTCAGAGGAAGAAAAAGCATATACACATAAAAAAAAGAGAAGAAAAATAAGAAGAAAAGTAAAGCGTTTATATTCCCTTCTTAGCGAATAGCGAGTATAGATATATTGTCATATATGTGAGAATATTGCAATAGTAGAGTGTATGTATAAGATGGATCGAATCGGAATATATTGAAGACGTTTTTCTATATATCAATATACATATATATAATAAGACTCCTATTTCGAAGCAAGAGTAATCACTCTATTACTCCAATACTTTATTTTTTTTATTTTGCTTTACTAGCGAGAAAAAATATTGAATCAATTTCCCCAGAAAAGTATGAAAATTATTCAATCAAAAACATATGCTTTTGAAATTATAGCTTATTTATTTACAATTTTTTTTATTTTCTTTTTTAAACAAATGTTATTATTGATAATGACTACAATAGTATCTGCAATAGTAATAACAATAATAATACTAATAAAGTAATAATAATAATAATAAAAATAGTAATAAAGAAAGATTTATTTAAAATGAAGAAAACAAGTTGTTCATTTCATGATTATTTAGCTTCCTCAATATAATATGTACCAATCGTTTAATTTTTTATTTTAGAATAATATTTAAAAGTGTTAAGATGAAAATTCAAAAAATACAAAATTTTAATTTTATTGGTGAAGAATAAAAATATTGATTAATTCTATATAAATATTGATAATAAATATATACTTTATATACATGAATCGATTCGTTTTCAAGCCAGGAATACAATTTTGACAAGAATTAATGAAAATTTTAATAAAGAAAAAAGTTATTTCAACAAATACAAAAATCAATTTTTTTCAAAAATTAAAAAATTGCTAAAAAATTTTCTTCCTTTAAGAGGAAGCAAAAAGGGAAATTTCTTCACAAGAAGAATAATAATATCAAAATTATTATATAATACTGTATAATAATGTAGTCAAAAGTTTCTTTTTCCGTTAGCAGATTTATCTGCGCATTAATTTGTTTGTTTTAAAAATTAATTTTTGTAGGTTTTTATAATTTCTAATTAGGGTTACGTACATTTAGTAGGCATATGTATTTTTCTACGTAGAGTCTAGAAAAAATATGTAAAACACAGGGGCCGACACGGACACGAAAAAAAAACGAAAATTCGTGTCGTGCCCGTGCCGTGCCTTGGCACGACACGAAAAACGTTTTGTAATTCGTGCCGTGCCTTGGCACGACACGAATAACGCTTGGTAATTCGTGCCGTGGCTAGGCACGACACAAATAAAATTTTTGAAATGTGTTGTGCCAAGGCACGTTTTAAAGGCACGCATGGAATATTGTGTAGAATCTCAAAAGCAATATTTAAGGCACGACACGATTTAGTAAGTGTAATTCGTGTCATGCATTGGCACGGCACGAATTACAAATCGTACTTCGTGTCGTGCCAAGGCACGGCACGGGCACGACACGAATTTTTCGCGAAAGTCCCTGGTAAAACATGATTAGAATCGATTTTGAAGATTTCAATTAAATTATCTTCTAGAATTTTTAACTAAAATTTTTCTCTAAATGAATTATTTTTTATAATTTTTTGAGAAAGTTCTTATTTCAGAATTCGATTATTGGCAAGCAAAAAAGAAAGTTTATCTAAAATAATTCAAAAATCCACTTATTGTTTTCAATTCAATTTTACAAAATGTCGATTATTCGAAAAGTTTTCAATTCTTCGAGAATTAAATAATTTTTAATAAATTAAATTTCATATTCTGTAAAGTTCAATTATTATTGAGAAAAATTTAAAGATTTGTATATTAAAATTCGTGGTGATTTCAAAGTTTATAAAAAAACAAATTTAAGATGAATTAAATTTTTTCAATATTTTCAATTCTATATTCTAAAAAACTTAAAATTATTCAATTTTATTATTTTTAACAAAAAATCCGTTATTTTCTAAAAATTAAGATATAATTACAATTAAATGAATATTGCCAGTAGGGGTTTGTTTTATTAATTACAGATATTATTTTTAAAAAAGAATTATCAAAAATAACAATTTTTGCAAAATTAAATTTTTCCAATACAAAAATTAAGTTAAACCAGTACCCGTGCAGAAATTTTGGTATGGCGCCGATCAGGCCCTGATAGGGGTAAATATGGCCCTGATCAGGCAATCCGATCCGTGACACACCTGGGACGAAACGCCTAACCTGATCAGGGCCAGATAGGATGATCCCTAGTAGGGCCCTGATCTGGCCCTGATTTGATTTTTTTAAATATTCATTTCTAAAAGTATCAAATTATTTATGCATTTTAATAACAGAAAGATGTTTTCTTTTAAATATTAGTTTTAATATTTATTAATTTTAAACAAACCTACTATGAAAATTAAAACTACAATAATTAAACCTACTAATAATAGAAAAACTATTAAAACCTCTTATAAATAATAATAAAAATAAATTATTAATTAATAAGTAATAATTAATTAGTAATTAATTTATTTGTTAAAACATTACAAATAATAATTATTCTGTATTTATTCTACTTGCATTTAATTTAAAAAAAATACTTTTTGAGTTTATTCAACTTTTTTTTACTAATTTTAACAAACCAAGTTTTTGATTAATTTATTATTACTATTACTATTACTATAATTAATAATTAATAATTCATTATTATTCCTTAAATCTACATTTCGCTTTACATTGTTAACATACATTGTACACAAAAACACTTAAAACTAAGACGGAAAAATATCGCACGCACTGGGAATCGAACCCTAGACCTCGAGGACGCAAGTCGAATACACTAACCGCACAGCCACGCAAGCTTGGGAGTTATTCGACTCAAAGTACCATTTGAATGTTGGGACTGTATTATTTAATAATAAATTAATACATTTAAAGCTATACACTTAATAATTTTAGTAATAATAATAATAATAGTAATATTAATAATAATAATAATAATAATAATAATAACAAAATATTGTGATTTTAAATTATTTATAAAAAAAATTTTCTGAACATATGAAGTATATCTTATTAAAATTGGATTATTTTTACCATCAAAATAAAATAAAATTTTTAAAAGTATTAATTAATTTAATTACATAAATTAATGTAAATACCCTTGCAGAAAAAAGTATAGCCAACCTGATTAGTGGGGCCCAGTTGTGGCCCTGATAAGGCCCTGATGTGAATCTTTTTAATACTTATTTCTCACGCATTAAAAACTTATTTATACATTTTAATAACAAAAAATTGTTTGTTTTTATTTAAAAATATTATTTTAAATAATATAAAATTATTACCTATAGATTTTAATAACAAAAAAATATTTTGTTTTTAAATATGAGTTTAAATAATAATTTTGTATTATTAAAAATAATATTTAAAAACAAAAACTAACAATTTCCTATTATTATTTTAAAATTAAATTTTTTTCCATTATTAAAATAATAAATAATTTTAGACATAAATATTTTAAAAAATCACATCAGGGCCACATCTGGACCCCACTGATCAGGTTGGTTATACTTTTTTCTGCAAGGATATTTACATTAATTTATGTAATTAAATTAATTATTACTTTTAAAAATTTTATTTTGATGGTAAAAATAGTCCAATTTCACTAAAATATTCTGTATATTTTTACAAAATTTTGTTATAAACAGGGGAGACTGGGGCTAAATGTTAAACTCTCAAAAAAATTAAAATTCATTATCTTTCGAACGGAAATAGTTAGAGCATTGCAATTTTGACTATAGAAGGGTCTTACCTTTTCTAAATAAATGTCCGTAGTTGAGTGACATTCTGTTTATTTTTGTGGTGTCCATAACACATTTGTGTTTTGACCGAAGATTTGTAAATTTTTATGTAAAAGAAAATTCCAACTTTTAAGTATATTTTTTGAATTTAATATTCTTAATCACAATTTATTTGGGTACTTTTTTTGTTCCCCTGAAGAAGTACCTTAAGGAATTTGCTAAATATTTTTAGTCAGATTTTGTATATTTGTTGTTAAAGTTAAAAACGCACCCTGGGGCTAAATGTTAAGTGCATTTTTTCCATGTTTTTTTTAAATTTTTCGTGTTTTTATGTTTAAAAATTATTTCTTTGACATTAGGCAACTACTTGGTAAAAAAAGAAGACCACTCTAGTAGGCTAGAAATAGAATTTAACATTTAGCCCCAGCATGGGGCGAAAAGGTAAAAAAACAAAATTTTCAAAAAAGGACAAAACATGTATTTTACGCGAAAATATTAGAAACTTTTTTATTGAAAGTTGTTGAGAACAAGTTACTCTACAATATTGAACTATACATATTATTTGCATCTAAGCGGATTTATTGCCTAGAAAGAAATGTTTTTGCAAAATTTAATATTTAGCCCCAGTCTCCCCTAATTTAAACTCTTTATTTATTGTTAATATTATTAGTTTATCATTATTATTATTGTTGTTATTATTGTTTTGTTACTATGTGTACAGATTTAAGTATATTAATTTATTATTACAAACAAATAATTGAAATATTTAATAATAAATTACATAATTAATGTAGAGCAATGTTTTTAAAAATAGTGAAACATAATTTTGAAAATCAAAAATGAGGTTTTTTCATTAAAAATGGTCATTGTCGATCTATGTAAGATAAATTATAAGAAATATTTATTTCATGTATTTTTATCTTCGAAAGATATAAATTCAAAATTTAAATCCTACGTGGCCCTGATCTGAGCCCTAAGTTTTTCCTGATGTGGGCCTGACCAGAGTTGCCACGTATGGCCCTGATCAGGTTTAGGCGTCAAGTAGGTCAATTTCTGCACGGGTAATAATAAAAGTAATAATAAAACTTATCGGATGCACTTTACAGTCATTTCTAATGACGAATCTGATGTTAAATTTTATTTTTATGTTAAATTCAAAATGGAGCATTCAATTTGACAGACTTTCTTTTAATTAATCGAATTACATTAATTTTTGGGGTCGTTTAGTACTAATTTGACATGAAATTTGGATTCGGAGGTTTTAAAAATTTTCTGAATAACTAGTTTCAAGCGAATTTGGTGAAGTTTTAAAAATATTGATTGCTTTTTGGATTCGCCATTTCGTATTTACAAAATCTGATGTCAGATTTGTAATTAGAATCCTCGAAATTTGTTAAAGAGTATTTCTTAGATAATACTTTGAAGTTAAATATAAATTTAAAATTTGGTTCGAATAAATTTTTTTAAATGAACAAATAACTTTATCTGGAACAGCGATAAGTTTCTCTGGAATAGCAAAAATCTTAATTAAAACCATGAAATATTTTGCTAATATTAGTAAAATAATTTGTAGCTGTTTCAAATTAATTTTTTCTCCATGTAGTTATTTCACAATAATTATTTCTTTAAAAATTATTTGAATTAGTAAAAATGTTTACTAATTTGAATTAGTGACTGACTTTTTGCCTTTGAATTAATAAATTTTACTAATAAATAGTAATTTCTACTAATTTATTAGTAAAATTTACTACTTTAAATGCAAAAGATCTGTTACTAATTCAAATTAGTAAACATTTTTACTAATTCAAATTTAGAGAGTAAAACGTTTCAACAGTGTTCAGAAATATTAGTGCAATACAATATTTCCGCACGGATAAAATTTTGCCGCCCAATGGGAAATGCCAGTGTAGTGCCGATGTTCACCACTGGCTCAGTACTCAGACGATTGTTCGGCGTAGTCTAGCCGAGCCTCGATAATTAGTGCTGGCGCAGTACAGAATTTTTGTTTCGCCAAAGCTTGGACAAGCCACGGCGGCAAGTGCTGGCTGAGTATAGAAAAATTGTTCACAACGCTCTTTGCCAACACTGCTTTTTTGACATAAACTTGAAAAAAATTATAAAAAAAGTTTATGAATGTTTATAAATATAAATTTATTGAAAAAAATTAATATTTTACTTTTCAGTTGTTCATTTTTATTAAATTTAATAATAATAATTTAACATAATTGTCTAATTTCGTAAATAATAAATTATTTAAACAAATTAAAATTATAAACAAAATTTAAACTTTAATCTCAATAATAATTTGGTTCCTATTAAAATACTATTATACTTCTTACTATGAATAAAAAATTATTAAAAAATTACCATGTAATTTAAGAATTACGTCAAATGTTAAATGCAATAAGTAAAGTAATTTAATTTAATTACTAAAAATTTAGTTTTACTTATTTTATTTCATTTTATTATTTCTAACGTATCCCTATTTTTTTTCATCTTTGACTCAACAATTGTATGTCTGAATGATACTGAGATATTAATACTTTACTGTACACATGTGTCGTTAGAATAGTGGTTAGAGCGTTAGTCTGTTAGTCCGTAGGTCGTAGGTTCGATTCCCCTCGTCAGCAATTTTGTTTATTTTCATAGGTTTGCGATATTTCTAGATTCCAATCGTTAGGTACTGAAATATGAAAATCTAATGCACACTTACTGTAATTGTTTATTATTTAATTTTTAAATGTTATAAACAATTTTTTTTTACTTCATTTACTATATCCATTGTTAGTCTCCATCTTTAATACAATTTCTTTAAGAAGAGAAATATTTTATGAATAATAACTAATTAATAATATTATTTACCATTTTGTTGTTAAATTATTTATAATTATTAATTTACGACTAATTAATAACAATACGGCATTTATTGCGGCAATATTCTCAGCCAGCACTGGTCCAGTGCAGCGCCAGCGCTGTCTGACAGCACTGGCAGGCAGTACGTCGCGTCGCCAGCGTTAGACAGCGTTATCATCCTGCTGGTTCCACATATACAAAACGCGCGCGTATCGCGTAGACGCGTAAGCTAGCCTATACGTATAAGTACACCAATGTACATTAAGGGAAGATGCCCATTGTCAGGCAAATAAAAGTTTATTTGGACTGAGGACATTAGATAAAATAGAATTTTTTTACTTTTAAAAATAAAGTGTTAAACCTGGGTTGCAACGCTTTTGCTCATTTCAAATTCTCTGACTTTTCCAGGTTTTCCAGTTTGAAAAACGGAATTTTTCCAGATTTTTAAAACTACATTTATATTTTACAAAATTTTTAATTCTAACCTTTTTGAAATTAAATGGTCAATTCCACGTGAGATTTAAGTCGACCTCTTAAAATCGGCCAAAAATATTTTTTTTCTATTCTGTTTCAAAAAAAAAACAGATACGTATTTTTTTATTTATGTTTAATTGTCCAAATTTTCGAGTTATGAATTTTCGAAAATTTGGATTTTTAATTGTAGACCTATATTCAGTAGCTTATAAGTCCGAATATTGAGTTTAGGAAAAGTTGTCAAAGAATGAAAGTTTTAGTTTCCTTCGACTTTTAAGAAATGTAAACAAAAAATTTTTTTTCAAATTGTTATTGAAAAAAAAATTTTTTTTTATCAACAAATTAATCTTTTTTAACTTTGGGCCGGATTTTTTTTATTTTTTTTTAATTTTTTTGTACCTTATAATATAGACTTATAGAGAAGATTTTCCAAAAAGTCCCAAAATGGGCCTGATGTGTTAAATGAGTTTTAAAATATTTTCAAAAATCAATTGCAAGCATCACAGTGGGATTTTTTTTACATTTAACTTTTTAAAACTGTTTACAGCGTAGACCCTTTTATTTAAAACAAAGAACACTCAAATATATTAAAAATTATACGCTGTAGACAGTTTTAGAAAGTTAATTGTAAAAAAATCCCACTGTGATGATTGCAATTGATTTTTGAAAATATTTTAAAACTCATTTAACACATCAGGCCCATTTCGGGACTTTTTGGAAAATCTTCTCTATATTATAAGGTACAAAAAAATAAATAAAAAAAAATCTGGCCCAAAGTTAAAAAAAATTAATTTGTTGATAAAAAAAAAATTTTTTTTCAATAAAAAATTTGAAAAAAAATTTTTTGTTTACATTTCTTAAAAGTTAAAAGAAAACTAAAACTTTCATTTTTTGACAACTTTTTCCTAAACTCAATATTCGGACTTATAAGCTACTGAATATAGGTCTACAATTAAAAATCCAAATTTTCGAAAATTCATAACTCGAAAATTTGGACAATTAAACATAAATAAAAAAATACGTATCTGTTTTTTTTCGATACAGAATAGAAAAAAAATATTTTTGGCCGATTTTAAGAGGTCGACTTAAATCTCACGTGGAATTGACCAAATATGTTATAAAACATGAAAATATCGATCACTCCGAGTCATCGACTCGGAGCAATCGATATCTTCATGTTTTATAATAATTAAAAATGTTGGACTGATAAAATCATCAATTTATACCTATTATAAGAATATTGTTACTGTAACTTATTCAAAATTACTTTCATTATTTTAATTCAATTATTGTTTTCCACAATTTTTAACTAAAATTCTTCTTTATCTTTAAATTAATTATTATTAATAATTTCTGAAAAATAATTTCTTTCAACATTTTCAAATCCTTTTGTTTACAATTCAATTTTACGAAATTTCATCGATTATTCAGGTATTCGGAAATTCTTCAATCAAATATATATTAGAAAATAAAAACTTGAAATAACTTCAAAAAAATTCAATTCAACTTTTAAAAAAAAATTAAATCTACACAATTTTAAGTTAAAAGTATTAAAAACTCAATCATTCAAAGATTATAATTTGAAAACTTTCCAAAACTCAATTACTATCTAAAGTTTTAACTGAAATTCATATTTGAATCAATTATTATTAAAAAATTCTACGACAATTCAAGTATTTAAATACAAAAAAAAGTAATTTATTGAAGAATTGAATGTTTTTTAAAATTCAACTCTCACACTGAAAAAAATTTGGTCCAAATCTTCAACTACCATTACCTAGTTGAGTGTAAAGGTGTTAAATTAATTACTTTTTTAGTTTTGCTAACAATTTTCGTGTAGATGATTTTACTACTTTTGATGTAGTTAAAGAATATAGTTCAGATGACTAAAAAAAAGTAGTTAAATTACAACAACTACAAAATCTGATTATACCAACTACATTCTTAGTTCTTTTTACTACTTTTCGGTAGTCAATACAACTTTTTAAATTCAGTTGAGGACCTATTGAATCACGCCGAGTAGTTAAAAAGTAGTCAAACCTACTAGAAATTTTTTTCAGTGCATTTAAAGAATTTTATCAACAATTTTTTAAATAGGTAATTAAAATTCTTTTGACTAATTTCAATAAAATTTTTAAGAACAATTTCATTTTTCGAGAAATTAGATTGAAATTGTATTAAAAATAATTGAATCTCTGTAAAAAAATTTCATTGAATTGCGAAAAGTTTTTAAAAATAATTGAAATTTTGTCAAGAATTTTATTAAATTTTTTTTAAATAAGTAATTGAAATATTGCCAAGAATTTTATTAAAATTTTTGAAAATAATTGAATTTTAGAGAAAAATTCTAATATTTTTAAAGTAATTGAAATGTTGACTATAACTTTTATTAAACTTTTGACCTCAACTGAATTTAAAAAGTTGTATTGACTACCGAAAAGTAGTAAAAAGAACTAAGAATGTAGTTGGTATAATCAGATTTTGTAGTTGTTGTAATTTAACTACTTTTTTTTAGTCATCTGAACTATATTCTTTACATCAAAAGTAGTAAAATCATCTACACGAAAATTGTTAGCAAAACTAAAAAAGTAATTAATTTAACACCTTTACACTCAACTAGGTAATGGTAGTTGAAGATTTGGACCAAATTTTTTTCAGTGTGAGAGTTGAATTTTAAAAAACATTCAATTCTTCAATAAATTATTTTTTTTGTATTTAAATACTTGAATTGTCGTAGAATTTTTTAATAATAATTGATTCAAATATGAATTTCAGTTAAAACTTTAGATAGTAATTGAGTTTTGGAAAGTTTTCAAATTATAATCTTTGAATGATTGAGTTTTTTATACTTTTAACTTAAAATTGTGTAGATTTAATTTTTTTGTAAAAGTTGAATTGAATTTTTTTGAAGTTATTTCAAGTTTTTATTTTCTAATATATATTTGATTGAAGAATTTCCGAATACCTGAATAATCGATGAAATTTCGTAAAATTGAATTGTAAACAAAAGGATTTGAAAATGTTGAAAGAAATTTTTCAGAAATTATTAATAATAATTAATTTAAAGATAAAGAAGAATTTTAGTTAAAAATTGTGGAAAACAATAATTGAATTAAAATAATGAAAGTAATTTTGAATAAGTTACAGTAACAATATTCTTATAATAGGTATAAATTGATGATTTTATCAGTCCAACATTTTTAATTATTATAAAACATGAAGATATCGATTGCTCCGAGTCGATGACTCGGAGTGATCGATATTTTCATGTTTTATAACATATATTTAATTTCAAAAAGGTTAGAATTAAAAATTTTGTAAAATATAAATGTAGTTTTAAAAACCTGGAAAAATTCCGTTTTTTAAACTGCAAAACCTGGAAAAGTCAGAGAATTTGAAATGAGCAAAAGCGTGGCAACCCAGGTTTAACACTTTATTTTTAAAAGTAAAAAATTCTATTTTATCTAATGTCCTTAGTCCAAATAAACTTTTATTTGCCTGACAATGGGCATCTTCCTTTAATGTACATTGGTGTACTTATACGTATAGGCTTATAAATATAATACGTATGCGCTAGCTTACGCGTCTACGCGATACGCGCGCGTTTTGTATATGTGGAACCAGCATCCCAGAGTTATGCCATTGCTGTCTGTCAGCGTAGCTGCCAGTACTGCCAGTGCTGGCGCAGTACTCCGCCAGTTGTAAATTTTCCATTGGGCGGTAACGATAAATAATAGTAATACTAATAAAAAGAATAATACTAATAATAATAATGACATTACATAAAAAGTACGTAGTATTTGATAATAAAAAGGAGGAAAGAAAAAGAAAGTAGAGAAGTGAAAAATTTACGAACAAAAGCTGGAAATAGTAAACAATAGTACTTAATATTAAAATCAATAATAATGAAAACTATAAATAATATTTTTATACTATTTATAATTATAAGTATTACATATTATTGTTTTTAATATGTATTAAATAATTTTTATCTACAATTTTATTTTATTTTAATATTTTACTTACAAAAAAAAAGATTTATTTACTTTCATATTGAAAAGATAAAAATGAAAGTTGGAAAATTCATTAACAATAAAGTCTATAGTATACACGTGGAGTTTTCTGTTTTGTAAAGTTCATAAACGTTTAATTGGAAGAAGTAATGGTATTAAAGTCTCAATCAAACTTATAGTTGGACTTGAATGCGGGGATTTTATTGTTCTTGGAACATTTTTTATTCCTTTTTTTATGTCTTATAAATGTACATTTATATATGGAGATAAAAAAATATATGCTTCATATTTCTGAGAAAAATAAATGAAAAAAAGTATAGTTAACACTAGAGAAGAGTCGTAATAGTATATATTCTTTATCACATTTATTTCTTCTATTCTAGGCATTTATTTTTTGTTAGTTATGAACAAATTATTTATAGAGAAAAATATTTTTCTTCCAATTAATTCAAATTGTAAGTAAATAATGCATTCACAGTTTTTCTAAGGATATCAAATTCAAACAAAAAAGTATCAAAACGTTGAATCGATACAATTTTGTTACTTTTTTTTGTCTCAATTTGACATCTTTAGAAAAATTGTATTGCTTGAAAATTCTTCTAAATCTTTGGAATTAAATTTATCACTTTATGTATTCCTTCAATTTACCTTTTGTGTTCGGCACTAACTTGCAATTTTAGATTCAGTATAAATTGTTTTGAAATTTTTTGCAATATTCGAATTTTTGCAGAATATATTTTTCATTATTGCCGGGAAAATTTGAATTTAATAAGAAAAATTAAAATGTTTATGACCATAGAGTTCATCCCTTGATGTGTATATGTATGGAAAATGTAAATTTTATGTGTAACTCTCGTCCTAGATTATAATAATGCAAGTCGCATTATTTACATGTGCCTGGTATAGTACAACTGTTTCAGGCACTTGCGAGTGTTCATTATTCAAATTGAATGGATCCTCTTAAATGTCCCTTTGACAATCACATAACTCAACTCACAACTTTACACCCTGAGTAGCAAATTTGAAATTTTATTTCAAGCGAAATTTCTGTTCCATTTGTTTTACCCAAAGGAGAAATATTATTTTCTTATACATTCATATACTAAGAAAGTTATATTTCTTATACTAAGAAGTTTTAATTTAAATTTGTAATTTTTTATTTAAACGTATATTTGTTACATCTAAAATAATTAATAAAAACTGATTTCAGTTTCAAATTAAATACGGAAACTATTAATTAAGGTAAAAATTATACAAACAACATTAAAATGATTTGCTTCTTAGGGAGCGTTCACAAATTACGTAACATTATAAAGGGGAGGGGGGGGTCTAGCTATTTGTTATGTACAGCAGAAAAAATGGCGCTAATGTATGTAACAGTGTGTTACATGGGGGGAGGAGGGGTCAAAATTTTGAAAAATTAGTGTTACGTAATTTGTGAACGCTCCCTTATTAGGTACCTTTCTTTGGAGCGCGTCACAAATCATTATTCTGAACTTTTTGAAATTTATTAAAAATAATTGATTTAGTGAAAAATTCTAATTATATAAATGACAGAAAGTAATTGAATTTTGGAAGAGTTATCGTAAGAATTTTTAGAAATAATTAAATTATAAAAAGGTTAAAAAATTATAAAATTATAAAAACCAAAAAGGCAAGATCGCTTTTTAATAGGAAATCTTTATCCTATTAATTTTTTAGTCCCTCACTTTATTAGTGTATTATTCAACATTTTCTTCTTTTATCATTTTCTTTTAAAACAACAAGAACTTGAAATTCGTGTCTGTGGAAAATAGACTTATTCTAATAAAAAGTGACGTAAATAAATATTAACTGGAAACTTCTTGTATTATCAGTCGAAATGTAATAAAAGTATTTAGTTGTCAGTAGTAAAAGTCTATTTTCATCAGACATAAATATTTATTTCTTGTAATTTTAAATCGAAATAAAAAAGGCTAAAAAACATTTTTGTTTTCTATTTATATTAAAAGCTTTAAAAATTTGTCTGACTAAAATAAACTACGATTACTACCACTGACATTTACCCACTCCATTTTTAAATAGTCAACAGTTTATTTTTATAAATTCAGAACAGCTTTCTCTGATCAAAACTAAATTTTCCATTAATTATCTAATAAAATTAAAATGTCATATCAAACTATTTTGAAAATGTAGTGTTAGTAGTAAAATTTTATTTCCGTCAAACAGAAGTGACAAACTCTTGTAATTTTATTACTTATTAAAAAACGTAATTAAAATTAAATAAAATTTCATAGCAGATGTGAAGAGTCACCCTTATAAAAAATGCAAATGCAACTCTTACAAAATTCCTTTTAGTGGAATTCACAACGTTTATTAACAGTAATTGAAAGAAAAAAATTTTTTCAAGCGGAAAAGAATAAAAGTTCTTGCTTGAAAAATTTTCTTTCTTAAATCATTGATCAAGAGACTAAGTAAAATATTTTCTAAGGGCAAATTTATAAAAATTTAAGTCGAAACATATTTTTTCTTCTGAATTGTTGCTTATAAATATTGTGAATTTAACCAAACTTACTGCTATAACCAAAATTTAATTATTTTTTCAATCTTTATGTAATAAAATAATAAATATCCCCAAATAATTTATAAATAACAATGTTGTGAATATTTTTCAAGAATTAATTTATTTAAAGGCTTAATTTAAAATTTTTTGTCACTTTAAAGTTTATAAGAAGTGCAAAAAAAATTCAAGAAGAATTAGAAGTTTTTTAAAATTTTTATTAGATGGACATCAAAAACGTCAAGAACTTTAAATTTAAAAATGGCGGATCCAAAATGTCGGAAAAAATAAAAAATTTGAAATTTTTGCGGTCATTTTGAAATATTAAAATTAAACTTCATATTCGTAACTGGAAACCCACAAAAATCCCCGGCGAGTAACGAAATTTCAAGCCAATCCGATTAATTTTTAACTTTTTCGTCAGCCATATTGAATACGCCATTTTTAATTTTAAAAATCTGCCTTCAGATTCATTATCGCAGCGACCCCAGAAATCCCGAGTAACAAGTTTCAAGCAAATCCAAGTGATTTTTAATTTTTAAAAACAAACATGGGATTCGTCATAAGCAACAATGAAAACATTTAAAGTAGATTATGAATTTATTTTTTCTAAGTAATATGTTTTGATTTGCAGTTACAATTGTTTAAGGCAATTAGAAAATAGAAAATAAAATTGCAATTATCTCAAAAACCTGACGTGTAGTTTATTGATTCGAATTTAGCGTTAAAATTTACAGAAGAAATAGGTTTTTGTTGCTCGGGTACAAAACCTTGTATTTTTTTGTTACTTTTAAAATTTGAATTTTCTTTACGATGAGTTTAATTAAGTAGAATCGCTACCGCCCAAAGTGAAAATAAAGAATTGATTGTTATAAAGATTTTCAAAATATTCAAAAACCAGAGCAATTGTAGCATTTTCGTAGCAATTGTAGAATTTAGATATTTTATTTGTGTCAACTGCGCAATGTGTTAAACATTGTCTTCACTATTTTAAAGTTTTATTTATTAGAGAGTAAAAAATTGAAAAAATTAATCTAGAATTTATTGGAGGATAAAAAATTCTCCATTTAAATGAAAAATTGCAAGTTTCTCACTTTTTCAAAACATTAATAATCATAATTATAAAATTTAGAAATATAGCAAAAAAAAAAAAATTGCAATAATTTAAAATAAAATTCTTTTTTGTTTTACTATATATATATACTGTGACATAGAGATTTCATCGCGAGAGGGAAAATTGTCTGCGTGAAAAAGGGTGGTAAAGAAAATATATTGTGTTCGCTGGAGTGAAAAATCGTCGTAAATTATCTTTTCTTTTTCGTGTTTTTGGTCGGGTGTCAAATAAAGGGAATTAGCTACATTAAGGAAAAGGACACGGGCATTATAACGGGAGAGTAGAGACAAAAGGGCGGAAATGAGAGCCACTGGCTTAAAACAGCACTGCGTTCCAGATCGATAACCAACGCTACCCTTAAACTCGGAAATGTGGATTGATATCAACGTAAAACTAAAATGTTCTTTAAATTTTTTATTTTTCCACTCGAGAGAAAATCTCTCGCGTTTTCTTAAAATGAACATGCATGTATGTTTATACCGAGTCTGCATAGTAATATGACATTTGATATTTTACCAAATAATAATTTTAAACTATTATTTGCTTCGAACATAAGAAGTTTATCAAGAAGCCTTTCTATTAATTGAAACCATTCTATTAATTTGCAATATATCTTACAGTTTATTTGCCAATTTTTTTGTTTGTCAGCTCCGGGCAATTATAGTTTCACTCCCTAAAAACTAGGTAAAATTATCGCAAATATTTTCTTTAAATTTTGCATTTTAGAAAAGATTCTGCAAATATAAAGAAAAAAATATAGATTTTTTTCACTTAATAGGAAAATTTTCATAAAAATGAGAACATCTGATTTTTATAATATTTGAAAAACTTATAGAAACAACGTTTTTTTTAATTAACGTTTGCCTACGGTACATTAAAAAAAATTAAGTTTTTTAAAATTTCCTATCTTTTTAATAAAGCTTGAAAATAATTATTTTGGTGATACTTGAACTTAATTTTTTCTAACCTTGTTTCATAATATTCCAACACATCAATTTTTAACGATATTACAAAAATTAATTTTGGTAAGTAATTCATTTATTAATTAATTTATTTGCTAATTTATTTAGTAATTTATTTTAACTGATTGATTTATTATTATATTAATTAAAACAAAAATTATAAAATTGTAAAGATTTTCAAAAAAAGACCCATTTGACTCATTTTGTAAAATAAAGAATTATCGGACAAAATTTTGTTTATTTGTATAACAATAAATAAGAAAGTAGAAATTTTATCTAAGGCTAAAAGTTGAAACCTGAGAGTCATTTTATCGAAAGATAATCTAAAATCAAGATTTCATTTTATATTCTCGCCTTGATATAACCATTGATTTCCTTAAATCCCAAGTCAGTCGCATTTGCAATTTACTCAGACTTTTCTATTCGTCTCTTCTTACACTCTGAGAAGCTTGCATTCAGAGAATCTTTCATGAATTCACATCATCTATCTACAAAAATTCTACACACATATATATTATATATATATATATGTATACGTCGAAGAAACCCCCATTGGTAAAGTTATCCCGATAAATCTCGCAATTTATGAAAAGAGCTTTCACATCTCACGATACGAAACTACAATATACGTAAAGAATTCTTTTTTTTGTCACATTGAAAATAATGAAAATCCCCCTGAAAAATGTATACTGCAAATTGTAGTAAATTAATTTATGTCGTAATCAAAATTTTTTATATTATTTGTTATTTTTTATTATTTTCTTATTATCATTGTTACCACTATTTATTATTAATATTATATTTTACAATATGTTTATAATTGTAATTGTTTTTTAATATTTGATATTTTAAAACCGTTTTTAAAATTATTTTGTAATATAAAAAGGCCTAATTTTTTTATTATTTAGGAATTTTTGTTACAAAATATTAATTTTGTTTAAATTATACTTATAAACTATTTAAATTTTTTTAATGTTATCTGCATTAGTAAGGCGTCCAGAAATTACTGGTTGAAATTAATTTAAATGAATAAAATTTTTTTTTATTTTTGTAATTTTCTACTGTAAAAGTTTAGAAAAACTTTAAAAATACTATATTAATGAAATACAAGAAAAAAACTTCACTTGAAAAGGCAATAACTTTCTCTGGAATTAGGGGAGAGTGTGGCAAAATGGGGTACCTTTTTGAAATTGTCTGTTTACAGAGAACCAAACGAATAAACCGATTCAGCTAAACTTCAGAATTCTTCTTTGTACACTTAGCTTTGAGGAAATTATGATAATAGCGGAGAAAAAAATTTTTGAAAGAACTTATATCATATTTTCTGAGAAAGTGCTAAAATCCCATTTTGCCCCACCCGTGGGGCAAAATGGGGTGGCATCAAATAACTATACACAACATGGAATATTTTTTCAAAATTCATTAAATTCTTGTTGTATGAGATTATAAATACAAACAAAAAGTAGGATTCTTTATTACTATGAAAAAACAAGTAATATTTATTAGAATTTAACAAGAAAACATCGATATTGCAAAATATCGATATATCGATAATGAAACATCAATAGTATAAATGTCTCAAAACAAAAATATCGATTCTTCTGCAGGAAATCTTTAAATATGCATAATATAATGTTTTTAAATAGTTGAATGAAACGGCGTAGCTTCCGGCATGCCCCACACTTAGGTACCCCATTTTTCCCCACCCTGCATATTGAAACAAAATGTAATGTTTCGTACCTATTGTAAACAATTTAACAATCTATTCTATTGGAAATTACTCTAGAATAAGTGCTGAAAAAGATCCCACACTTGCCAAATTAAATGCATTATCCCAAAAAGTTTTGTAAGCACTTTAATTTCGATAAACATTCATATTTTTTTTGATTAAAACTTAAAAGTTGTATAACTTTCAAAACAAAATTTTTTTTGGAGTGTCTTCATAATTAATAACAGTTTCTTATCAACATGAATGATATATGTCAAGGATAAAAAAATTAAAAGTACCTATCATGGAAAAACAGAGGTACCCCATTTGACCCGCCTACCCGATTTTGCCCCACACTCCCCTACAGTTTTAATTGTAACAACTAATAATTTTGCTAAAACAGTGAAATTTTTATCCATACCAGGTGAAGCTTTTTTCCGTGTAGTCTAATTTTATTAAAAATTCGTTATAAATTTTTACTAATTTTAATTAATCGACGATATTTCACTAATTTAAATTTTATATACCTATATTATTTATTTATTTCTGAAAATTATTAATTTCCTAGGAATAATATAATTTATTTGATTCAAATAACCGATTACGTGTCCATTATCAAATAAATATTTACTTGAATCAAGTAATTTTATTCACGTTGAATAAATTGTATTTATGTATATGTGCTTTAATAAAAGAGAAGATATTTTTTTCTTGAAAGAAGTTTAAATTTAGAAAAAAAATTGATTGATAATTAAATTTAATTACATGTTAATTTAAAAGTTTGGACTTATAGCAAAATTGAATATATCCTATATGTATTTAATATTTTAGAAGTATTATTTTTGTTCATTTCTGTAAAATTTATTTTTTTGAAGGTTGACTGGTTCTATAACTCATTTAGAGGTTACCAAAGTGTAATTAAAATTTATGGGATTATTTTCTGCGGCAGGTGCATTAATTTTGGTGTAGGGGAGGGTGGTCCCATACTGACCCCCTAAAGTGCAAAGGCTAAAAATATGCCAAAAATGTGTTTCTTTGACTTCGTCAAAATTTTTTTGAGTAAAGGAACTATTTTTCCATGTTTTCTGATGGTTGCCGAGGTTTCTGATTGTCATTAATAAAAGATCTAAAGAAAAAGCGAAAATTTACGTTTTTAACTTTCTCAAATTGGTGGTCCGAAACCGACCCCCCTATGGTCTGAAATCGACCCCCCATTTTTTTGGGGGAAATCTCAAGAATAATCAGGATATAAAATTCTGATAGTAATTAAAATAAAATTCAACAGTCTGTAATGAACTGTTAAATTATTTTGACTTCATCATTTTTGGACCTTTTTCTGAACAAAAAGGTAAATAAATGAATCATTAGTAACTTTACTCTGAGATTATTTATGTCTTTAAGTTATGTTGACATAGTTAAACTTGAATTAATATGATTACTTTATTTAAATAAATTTTAAGGCCTTTTTTGAAATGATAATAAATATAAATTGTTAAACAGTGTCTAAATTTCCAATATAATTAGCAGCAATGGTTTTGCCTGTTTTAATTTTCGCCCTATTTCTAGTAAAATATATACGAATTTTGTTATTAATTTTTTTCGTTTTTGTACTTAACTGCTTCCAAAGATGTCGAAAAGTACACCTTTTCTTAATTCATATCGCCTTGTCAAGAACATTTTACAACTGACAATGAATAAAATATTTAACCAAAAGAGAATTAAAGAAAAGTAATAAGTGCTGTGATTGCTAGTAAAATATTTTATAAATTCCTAAAAAATAAAAGTAATAATATGCAAAACCTATCCTCACTTCATGTGAACAATAAGGAAGAAGAGAATAAACAATTACATTGTAAAAATATGGGGGTCGGGTTGGGACCACCCCCACTATTTTCACAAAATGTTTTGCCAATCACTTATATCAATCCCGTGCAGAAATTTTGACCGGGGCCAGGTCGGGGCCAGATCGGGACAAACCGGGCCCCGATCTGACAACCCGACCTGGCCCCGGCCTGGTTGAAACACTAAAACCGACCGGGGCCATGGCACTTTGCCCGATCTGGCCGCCCTGTCGGGGCCATGGAATTTCCCCCGATCTTTTCGCTACCTAGGTAGAAATCTAATACTGACTGCATTTTATTATATTAAAGCTCGTTATTTGATTATTAAAGCATGGGGAGTATTTACTTCAATATTAATAATTATTATTAATATTTTTGTAGTAAATAAAATTTTATGAGTGTCATTAAAAATGTAAATAATTATTACAATTGCTTTTATTGAACTAAGTTTTAAAAAAAATATTTTTCTTATTTTCTTTCATTAATTTAGACAGACTATCCTTATTTAAATTAATGCCTAATTTATTATTATTATTATTGTTAATAATTATTTAAACCTATACTTTATGTAACATTATTAAGAATTATACACAAAACACTTAAAACTAAGACGGAAAAATATCGCACGCACGGGGGATCGAACCCTAGACCTCGAGGACGCAAGTCGAATAGACATACCGCATAGCCACGCAAGCTTGGAAGCGACCTCGCTTAAACTTCCTTTTGAATCATGGGACCGTTATATACAGTGTTATCATAATAAATTGACTGTATCACATTTATTTATAGAAAAATTATTAAAAATGTATGTTATATATATATATATATATATATATATATATATATATATATATAAATTAATATGTTTATCATAAAAATATGGTAAAAATTATTAATTTAATTATTTATTCTCTATTATTTATAATTTAACTATTTTTTAAAATAATAAAAAATTTTTTATTATTAATAATTCACAATAATACTAAAAATTATTAATTAATAGTAATTTATTTTTTTGCCTTAAACATGGAATTTCAATTTAAGGGTGAAAAATAAATAAGAGTTTTTAAGAGTTATAAATGTCAAAAATAATATGTTAATATTATAACCACAAATAAATTAAACATTTTAGGCAATATTTTTGGTTATCTTCATGATAACATCGACAAATGGTTCACCCTCGACAATTGGTGCGTTTGTCCTATTGTTTTAAATTAAAGGAGAATAAATTCTTAAGACATCCCTCGATGCCAATTTTTGAGTTTTTAATTGTTTAAAATTTTTATTTTCAAATTTCAATCAAAGTTAACAAATTAACACAATTTTTTAAAAACGGACGTTTATTTTCTTATTCCGTTACTGCACATGCTCTAAATCAGTTCAAATTAATCCAATATTACCAGCAGACAATTAAAAATCCATAAAGTAATATATTTCAATTATTATAAACAACATTAATTAACAAATAGTTAACTTTGATTCCTCTCCAATAAAAAAATTTTTTTTCACATTTTCTTTTTAATTTTAGTTTATTTGTATAATATTTTTCCTTTATGATTAAAAAATAACTTATTTAAATTGTTATAAACAATATTAATTAACAAATAGTTAACTTATGATCCTGTCCAACAAAAAATTTTTGTTACAAATTTTCTTTTTTACTTAGGTTCATTTAAATTTTTGCTTATAATATAACTTATATTTAAATATTTAATATTATATATCCGTGGTCTTTTAACATTATCTAAATAAAAAAGTAAACGTGAAAAAAAAATTTTTTGTGGAAAGGAACAAAAATGAACTATTTGTTAATTAATATTATTTGTAACAATTTAAATAAGTTATTTTTTAAACAAAAAGGACACATATTTTTAAAATTAACTTAAATTAAAAAGTAGACGTGAAAAAAAATTTTTTTTGTGGACAGGAACATAAGTTACATAATTATTTGTTATTTAATATTGTTTATAACAATTTAAATAACTTATTTAATAATCAAAAAGGACAAATATTCTTTAAATGAACTTAAATTAAAAAGAAAAGGTGAAAAAAAAACATTTTTTAGTGGAGAGAAATCAAAGTTAACTATTTGTTAATTAATATTGTTTATAACAATTGATATAAATTGATTTCTATTTTATTGATTGTGATGTGGTGGTCAGAGATCTCGGTGGTCATATTGTATTAATTTGAACTGATTCAGATCATATGCAGCAACGGAATAAGAAAATAAGCCTCCTTTTTTGAAAAATTGTATTAATTTGTTAACTTTGATTGAAAATAAAAATTATAAACAATTAAGAACTAAAAAATTGGCCTTGAGGGATGTCTTAAGAATTTATTCGCCTTTAATTTAAAATAAAGAATACTGAAACTGGTTAAAAATTGTAGGCTGTAGACAGTTTTGAAAAGTAAATTTTAAAAAAAATCCCATTGTGCGCTGTTTGTAGATCCTTGGGCAAGCCCGGCCTGGTCCTGGTCGGGGCCACGAAGTCGGGGCCAGATCATGAAAACCCGACCGGGGCCAGGGCGGTAATCGGGAACAAAAGTGGCGATTTCTGCACGGGATGGAATCAATTTAATTTGAATGTTGTGCGTTGAAGTTAAGGTCATACACAATCAAAATTAATTTCGTAAAAATATTCCTGTATTCAAAAAACACTGTTAGCTCGAATTCCGTATAGGTCAAAAATTAATTTAAACAATGCTAAAATCTAATATTGCTTGAATCTTCAGAATGAAATCAAACGCATTGATAAAACCTGTGGCCCAGTTGTTGGTGTTGTGAAAGTGTTCGACTAATAGTACTGACGAATTTTTTAGTGGTACCATCTTCAAGAAACATAAGGGGGTCGGTATGGGACCACCCTCCCCTATTATTAAATCAGTAGTAAAAGTGCGCTTACGTCAGACATGAAGAAAATCGAACGCGAACGAGTGAAATTAATTTTTTGGTTTTTCTACATTTTCTGTTTATTACCTATATAATTTGATTTTATTAAATTTAAAAAAAGTGTATTTATATTGGAACAAAATTTTTGGTTTAAAAATTTTTTTTTTGGGTTTAAAACAAACATTTATTATTGAATTCCAAAAAATATTCAAAGGTTTCTTGAATATATTTAAGGTTTTTTCTGCTTGAGAATTAAAATTTCTATAATTTGGATTAAAAAAAGGTTTTTTCTTTAAAAAGAAAGAATATTTATTCAAATTAATTTTTTTTTAAATAAAAAAAAAGTTTCTTAAATTTTCTACAAATAAGAAAAACTTTGAGAAGATATAAAGTTTGTTAACTACAAAGAAATTTCTTCTTTTTGGTCAATAAAATTACTTTTGATCCTAAAAAGAATTGCAAATATTTTGAAACTTGAAACTGAAAATTTTTCACCTCTCACGAGAAAATTACTTAAATTTAATGCGAATACGTATAATTTGTTATTTAATAATTTTTAATTTTATGTAAATTTAAATTATTGAAAAGTCCTCTAATTAAAATTAATTAAATATAAAATATATCAATAAAATTATCATTCCTTCAAGTCAAAACTTTTTGACTTGGAGGAATGATAATTTTATTTATATATTTTATAGTATTTCTTAACGAGTGATAAATTCTTGTACTGATTAAAATTAATTAAAATTTTTGCTAATTCTTTAGTAAAATTTTACTATTTAATTTAGTAGTGAAAATTTTAATTTAAATTAATGCACAACTTTTTACTTATTCATATTAATAGCAATATTTACTAACTTTTTTTTAATTTAAAATTATTTACCGTTTTTAAATTTTTTTTAGATCAAGTAAAAAAATAATCTAATTTATTTGCTTAAAAAAAGTAAAAGTAAATTTAAAATAAATAAAACACATTATAAGGGAAATAAAATTATATTTATAAAATAAACGCTTGAAACATTATATACATAGAATAAAATATTATTTCAACAAAAAGCAAAAATAAATTACTTTTGCACAAAGAAAAAAATGTGACTTTGTCACATTTGTTGAAAAATGACTCAATATGAAAGAATAATATTTTTTGAAAATCAATATTTGAAGTATTGTGAAAAGTGACTTTATATAAACTACTTTCAATTTTGTTTTTGACGCTTTCGTAGCATTGACGTTTTGTCATTATTTTTACTTACTTATTTGTTTATACACCCGTCGCAAGCCTACAATCTTGGCTATACAAGTGTTTTAAATTCTCGTTATTATTATTTTTTTTTTATTTGTTTATACACTCGTCTTAAGCCTACAATCTTGGCTATACAAGTGTTTGTTTACATCTCGTAAATTTCTCTTACAAATATTTCTTATATATACATTTCCTTAATACTAAATTTTGCGCCTACAGAGCGACTTGAAAATTAGGAGTACTCGCATTTGCCTGGACCACCCGTCTAATGGGTTTTCTCGCCAGTGGAGAGGGAAACTGTAGAAAACCTCTCCGAGTACAACCGGTTTATCGACAGTCGAATTCTAATGGCGTGTACCGGACAATAATCGACGGTGCATATCATTATACCTCGACGTCAAACCTCCCGCTCAGATTATCTCACGTGCCGGAAAAATACCAAGCCAAATGGGCGCGAACCAAGGGTACTTATACCCTTGGTCCTTAAACGACCGCCAAGCGAGGCATCTATCCGACTGAGCTAATCTGTCGGTTAATTCTCGTTATTATTATTGAATAATGATTAAATATTTTTTTGAGAAAGAAGTTATTGCTGTTTTCGAATAATTTTACAGTTAAGGAGATTTGTAAATAAATGTAATAGAACATTTTTTTGAGTATCTAATCTTTTTTAGAGTGAATCGCAGAATATTTTTTAGGGAAAAAGTCAAAATTTTGTTTGGAAATCAGTGAAAAGTCAGGAAAAAACAAAATTCAATTTTTGTGTCAACTCTGATTAAAATCGAATCATTTTTAAAAAAAATTTTTATAGAAGCTATATGATAAAAAATTTGAATTATATATGCAAGTTGTAGAAACAAATAAATTGTTGTCCCCTTTTTGAGGAAAAAAATTCTCCTTTTCACCTTTTCTTAAGGAAAAAAGGTACTGTGATGCCTGTTATTTTTAATTATGATTATGATAAATAATAATTTTTGTAATACCTACTTGATCGGTGTAAATTTCTGAAATGCTTTTATAAAACATTTTGATACTTTAAAATATAATGACAAAACTCTCGCGTATAGCTTGATTTTGAGTATGAATAGAAAATTGCAGATAAATGCAAAATCAGTATAGACACTTGCGAATAGATGTATAATGTGAATAATTTATGAAATCCTGAAACTTGTATTTGTGTGAGAGAGCGAAAAGAGTGGAGTCCTCCTGTATATAAAGGATCCACAGTGCCGCTATGCTATAGTGCACTACACCCCAAGTCTTTGATTGCGCGAGTGAGGGATTTTCCTCAACAGATAGGTGTGTTTGCCATCCTCTTATTTAGAGACCGGGGACTCTTCTCCCCTTTTCGGATCTAAGCGAGGGTGTTGAGGTTGCAAACTGTCGAGGAGTAAAATTCCATGTGAAAGAGATCCATGAAAGCTAGGGTTGATGGAAAAGAGTAAGGTGCCTGTGTAATCGAAAATATTAAACTGACAACTCTAATAAAGAATTTCACTTTTTACATTCTATTCGACTTCATTTTAAACTTTGCATACCTATATTCATTTTACTATTTTTCATAACTGAGTATTTCTTTATTTTAATATATTTTACTTTCATTTATTTCATATATTATATTATTATATTTTTTATTCAAATTTCATACCGCGTCAATCTCGGGATATTTTTCAAGATTAACTATCCAAAAAAAATGTTATTATTGAATTTATTTTAAATTAATTCTTGAGAAACTTTTACAATTTTAATATTTATAAATTATTTAAAAAATTACTCTAATGTTATAATTTCGTATTTTAACAGAAAAAGATAAATTGAATTTAAAAAATTTTTTTTCATTGAGTTACTGATCCATAAATATTGTGAACTCTACTAAATAAGTGAATTTTGGAAGAGTCGCATTTGCAATTTTTATAAATAATTGAATTTCAGAAGGTTTTAATTTTTAAAAATCATAGTTTTTGTAGAAAAATAATAAGAATCAGTAAATGGGTGATTGTTCTGAAAGTGACATTTTTCATGTCTCGATTAATTTTACAAAATCTACTCTCTAATAATTGTTATTAATTTCCATAGTAAAAATTTAGCACTTACTTTTATATAAAAAAAATTAAACAATTTTATTTATCTGCTTTTATGTAGTAACTAAAATAATTTCATATCCGAAGCCATTTTACGTGTAGTTTTAACACTACTTTTAGTGTTAAAATAACACTTCTTTTTTCCTGTGTTAGCATGTCTCCAATAGGACTTCTATAATATGTTTATACATTAAAAATATCTTAAACAAAACGTTAATGCACATTAAAATAAAGCTGAAAATCTGATGTTTAATTTGCCCATTTATTTGTGAAAAGGAGGCAAATTATTGCCTTTATAAATAATCGAAATTTACATTTTGGTCCGAGTAAAAATTCAATTTCATCTCCGAAGCCTTTTCCTTGAAATGTGGGAGTTTTTCTTTTGTTTTTAGTATTTAGGTACATGTATTATTTTGAAAAAATTAGCCTAAATAATCATCAAATCAGATATTTAAACTAGATTTATATTCTAATCGGACTGAATATATTTGGTATTAAAATATGCAAATTATTATTTTTTAAGTTTTATTTTGGATTACGTGAACGATATTAGCGTATATTTTTAATAGAAAAACTCGCAAATCAAATAAAACTAATCTAATAATGGAGCAACAAAGTCAATCTTCTTCACAGAAGAAGAACTTTAATATTTTTAACAATTAATTTTGCGCAACTGAAAAATTTTACTCTTGAGTATAAAATAAAGTAGTTTCAATAGAAAAAACCATATAATTTAAAAAAAAAATAAATTGAAAAATTGAAGTTCAAAAGTAGCACTTTCAGAAAAATCACACAAATATTTATTAAAAAAGGTTTTTTATTACTTTAAAGTTTAAACAATTGTTAATTGTTGTTTGCTTTTAAAATTTCAAAATGTCAGATGCAACATGGCGGATAAAAAGAGAAAAATCACTCTGATTTGCTTGAAACTTGTTAATTTGGAACCTTTTGGGGTCGCAGATTACGAATCTCAAGTCAGATTTTTAAAATTCAAAATGGTTGACATAGAAGTTAAAAATTAATCAGATTGGCTTGAAATTTTGTTATTCGGTCATTTTTGAGAGTTTCTGGTTATGATTTTAATATTTCAAAATGACCCCAAAAAACCTGTGTTATGTATACTTACCCTAATTTCTCAAATTCAATTATGCCTACAAATATTGTAAATTGAAATTAAAGTTTCAGGGTTTTCATAGATCTGGTAATTCAGGGAGTAAAGTCTGGGAATCAAAGTAAAAATAATCAACGAAATCTTGGAATGGACAGGGGATTTTCTCAAAAGTAGTAAAAAAAGGATTAAATTTCTAAAATTGATAAAAAAATTCAAGTTTTTTATGTCCAGCAAACTTTGAAAATTAAAAAATTTCTAATTCTTCTTGGATTTTTTTTGCTCTTATAAACTTTAAAGTGACAACAAATTTAAAATTAAGACTTTGAATAAATTAATTCTTGAAAAATGTTCCGACAAATATTATTATTTATAAATTATTTAGGGAATAATGTTACATGAAAATTGAAAAATTAATTGAATTTTGGTTGGTTGTAACTTTGAATAAATTCACAACGTTTATAAGCAACAATTCAGAAGAAAAAATATGTTTCAACTGAAATTTTTATAAATTTTTCCTTAAGATTATGTTACTCAGTGGTCACGTGCCCCATATACTTTACTATGGGAAAAACGTTATTATTATAAAAGTTGTGAACCCCACTAAAGAGAATTTTGGAAGAGTTGTATTTGCATTTTTTTTTATAAATAATTGAATTTCAGAAGGTTTTAAATTTAATATTTTTGAAAATCGTAATTTCTGTAGAAATATAATAATTAGTAAATATTTATTTAAAAAGGTTTTTAATGTTATATTTAAATTATAAATGAAAGCTACAAAATTTAAAAACATCCATTCGACTAAAATCGTATTTTGCTACTGAAACAACATATTTAGTGTAAGATCACATCTGCTATGAAATTTTATTTATTATTAATTACGTTTCTTAATAAGTAATAAAATTACAAGAGTTTGTCACTTCTGTTTGACGGAAATAAAATTTTACTACTAACACTAAATTTTCAAAATAGAGTTTGATATCACATTTTAATTTTATTAGATAATTAATTGTCAAATAAAATTGTTTATATTGTGGTCCAAAAGATTTAAAAAAGTTGTTAAAAATCAGCAATTATTACTTTATTTCATCGAATGCATTTTCACTGTGAACACAGCTCATCAGGACTACAGAAAAAATATAAAAAAGTTGTGTAAATAGAAAATACGAATTCAAGAGCAACATTGTGTGTGGATTAGACTTACCACATTGTTCAATGATACAAATTTATAAAAATTTTAAAAATTTAAATTAGAAAAGTTTTTTTAAGGCCAACATAACCTCAAAGTCGAGACCTGTCAAAAAAATGGAATATTAGATAGATCTTGTTCAAACAAGAATCCAGTAAATCCAAACAAATTTTATTCCATTTTTTGACAGGTCTCGACTTTGAGGTTATGTTGGCCTTAAAAAAACTTTTCTAATTTAAATTTTTAAAATTTTTATAAATTTGTATCATTGAACAATGTGGTAAGTCTAATCCACACACAATGTTGCTCTTGAATTCGTATTTTCTATTTACACAACTTTTTTATATTTTTTCTGTAGTCCTGAAAAAAGAAGTGTTATTTTAACACTAAAAGTAGTGTTAAAACTACACGCAACATTTTTAACCGTCACTGTGAGATTTTAACACTACATTGGCGTTAAAATAACAATAGAGTGTGTTAAATTAACACTAGAGGGTGTTAAATTAATATACATTTTTAATGGGGTTAAAATAACACCAAAATTGTGTTAAAACAACACCACCTGAAAACTACACGCAACAAATTTAACACATATTTTTTTCTGTGAACACATGTGTTCACAGTGAAAATGCATTCGATGAAATAAAGTAATAATTGCTGATTTTTAACAACTTTTTTAAATCTTTTGGACCCAAGGCCACAATATAAACAATTTTATTTGACAAAAATTAAGGTCCTGAAAACACTCTACGTTTAGATAATTAATGGAAAATTTAGTTTTGATCAGAGAAAGCTGTTCTGAATTTATAAAAATAAACTGTACACTGTTAAAAAATTGAGAGAGTATAAATGGTAGTGTAGTAGTCGTAGTTGATTTTAGTCAGACAAATTTTAAAAGCTTTTAATATAAATAGAAGAAAAAAATGTTTTTTTGCCCTTTTTTATTTCGCTTTAAAATTACAAGAAATAAACGTTTATGTCTGACGGAAATAGACTTTTACTACTGACAACTAAATACTTTTATTACATTTCGACTGCTGATATTTTCCAGTTAATATTTATGTACGTCACTTTTCATTAGAAAATGTCTATTTTTCACAGACAAAAATTTCAAGTTCTTGTATGTTTTAAAAGAAAATAATAAAAGCAAAAACTGTTAAATAAAGCACTAATATTTAGACTAAAAAATTAAAAGGAGAAAGATTTCCTATCAAAATTTATGTAAAACTGTTGTCTGACTTAAATTGATTTTTACTATAGTGAAACTACATAAATTTTCGATGTCAAACACACATTTTCTTAAATTATAATTAAAGTTGCAGTAATAAACGAATTTTAGTCACAAATTTTGTTGTTTGTAATTTAAATATTTAATGCAAATAAATATTTGACAATAATAACCGCGACTATTTATTGAATATCGATTTAAAGTACCTAATTGATAAGTTGAACTAAACACATTTATTTTCGAAATATGTATCGATTGTGAAAATAATACTTAACAACTACATATTATTTGAGTGGAAAAAGTTTATTTATTATTATTTTTATAAAATAATATATCATTTCCAATCGAACATTTTCTCCTTTAATATAAACTGTCAATTTCAAGTTTCGAGTAGTTCATTTATTTTATGAAACCATATATAACATATATAGAGAAGGAACCCTCGCCTGCATCCTGTTTGATAGTAGAGGGAGATTATCTGTAAAACATACTTTCCTATATATCTATATACAACTATCTAAAAGTGCGATAACCCAACGAGACATTCACTCCGCCCTTTGAAAATTGCCTTGAGAGAAAATTGATGGTTGCTCTAGGTTCTGCAAATCACATTTTAGTCCGGGAAACCTTTCTTTAATCTGGACCAAATTTACCTCTGTAGATTAAAATTACGAAAAATAAAACATATTTTTCTCAAATACCAAAACAGTTTGAACTCAAGAAATTAAATTTTCTTTTGAATTCAAATAATCGATTATTATAATCTATATTTACTGGAATCAAGTTCATTTTTACTTCAATCAAACAATTTTTATTCTAATGAAATGAACTATGTACGAAACATCAATAATAATATTGAAAACATTAATTACTATTGTCAACTAATAAACTAATTAATTTAAGGAATTAACGTTACATGTATTTGATATATTTATTTGACTTAAGTAAATATTTATTAGAGTCAGGTAAATATTTATTTTATTCAAAACAATATCAACTTAATTTAAATAAAAATAATTTATTAAAATAATCGAATATTATAATCAAAAATTTATATTTACTGGAATCAAATTAATGTTTACTTGTAACTGATAAATATTTATTTGAATCAAGTTACTTTTTTAATCAATAATTACTTAAATTATTGTTTCATACACCCAGAAAAAATATGTATTTGACTCAGAGCCTATATTTATTTGTTTCACATACATTTTATTTAGAATAAAAATTGTTCGATTCAAGTAAAAATTTACATAATTCTAGTTGAATCAAATAGATATTTATTTAACTCTGTTAAATAATTTCTTATATCTAATAAATAAAAGTGAAAATAATGATTAAGTATTTAACTTGTATCAAATAAATATTGACATTGATAAAATAAATATTTATCAATCTAAATATTTAATTTACAAACAAATTTTATTCTAATGAAATAAACAATATTCGATTCAATAATTGCTTCGTTCAAAACTATAATACTATTCGATTGATTCAAATGGAAATTATCTTTAATAGAAATAAATATTTATTTGACAATAGTCAAGTATCTATAATCGATTATTTGAATTAACTAAGTATTATTTATTCAGCACATACATTTTTTCAAACTAAATTTCCAAGGAAGCCCTATCTTTTAATTTCCATATTTTTGCACTCTAAACTACTGACACAAAATTTAAGTGATTTCTGCTTTTAATACTAATTCTGATAAAATGATTTGAAGCTCAAATTTTTTTTTTAAACTGATGAGATAAAAAACCCTATTGGAGATTGAATTTCTAAAAGAAACTGGTCAAACGCGCAAATCGTGCTTGAAAAAATAAATAAAAGATAAAAAAAATACTCTTTCTCACTCTAATTCGACTGAGAATACATCTGCTGAGAAAATAAAAAGAATAGAAAAAAAAGAAAAAAAAACTGTTGGAACCATTCCAAATAAAATAATACTCTTAATATATTTTTATAAAAATAATTGTTTCTAAAGAGAAAAAAGCAGGAGAATTTCTTTTCTTCCGTGTTATTTCTTTTCTGTAAAAATCGTCTGAAAAACTTTTTTTTTATAAACATTCCGAGTGAAATAATATATTTGCGAAAATAATAGGGCGTTTCTGTATTGATCTCACGCAGTAGTAAAAGACAGTTTAGTCGCACAAAATATTATGGTGTCATTTCAATTTTTGTATTAGATGTAAAAGACATTTTTTGTCAGACAAAATGCATTTTAGTTAATTAACTATAATAATTTGAATGTTCTTTCATTCATTCACTTTTTCTGTCCCTCACACTCTGAAGTTGTCTTTTGTTTATACGTTTGTTTTTTGTTATCTTTAGATAGATTGTATATAATTATTATTATGTTATTATATAATTATTTTTGTTTCATAATTAATTCAAAATTGTAATGACAAATAGAAATCATCAAAATTTTTTTCACTTCTTTTCATTAAAAGACTAAAATTTTGTTAAATATTATGTTTTGTCAAATTGAAATTATGCATATTTTTTTTCTTTACTTCTAAGCAAAATTAGAAAATTGTTAAACAACTGTACGCAGTAAAAAGAAAATCTTATTTTAAGGCACGAAAGCTGCCTTAAATTAAGATGCAACATTTTTAAGACAGTCAATGTTGAATTTACGCACGTTTTTCGTATCCTTTAACATTATAGCAGACAGTGTTGAATTTAAGGCAGCTCTTAAATTAAGATTTACTTTTTACTGTGTGATTAAGAAATAGAAAATTTATTTATTTTGCATTATTTTTGTTTATGAATCACAATTTTTTTAACAAAATTATTATTTTGTTTTAGAAAAAGAAGAAACATATATATTTGCACAATTTCTATTTTTAATCTTATTTTTTATCATTTTAATTCAATTATTATTTTCTAGAATTTTAAATTATTCACTCAGAAAAAAATTTGTTCGAAACAACCAAATTTTGGTTGAATCAATCAAATAAATGCATTGCTATACAGTCAACCAAACGTTTGTTTGATTCAACCAAAAAATTTCTTCCAATACGTTTATTTGTATTAACCAAATGCTTATTACACTTAACCAAAAAATTTTATTTAATATAACTAAAAAATTTGTTTATTTCAAGAGAAAAGATTTGTTTGATTCAAATAAATAGTTTTAGTAAACGTATTTGGTTCATTTAAATACATATTTTTGTTTACTTAATTTTGTTATTTATTTTCCTCTAATAATAATTGAATTTCCTAATTTAATATTTTCTAGTACATATTATTGGTTAATTTATAATTTATTATATAATTATTGATATTTTAAAATTATACATATAATAAATTATAAATTAACCAATAATATGTATACTAGAAAATATTAAATTAGGAAACTCAAACATTATTAGAGGAAAATAAATAACAATTAAGTAAAATATTATATATGTATTTCTTCATATAAACAAAATTACTTAATTATAAAAAAACATTTGAAATATTACATTAAACATATTATAATTATGATTTTTATACGTGCACTCAGAAAAAAGTTTATTCGAAACAACAAACTGAAAACTTCACAAAACCTTTTTGTAAATATTCTTTTCACTGGTACAAATTAAATATGCAGTAAGTCAATGAACACAATGTATTTAATATTTATTTAACCGATTTAACAAATAAATTTGACGCGAACGCGGACTGTAGACAAGTGAGATCGCCATTTTTAAATTCACACATGTACTTTTTGAGACAAGCAAATATGTTTATTTGACTCAAATAAAATGATTTGGTTGAATCAAACAAATTTGTGTGTTGTGTCGAACAAACTGTATTTAACTAAACAATATTCTCTATTCAAAACACAAATTTGGTTAAATGAAACAAACAACTTCAAATAAAAAATTTCTTTCCAATAACCAAACAAATTTTACGTATTTATTAAAATAAACCAAATTTTTATTTAAATCAACAAAATTGTTTTATCGTGACAAATAAAATAGGTTAATTAAACAGTTTGGTTAAGTGAAATAAACTTTTTCTCTGAGTGTTTTTTATGAAAATAATAAAATTATTAATTTTGAAAATAATAGAATTCATGTGAAATTTTTATTATTTATGAAAATAATTAAATGTTTACATACACTTTTATTAACATTTTTTTTAAATAATTGAATTCGTTTTGGGAAATTTTATTAAAATCTTAGATATTGAAAATTATTTAAATTAAAAAAATTTTTGAAAATAATTGAAAATAGGACAAGAATTTTTTTGACATTTATGAAAATAATTGAACTTTGAAAAAGAATTTTTTTATTTAAAAAGATAATTGGGATTTTTACGACAATTTTTTTCAAATTTTAAACATAGTTGAATTTTATTTTTTTTTTTGAAAATAATTGAATTTCTGCAATTTTAGTCAGACAAAGACGTTTTGAATGATAAATTTTGCGATCAGTAGTCGAAGGCAATTAAAGACAGACTTTCAAGTCGGTGAAACCTTTGCACCTCAAAAGGGTGGGTCTGTTCTGGTCGGACAAAATCACTTCTAGTTCTATTAGCAGTAGTAAATTCCGTTTGAGACTTTGGAAATTAAATTCACTCTGGTTTAATTCTAACTGCAGTAGTGAAATTTGATTTTAGTCAGACAAAATAATAGTCTTCTGTAATTCCTTTATCAGTGGTAATAGACAAATTTAGTTAGACTAAATATTCTAAACTGTCATTCTCAGCATGTTATTCTTTTTATTATTCTTTTTTTAATAGTAATATTCAATTTTAATCAGCCAAGATTTTCAGTATTACTCTCCAACTCTGAATATTTATAAAAAAAAGTTAATATAAAATGACGAAAATTCATCAATAAAAAATGATTTAGTAAAAACTTTTTTTGCAATCAGTGAAATTTTACTGATTGTTAATAGAATTTTACTAACAATAATTGGTAGAACTGGGGGTGGATTATGTAATTTTATTTCTACTTCGAATTTCATTTTCACTTTCATTTTGACAGATTTTTATTTTCACTTTCTATCAAAGTGAAAGTGAAAATAAAAATGAAAGTAAAAATAAAATTCTATTAAAGTGGCAGTGAAAATCGAATCAAAAATGAAAGTGAAAATAAAAATCTATCAAAGTGAAAGTGAAATTGTAAGTCAAAGTGAAAATGAAATTACATAATCGATCCTTTACTAAAAATCGATAAATCAGTTTCACTAATAATTCATTTAGTGTATTAGATAACTAGGAATTTTTGTAAAATTCTACTAAAAATTAATAAGTCAGTGGAATTTGACTATCTATTATTAGTAGTTTACTAATTTAGATGGTCGCTTATGTAATTTCATTTCTACTTTTACTTTCATTTTTACTTTCACTTTGAAAGATTTTTTTCACTTTCATTTTGACAAATTGAAATTGAAAACGAAGATGAAAGAAAAATGTCTTAAAGTAAAAATAATAACCTATTAAAGTGAATGTGGCATTTTCAAAATTTTTGTCTTTTTTTTAAAGTCCTATAACTTTGGTTCTAATTAACCGATTTTGGATTTAAAAAAAAGGATTTCTTTGGTTTTAAGTATATTTTAAGTTAAAATTAATATAAAAAAAAAAAAATTCAAAAAAAATTTTTTTTTGAAATTTTGAAAAATTAAAAATCCGTTTTAGAAAAAACATTATCTTCGATTTTTTTCAAAATTTTACTAAATGTTAGGGCAAATGTGCTTTACATGTCCTGTAAGTTTCATCTTGGGATCTCAAAGGGATTCAGAGTAAAAAAATAAAACGTAACCACATATTACGAACATATGGGGCAAAATTCCTCAACTGCCCAGGTAAAAAAATGAATTTTCTCTAAACTTTGCTAAAATGTTACTATTATTAGTAGAAGTGTAAATATTAATTTTTTTTGAATTTGATAAAATATTTTTTGCGTTATGGAGTTTCAAAATTTTGATTTTTTTGAAAATATATTTTTTTCAATTTAATATATTTGTTGGAAGGTGCTTGTCAATTTTATTATCTTATTTTACAATTCACAAATTTTGTTAGTTTATAACTGAAACGTGAGGTAAAGAAGGAGATTAGGATAAAGTATAAAAGTTATAAAAAAAAGGAAACTTAAGATTGTTAAAATAACAAGACATTTTCACTTATTGTATTCAAAAAGTAAGTGTTAAAACCCAACAGATGTAGTCGCAATTAGAGTTTATTACGGTCAACTTAAGGATCCTGTACCTTGGGTACCTGACTATCTTTGCCAAACGTGAGACTACTTCCCACTCCTTTTTTGTTAATATGGAAACGCCCTCAACAAAGTAATCAACCAATAACATCGACATTTGTAAAACCCCACTACGTTGATTTTTGTAATTTCAAAAATGTATTTTTGCAAGAAAGAAAAAACCAGCAGAACAACTACTGATTCGAATCTGAGAACACTTCTCAGAATTTAATAAAATGTTTATAGTATCAATTCGTGTCTATTTATTTTTTAGCGTGTCTTATTAAGTTAACACACGTGCAAGGATTCTCAATTTGATTGACATTAATCCTTGCCTAAACAACAAGTAAACAATATTGATAAGTAAAATTAATCAAATTTAAAGTATGAATAGTGATTTTTAAAGGGGTTTTCACGGGCTTTAAGCTGGTGATAAAAAAAAAGTTGTTTTCTGTCAATTTGACCTTGAAATTCAAGGTCAAATTCTTAATTTCAATATACAGTAGAACCCGGTTAATACGATCCCGTTTAATACGATTTCCCGCATAAGACGCATTCTTAGTGCGGTCCCTACAGAATCGTATTAACCAAGTTCTACTGTATCTCAAAATCAGTGTTTTTTATTTTTTTGTAACCTATCCCAATCGAAAGCTTACCTTTTTTCATATAGCCATGTAAAAATCAGAGTGGGACCATGGAACTTTTTAAAGAAATTAATTATAAATCATCATTTTCTATGTAAAATAATGATAAATTATTATTTTCCTCAAAAATTCTCATGGTCCCACTCTGATTTTTACATGGCTCATAGAAAAAGGTCACCAGCTTATAGCCCGTGAAAACCCCTTTAAAAATCACTATTCATACTTTAAATTTAATAAATTTTACTTATTAATAATATATTAAATCGGAAAAAAGATATTTTCAAAAAATCAAAATTTTGAAACTCCATAACTCAAAAAATATTTTATCAAATTAAAAAAAATTAATATTTACACTTCTACTAATAATAGTAACATTTTAGCAAAGTTTAGAGAAAATTCATTGTTTTACCTGGGCAGTTGAGGAATTTTGCCCCATATGTTCGTAATTTGTGGTTACGTTTTATTTTTTTACTCTGAATCCCTTTGAGATCCCAAGATGAAACTTACAGGACATGTAAAGCACATTTGCCCTAACATTTAGTAAAATTTTGAAAAAAATCGAAGATGATGTTTTTTCAAAAACGGATTTTTAATTTTTCAAAATTTCAAAAAAAAATTTTTTTTGAATTTTTTTTTTTTATATTAATTTTAACTTAAAATATACTTAAAACCAAAGAAATCCTTTTTTTAAAATCCAAAATCGGTTAATTAGAACCAAAGTTATAGCACTTTCAAAAAAAAGACAAAAATTTTGAAAATGCCATATTTTTGGTACTTTTTAAAATTTTGAAAAAATATTTGGTGAAGTTGTTTATCACTATAAAAGTAATAAATTTACAAAAGTACAGCCAAATTCCAACAAGTCATGAAAATAAGTGTGATGAACTGACGTGGAATCCACCAATTGAAGTCTATTGTAATTAGAAGATTTAAAAGTTTTTGATAATTTTTTAAATTAAAAAAAATGATATTATAATTAAAATTGAAAATTCATAGTTAGTTAATAAAATTTATTTCGCCAATTTAAGAATGATAATAATTTATAATAATAAATAATAATAGTTTTAAGTATATTCGTAAACAAATTATCTCTACACCCTAAGAAAAATTTTATCAAATTTAATTTAATTGAGTTAAATATAAAAGTATAAATTTGTCTCAGAGTTAACTAGGTTATTTATTCATTTTAAATAAAAATATTATTCGATATAAATAAAATTTTTATTTGAACCAAATAAAATTTATTTAAAACAAATAAAAAGTGTAGTTGACTCTGAGTCAAATACATCTTTTCTTGGGTTTTATACTTTATATACAAAACTCCATTTTTAAAAAAAAATTTCTTTTCAAAAATGCCTTAACAAAATGTTAAATTGACTAATAAAAATAAATTAAAGTTCTAAAAATATTTTCTAATATAAAAATAAATTTTCATAAAATTGGTGACAATCGAGTAAAAAATAAATATTTTCCCATTTTTGTCCCCAAAAACGTAAAATTGTAAATATTTCTAAAAAAGGAAAAAATCCACTATTTCATAATTTAAAATGAGTTCCATGCGAGTTATTCTTTTTTATAGCGCAGTATTTATGCAATGTATAGTATGTAATGTATATGTTAGGTAACAAATCTACAAATTTACCTCACTTCTGTGACCTCTGAGGTTATAATTCGCTCGGAGGGGAAGTTCTGTTGCTCTAGTGCGACAATGCGAGGTAGTAAATGTTACTCCGACCAATCCTCGGGCATTACCCGTAGCCAGCCATCCTTCTTGATAGTAATTAGTCCGATTCAGCTTCCATCCTTCGTCCTGTACAAACAAAACAAATAAATTAATTAATTAACTGAAAGAAATAATCCGAAAACTTTTTATTTTCAAATATTTGCTCTTTACCTAGAGAGGAAAATTTGTTTGCCTTGACTAATTTTCCATTCTCTTTTTTTCTCTCTAACAAAAATAAAGTTACACTGTAAAAAAAAATTTATTCGATTTAATTAATTCGAATTATTTGAAACTCGATTTTAAAAAAATATCTATTTGGTTCAAATATTTTTAAAATGAATTTAAAAAATATGTATTTGGTTTAAATCATTTGAATTACACTTGTTTAAAAATTAAATGAATCTATTAAATTAATTTAATTATTTATGTTGAATGCACCGAAAAAAAATGTTTTTAATTTTAGAGAATTCCTCTTCGTTTGCAGCATTTTAACTTCTTACATATATGGGCACTAAAGATTTTCTTTCTAATTGAGAGGATTTTTCTCTTTCATATTTGCTAATAAGTGTCACTTTTTAATAAAGGTGCGTTCAGAACAAAAGAAATAAATAATAATGGTTTTTCTAATATAAATTTGTTTTAATTTTAGAAGAATAACTTCATTTAAAGAAGAAATATTAAAAATAATCTTTTAGTTAAAAAATTGTCAAATAAAGAAAAAAAATCCTCTTTTTTCTCTAAATGAATATTCGTATATATAGGTGATTTTTCTGAAAGTGCTACTTTTGAACTTCAATTTTTCAATTTATTTTTTTTTTTTGAAATTATATGGTTTTTTCTATTGAAACAACTTTACTTTATACTCAAGAGTAAGATTTTTCGGTTGCGCAAAATTAATTGTTAAAAATATTTAAGTTTTTCTTCTTTGAAGAAGATTGACTTTGTTGCTTTATTAGATTAGTTTTATTTGATTCGAGAGTTTTTCTATTAAAAATACTCGCTAATATTGTTCACTTAATCCAAAATAAAATTACACTGCTTAAAAAATAATAATTTGCATATTTTAATACCAAATATATTCAGTTCGATTAAAATATAAATCTAGTTAAAGTATCTGATTTGATTGTTATTTGGGTTAATTTTTTTTTAAATAATGCAGGTAAATACAAAAAACAAAAGAAAAACTCGCATATTTCAAGGAAAAGGCTTCAGAGATGAAAAATACAGTTTTTTCACATTTATTCACATTAGGGCACAATTAAAATATATTTTTTAGTAAAATATACAAATTTTACACCGTACATTGAAAAAAAAATTTATTTGATTCAAATAACCGATTAATTGACTATTATCAATTAAATATTTACTTGAATCAAATAATATTTATTGGAGTCAATTAAATGGAATTTGAACCAATAATTTCAGTATTTGAAGCAAATACCATTTAATTGACTCCAATAAAGATTATTTGATTCAAGTAAATATTAACTTGATAATAGTCAATTAATCGGTTATTTGAATCAAATAAATTTTTTTTTCAGTGTAAGTTTATATTATCATCGAAATATTCCGTTAAATTTACTTGTATATTCAATTATTTAATAAAAAGCAAGGCTTCGGAGATAAAATTGAATTTTTACTCGGGACAATATGTGAAATTTGATTATTTATAAAAGTAATAATTTTCCTCCTTTTTATAAATGATGTATAGGGAAATTAAACATCAGATTCTCAGCTTTATTTTAATGTACATTAAAATTTTGTTTAGGATATTTTTAATGTATATAACTATAAAAATACAAAGTACAATCGCAAATTTATAAAAGTCAAATATATAAAGTAATACATTTTTAGCTTAAAATTTGTTTTTACATATAAATATTGATTTTTCCATCCCCTCAAAAAGTATATTGAATAAAAGTCACTTTCCTCAATCTTGGTGTTATATTTAACTTCTTTTCATATATATATGTATATGAAATAAAGATGCCTTCTTACCATTACAAAGACTTATATATCATTATTTAAGTTGATTGTTAAAGATTTTGATAAATTGGTATTTCTGAATTACGTGTATTATGTCCGGATCTTTATATAAACATTATTATGTAAAGTCTAACATGCACAATATATATTTTCCTAATAGAGTTATTACACAAAGATGCAACACATTTCTTCTCTGTAGCCAGTATATATGTAATGTGGAGTGTAATTTCATTTGTGAAAAGAGCTTTAATCTTCAAATCCAACTTCAATTCTTGGCTTACGTTTTATAAGGATTCTCGAGACCTCTACAAATAGTATATATAATAATAATTTATCTGGAATACTCTGCGTCTAATAAAAATTGACAAAAGGGTAAAGACCCTTTTGTTCCTTTTTATTCTATTTTTTATTTAATAATTTTACAAAAAATCATAAATACATAGGATTGTCGCAGGTCGTATCAGGAAAATCATGGAAAATGAAAATGGTCAGAAAAATTAGGGAAAAGACAGAAAATTTGATTAAAAGTACTAAGAAAATTTTTTAAGTTTCTACAATTGATACGAAAACAATACATAAATAATATTTAAAAATCTTAATAACAATAAATTTTTTTTAAATTCTTATATAGTACACATATTAGTTACAAATTTGTTACAAATAACATATAAACAAAAAGTCATGAAACATTGATGAGTTTGTATATCTTTTTTTTCTAGTTGAATAAAAACTATTCGACAGCAATGGAAAAACGAAGGTAATAATAGAAATTTTTTCACGCGCAATATACATGGAATCCATCAGAATAGAGTCAGGATTATATGTAGCGTTATTTTTTTATGTTGCAGGTATGAAATATTCTAAAACTCATCTCATTCATATATATAAAGACCAAAGTCGCCATTCTCGCCATTCGCCACTATTCGTATTATTAAATTTTTTTTTCTTTTTACTTTCATTTCAGAATTATGTAAGCCATAAAGCAATACTTACGTTAACGCATTCACTTTCTATAATTAAATGTGCATTTTATTATAAAAAACATTATCTTCCGCTTTTTTGTTAATTTACTTTTTCTCTGCGTTTTTTTCAGTTTAACTATCAATTATATGAGTGCAATCATTTATCTACATAGGTGTGACGGACCGTTATTTTCTTCTCTTTCTCTCTTTCTCTGTTTAGAGTATGTATAGGTATATATAGGGAAAAAATTGAAGATAATTAGTACGAAGAGAAACTAAATTGGGGTTGAACTTTTAAGATAAATTATAATCAAAAGAAAAAAGGTTAACTTGTGATTAATGAATTTTTTTCCCAGAGTAATAATTGATTTTAGAAAAAATTGAAAACTCGATTTATTTATAATTGGTTCTTTATTTTTGGTATACGAAAAAATATTACATTTTATGAAATTTTATTTTAGAGTTGACACCAAAATTTAATTTTGTTCTTCTCTGTCTTTTCTCTGGTTTTTAAAGACAGAATTGGGATCTTTTCTCTGATTTTAATAAAGGAAATTTCAAAGTGTGTTTCAGTTGTAAATAAATAAAATAAGTTTTAAAACTAATTAAGAATGCAAAAACGTAAAAAAAAATTTTCTAGAAACATTTAGGCCAGTAAAATTAAAAGTTTCGACAAAATGAATTATCACCTATTATAATAATTTACATACCTAAATCACACAGAAATAATTTTTTAAAAACGAAATTTACAAAAAATAATTTTAAATAATTTAAAAGTCTGTCCTGTTGTATTTAAATATGAGAAACTTGTTTCAGTTAGATTTCGACATTATTAAAATAAAATTTCTTTAAAATAATCATACATTAATTAATTTTCTTAACGAATTAATAAAATTTAATTAACAACAAATAACGATGAAAGTAATTTATGGTAAATTATTATTACATATATCAATGCTTAAACTGAAAAAAATTTCAAATTCTTCTGAAGTTAGTTAAAGTTTTTTATATATATTTATTTAATTAATTATTAAAAATTATGGATTTATAGAAGAATTTTAGTTAAAACAGTTAAAAAATTGAATTTTGAAGAAGTTAGAAATGATTGCAGTAATTCAATAATTATGTTCAAAAATTTTTAAAAGTTCTAGTCAACATTTCAATTATTTTCAAAAAATATCCTCAATTCAATGATTTTCAATATCTACTGTTTTAATAAAATTTTACAAAAGAATTCAATTATTTAAAAAAAGTTTGATAAAATTCTATGCAAACATTAAATTATTTTCATATAGGTATAATAAAAATTACACAGGAATTCAATTATTTACAACTTTTTTTTGTAAATTTCTTCGCAATAATCCAATTATTTTCGTAAATAATACAATTTTTTACAGGCATTCAATTATTATCATAAACAATAATAAAATTCGTTTTAGGAATTCTATTATTTTCAGAAATAATAAAACTCGTCGGAGAATTTCAAATATTTTTAATACAATTTTAATAAATTTCTTCGAAAAATGAAAATGATTCTTAAAAATTTTATTAAAATTTATCGAAAGAATTCAATTATTTAAAAATTTGTTGATAAAATTCTTTATAAAAATTCAATTTTAAAAAACATTTAATTATTCAATAAATTATTTATTTTTGTATTTAAATAATTGAATTCTCGTAGAATTTTAAATAAAACTTAATTTAAAAATGAATTTCATGTAAAATTTTAGATATTAATTGAATAATAATAGCATACACAAACATTTAATTATTTTCATAAATAATAAAAATTTTACAGGAATTCAATTATTTACAAATATTTTATAAATTTCTTTGCAATACTTCAATTATTTTCATAAATAAATTCATGAGAATTCAATTTTAAGAAATATTCAATTATTTAATAAATTATTAATTTTGTATTTACCTAAATAGGGCCATTTGGGGTAAATGTAAACGGAATATCTATTCTTCACCAAAAACATTAGTTTTTTTTGTTAAAAGGTAAAACGGACGGATTTATTTTGCATGAACTTGTTACTAGAGTTCCCTAGAAAAATTTGATGAGGTACAAAAAAATATTGATGCACCTGAATCGCCTAAATTTTCAAATTGGCGGATCCAATATAGCGGATGAACCTAAAAATATTTTTAAAAATTGATCAAATTTAAATTTTTTTTTTTTTTTTTTTGATAAAATTTTTTTTTTTTTGAAGAAGAAGAAGAAGAAGACCTAATTTCCTTTTCTATGTAATTTTACATTGCCAAATTAATGAAATTGTGAAATAGAAGCAAATTTATTCAATTATTTTCTTTTAAAATGTAGTTCAAGTTCTGTTTACATTTACCCCGAGTTTTCGAATTCTCGGGGTAAATGTAAACACTTAATTATTTATTAACTAAATTGACGAAAATCAAAAATCAAAGTCAATTTTTGTTAGGGCATTAATAAGGAAGAATTACATATTTTTGTTTGATTTTAAAATTTATTTTTATGCAAATGCGAGACAAAATACTGAAACAGTAAAATTTTGATTTTCAATCTTTTTTGCATTAAAAAATAACTTACACTATGGCATTGCCAATTGTCAAAATAAAATATTGGCAATACTCAGAACATCTTGTAGGTGAGCTGAGGTAAAAATATTGATGTCGTACTTATTTTTAAATTTGTAAATTTAGCTGAAACATCAACTGTTTACATTTACCCCAAATGACCCTAATTGAATTCTCGTAAAATTTTATAATAAAAGTTGATTTAAAAATGAATTTCAGTTACAATTTTAGATAATAATTGAATATTGAAAGCATTATAGCATGAATTTTTAGAAATAATTGAATTTTGAAAAGGTTTCAAATTAAAATCTTTGAAAATCTTAATTTTTCATACTTTTAACTAACAATTCTGTAGAATTAATTTTTTTGAAAAAGTTTAATTGAATTTTTTAAAAATTATTTGATTGACTGATTTAAAGAAGAACTTTAGTTAAAAAATCTTGAAAATAATAATTGAAATGACGAAAATAAGTCAAAATTTTGTCTGGAAATCAGGGAAAAGTCAGATAAAAAAAATCAAATTTTTGTTGCAAACCTGAAATACTTGATTCAAGCAAATATTTATTTGATAATGGATAAGTAATCGGTTATTTGAATAAAATAATTTTTTTTCAGCGTACAATATAAAAATAAGGAGAAATTATCCAATCTGAAGTACAAAATTAATATTTTCTCGGGAAAAATAATAATAGACAGAAAAGAACTAAGAAGGAATGCGAGGAAAAAATATAGCAAACCTTAAAACAAAGAGTGTTTTAGTAGTTAAAGTGTCGTAAATCACCCCCGTCCATTTTAATAGTGACGAACAGAAAGACATCACATTCCAAACATCTATATATGTCTTTCTCTTTCTCTCTCCTTTTCTCTCTATATATGTATATGTATTGAAAACTTGACGAACAAAGGCTCTCAATAGCTTCGTCTATGAACAATACCCCCGTTTATTTCTGTAAACTTAAAAGCAGTAGAGAAGAGAAAAAACATTCCCAAAAAAAGTGTACGAATCTAACACCGAAGATTTCTTTTGTTCCTTTCATTTATTATCTTTTTTCTCATTGTACGTTTCTTTTTATTCACTGATTATTAGGTTTTTCTGTTGATTAAAATCAAATTTCAGTGACTCGTATTTTTTTTTATTTTTATTTCACATAGAGCTAAAGAACTCTTATTTTTAATTAGAACACGGTGGTATCAATTATCTTATGTAACATGTGTATTTCAACAAAGCTTTGTTTTCCATCGTGAAAGCATTAAACTATCTCTTTATGTGATTTTATAATTTTCTATTAAAAAGTGTATGGTATTAAAATTGAAAATAATTTAACATAAACATAATATATAATTGTTATATTGAAATATAAATTACAAAATATTGTATTATAAATATAAATTTATTTATATATATGAAATGTATGTATATTTGTATATATATATATATATATATACAATTATTATATTAAGTGAAACTGGGATAAAATGGATCAGGAGCGTAATGAATATATTTCATTTTATTCAAAAGGGATACATGATTCCGCTCTTGACTCAAATTAATGTACTTATGGTGAACTTTTTTCTAAAGTTTCATTATTATTCATTCATTATTATCATTGTATAAAGTATTCTCTAGAAAGACTAATTTTAATACTATTGAAAGTAAATGTTTTTGTTTCCTTTTTTTTGATAAATATCAGTTTCAAAAGTAGTTGCAAATGAACAATTAATATCACTTTTTGAGAATGAAATATTTGTCTCTAAAGAACAATAAATGATTATAGTTCTGATAACAAAATATGGCACCTTTGGGTTATTCTAGGTGAAATTTTCATTAAAAAATTATTTTTTGTTTGGAACAATTTTTTTGCATTCTATATGGATTTTTTTAAATTCAACTTCTTTTGAAGCCGTAGAGTTTTAAAAATCGTTTTTCTCTAATACTTTTAGGAGATAAGAAAAAATGTACTATATGAAATTTTTTCCTCTTTCAGAGAAAGTGATGTTTTTTGGCATTAAAATTATATTTGGATTTTTTGAGCTATAGCTGTAATGGTTTATATTATGTATTTCTAAAAGAAAACGAAAAATAAATTAAAAGATAAGACGAAAAGGGTTTTATTTATAATGTAACTGCTTTAAACTTCATGAGCAAAACTCAAAAATCGTAAAATATTTGAAAAAAAAATTTTTGTAATGTTAAAAAGAGACATTTTTTTTATAAATTTTTTTATTTACATCGTTAAATTGTGAGATTCCATTGATTCGCCCACACCTATAGTATATAAAAATGATGGAACTTGGAAGTAGCCAAGAAAGTTTGTGTAATAAATTTTTTTCCTCAAGTTTGTAATAAAAGTTTTGAGCCATTGTGTCCACAAGTTGAATATATATGTAGAGTGTCATTTATAATTCGAGTGGCATGGCGAGATTATTAAAAGTTACTGGACCCTTACTCCCCCTCTCGCATACCGTCGAGTTTTCCACCCTGAAACTTTGAATATGGGAAAACATAAGCTTAAGCAAAGTCTGTATACCGAAAAGTGCCTCGACTCGTATGCCTTCCTTCCTCCCTCTTCTCACATCTCCATATAATTACAAGTATACCTTACAACAAGGGGTCGTAAGATACATAAAGGATGGAAGGAAGAAGTTAGGAAAGACCAAGAGAGACGTAAAATAAATGAGAAAAAAAGAGAGTCAAGAGAAGATGGCCTGAAGCTAGTGAAGTGCTTGCAATGGGGTGGAGGACTAAAGTACAACCCTTATTATTTTTTTTATTATTATTATTACTATTATCACTATTATAACTATTATTATCATTATCATTATTTTCTTATTATTAAACTGGGTTATCACAGGTCAGGGAAAACTATTAAATTTCTAGAATTCAGAATGATACTGATTGGAAAGAGAATTTCACACGGAAAAAAATTTCCTGTGAAAATTACAAGATTTCCTGTGCCATCTATGAACGGCGGTTGTAGTATCCACAAACGGCTGAGTTTGGGAAATACACAAACCAGAATGAGTCTTGTCACAAACTTCAGTTTATGATTCAACAGCTAAACAGTCACGCAGCAGACGAAAAGCAGACGTTCACTTGAATTTTCTTGCGCATGCGTGGATTTCTTGGTGTTATTACAGATTGGTTTGTGGTACACACAAACCAGCTTGTTGGAAACACAAAACTCGCCTGCATAAAGCACAACTTAACCTATTTGTATATTTTACGAAAAATTTTGTGTTTTCTATAAGAAATTTTTTTCCGTGCATGAACTTTCTATTGATATTTTTATTTTTCTCAATTTCGTAGAGAAATTCCTGTTTGAAATCTCAAAACACCCCCCCCCCCCCGGCAATTTTTATGAAAATTATATAAAAATAAAGCTGAACTTTTCATATACTCCACACGGAGAGAAAAAAAAGAGAGCCGTTTGATTTGGCAAGAGAGCGCTGTTTTCCCTTTATAAAGCACAGCAGTAGCGCCGCAAACGTCGAACGGTTATACTTTTTGAGGAGTATCGGTTCTCTTCTCCACACAAATAGAGCCGGTTACTTTCCAAAAAGTGTACCCGCTTTCCGTAAAAAGGAGAACCGTTCTCCCCTCGAGAGTAAGCAGCGTGCTTAACCTCAAGTTGAACGGCTGTTTCGCATTTAACGCAACCGCTCTACCGACAGGTAGAGCCGTTTACTTTTTTTTCTCTCCGTGCAGGGTTACCAATTGTTTTTATTGATTTCGCTCACTGACTGTTGTAGGGATTGGCCAATAGATCTCGCATCTACGCCAATTTCCCATATACACAGTAAAAAGAAAATCTTATTTTAAGGCACGAAAGCTGCCTTAAATTAAGATGCAACATTTTTAAGACAGTCAATGTTGAATTTACGCACGTTTTTCGTATCCTTTAATATTATAGCAGTCAGTGTTGAATTTAAGGCAGCTCTTAAATTAAGATTTACTTTTTACTGTGTAGATCTCTCACAAGTGCAATACGGGCTAGTCTTGTAGCATATATACAAGTTCCGAATTTGCTTCCCCCGTCTAGGGCAGGTCTCTAACTACGTAGCCTTACTGATGAGTCCAAGTAGTGGGGACCGGGACGAAACGATATAAAGTGGTCTTCATACCACACTATGGATGATATACTTTTAAATCTCCATACTGTCATTTGTTCTTTTTCATTTGAGTCAAGCTCACCAGGGTTACCAATTGTTTTTATTGATTGGCCCACACGGAAAAAAAAAGTTCACGAATCTCTCGTGAACTAGTATGTCACTTTTGGATGGGACACAAAATTCTTGAAAATCAACAAACACAGTTCGTCAAAATTTCATCAACTCCTTCACTAGAAACATAGTACGGTTTCCGAACTTTTCGTCAAAGTTAACGAAAAATTCGTGAACTTTTAAAAAATGCTAAAAACAAGAAAAAATAATTTCCAGACACTACTTTTTTATAGTATTTCGCTTTATTTGATAACTTGACGCCTATTACGCACCCAACTACACAGAATACACAATTTTATCGCCATTAAAATTCGTTATTCGCTTCACGGGATTCGAACCTAGTACCTATACCCTATAACATAATATTTCTAACAACTAACCGCCACGGCTAAATCTAGATACACTGTCCTTCGACAAACGAAACGATTAGCTTTGTCTGCTGTAAAACTCAGGACCGTGCAAAGTAGAAAAAGTCCCTTATCGTAACTTTTAATTCATTTTATGAATTATTCGTTTCACAAAGGAAATTAGCAAAGAAAAATATTCACTAAGTAATAAAAAACACTGATTCTAAATAATAACTTTCATCAAAGAATTTTCCCGAATGTAAACACCGATGACACCGACTGAATGATGAATGCTTGATCAGCCATATTTGATGCGCATTACGAACTGCGCATACTACTGACACTCGCGAGTTCACGATTTTTTCGTGAACTTGTACCTCTACTTTTGACGAACTACTCTTCCTTAACAGTTCATCAAAAATTCATTAACTTTGTTTCAGTTTTTCGTTGACGTTCGCCATTTCTAATCAAAAGTGAATGAAAATTTTGAAATTTTGTGTCCCATCCAAAAGTGATATACTAGTTCACGAGAGATTCGTGAACTTTTTTTTTCCGTGCACTATCATTTGTTAAAAAAAACAATTTTTTGTTCGGGTCAAGCACACCAAGTTTACTAATTGTTTCTATTCATTGGTCAACTGACTGTCGTTTGTTTTTGTTCGTTCCAATCAAGTGCTTTAGTGTTAATAATTAATTTTCTTACTTTTACTAAGAGTAAGGTTGACCTTACATTTACTATTCAGGTTTAATTTTAAACAATATTCTCCATATTAGATCCACCATTATGATTGTTAACATTTCAACATTGTCAACCCCAAAAACCCCCAAGTATCAAGTTTAAAGTCAATCCCATTAAATTTTTATTTTTTTTTGTCTGACATATTGGATCCGCCATTTTGAATTTTGCAATTTTGACTTCAGATTTGAATTCAGCGACCCCAAAAAACCCCCGAGTAACAAGTTTCAAGTAAATCCTATTGATTTTTAATTTTTTCGTCTGCTATTTTAAATTCTGCAATTTTGACTTCAGATTCGTAATCAGCGACCCCAAAAACCCCCGAGTAACAAGTTTTAATCTCATCTTTTTTTTATTATCTGTTGGAAGAGTTTTACTAGAACTGAGAATTTGAAATTTTGAGTAATGTGTATTAGTTTCAAAGTTATGATGACTTTAATGCATTCGTGGTACAGCGTATGTAGGTACCACTGGGCGTTAAAGGGTTAAAGCTTGAACCCTCTATTTTACGAAGATATAGCGATATTACTAGCATGTAGCAACAAACTAAATTAGCCGTCAAAAATGATTTTGTTATAACAGTTGTCAAGTATAAAAATTGACTGCCACTGTCAGTAAATAAAACTACTTTGTAAATTGATTGGATTCGCTTAAAATTTGTTACTCAGGGGTTTCTGGGGTCGCTGATTACGAATATGTTGTCAGATTTTGAATATTCAAAATGTCGGATCCAGTATGTCTGACTACTTGTTAAAAATCGATTCAAATTGCCTGAAACTCGTTACTGGAGGGTTATCGAGATCGTTGATTATGAAGTTAACAACAGATTTTTTATTTTTGACGGCTAATTTAGTTTGTCGTTAGCAATATCGCTTTATCTTCTTAAAGTACAGGGTTCAGGCTTTAATTTGACTCATATGATGACAAGTTTCTAGCACGTCGGATTTACCCGGTAGAAATTTTTAAAAACTGTGAAAAACATGATTTTTGGGAATTTTTCCCCACTTTTCTCAAAATCCTGACGTGATGGGGGGTTTTCTCGATTTCAGACAACGAAAATTTTTATATTTTTACAGGCTTGTGTAATTAAACATTTATTTTAAATAAAACTAAAACTATTGAAGTTTTCGAATAATTTTACAATTAAGGAAATTCATAAATAAATGTAATAGAACATTTTTTTGAGTACCTAATCATTTTTACACTGAGAAAAAAGATATGTTTGAATTAAACATATTTTATTATTGAATAAAACGTCATTTTTATTGAATCAAACTTATTATGTAATGTATTGAATCAGAATTATTATGTTTAATTCAAAAATAATTTTTAGTTGACTGTATATTTGATTGAAATTGATATTGTTTTCTCAGTGTAGATTGAATCAGAATATTCTTTAGGGGCAGGAAAAAAGTCAAAATTTTGTCTGGAAATCAGGGAAAAGTCATGAAAAAACAAAATTAAATTTTTGCAGCAACCCTGATGTCATATTCGTAAACTACTATTTGTTAAAAAAATATATTTTGCTTTTGATTGAAGCATCAATTAAGGAGTAATTTCCAGTAATTAAGGAGAAGGTTCTTTTTGGTGTATTATTAATATTACTATATTATAGAATAAGTAATTCCTAGTTGAATAGATAGTGTATTTTGAAGAATTTCAATTAGCCTTGTCAGCTGAATCGTAGAGATCGACATTTTCAAGAGACTCATCTCTGCAACATGAAACAACAGGGTTCGCGGAGTGAGAGGAAATTCTTCGCGGAGAGGCATTCAATTTATCCAAGAACAATAGACCACGTTTTGCATGGTCTCGATAATAACGCTATCGATTCAAGCACACGATCCACATTGAAACTCTCTTTCTCCTTCTCTCTCACTCTGCCTCTATATCACTCGAACAAAATACAGAACTCGACACGATTTATTCAACACACAACATTGTAGAGTATGCACATATATTTTGACCGCATTTACAAATCATTTATTTACACACTGCGTAAAGTTAGTTTCGCAGTTTTTTTCATTTGTAAATGATATTTTTCTTTTTTTTCTACAAACAATGTGGAGAAATTTATTTGTGTTTATTAGTAAATAGTGGGTTTCTTTTCTTTGGAGGGGAAACTTTGTTAAATTAAAATTGACATGGTGAATGAAAAATCAAATTTCAAAGGTGATTTTTAGTGCACACGGAGAAAAATGGAGTTTGAAAAACTGGTAGTCAATATTGAAAAAACTGGACTCAGTCCAATAAAAGTACATTAATTCATTTCCATCATGCATCTTAGGGTATTGCGTATAGTGTATAGAGGGCCTTAGTTCCAAATGTCACTGTAAAGAGCATTGAAACACAGGCGAAGATTATAAGGCGCGCTGCAGTGTGCATAGTAGAGAAACTGGACTCAGTCCCCTACTTCGAAATTTTCACAATAAGGGAACGCAGGCGCGGAACCTGTCAAAATAAATGGCCGACGCGACGCGAAATATATATAAAAAAAACAATAACCAATCATTAAAAAAAAAGAAAAATATGTTAAATGCACTCTTTATATATTCATATTCATTAATTCACAAGTTTTATTCTATTTATTCTTCCCACATCTTCATACTTACAATTAACAACTAAATGCATCGGAAAATCTTACAATCATACGGGATTGAACACCTACCTAACCATACAACTAAATATACGCATAATTATAAATCGCACGCTTTTACATTAAGCCTCTCGGCTACGCAATCGATGGGGGAAATTTCCTATTTAAGAAACATCCCTTACCAATGAAATAAATTAGATCATGCGTGAATTTTACTTTGTAATTAATGTAAGTATGGATGTCAACAATATTCATAATATTGAATAAATAATATTGTCAACTAGTTTAAATTTGATACGGTTATTAGAATTTAATAATAAATAAATAAAAAACATTAATTTTTCCTAACCTTTTTCAAGTTTGACACTCCTCATGGTAAATTTGATTATTCTTTTTTTTCCCTGTACAAAATAGTTAATTGACCTTGAATGAAATGTATAATTAATTATTCTCACAGCAATATTTAATAGTTTAATTAACTTAACTGCACTGCATAATAGTTGAGAGTAGTAAGAGTAAGTGAAACGGTAAGATAAGTGAACGACCATTAGTGTGAGAGAGAGAGAATAACTTGTGGTTTTCGAGTAGGTATTTACTTTATGTGCACGGCGTTCATTTTTCGAAAGAACTGGACTGAGTACTATTTGTTCAATATTCGCTTCTATTATTGACTTGTGTTTTGTACACTGCCGCGTTCTTTTAACAATTACATGAAAAAGTAATTTCTCATTCCAATTTTTTATACTCTTATTCCCTCTTAGACTATATAAACAGTCTTGTTTAAGCTGATGAATGGGATAACTTGTGTTGAGTCCCAAAGTGTTCAGCTATGAAACTTCTAATACTATAGTGTGTACCTGTCACATATTATTCTATAAAGGAGTACTACACTGACTGCATAAATCATTTTTCTATTTTTCTCCGTGTGTGGCTAACTTCTGTTTATTTTTTATTTATTTCTTCCTCACAGGAAGCTTTGTTTTAGTGAAAATTTTCAATTGTGATTTTTTGATTTATGATTCATTTCGGTGTTTTTCGACCTCAGGAACTTGTTTTTAGAAAATTTAGAGTTACAAAAGTTTTAAAAATTGAAAATTTTGGAGAAAGCATAACTTTTTGTATATAATTTTTTATTTAAATCTTAAGAATATTGCATTTTTTTCGTTTTGTTTAATAGTTTTTTAAAGCACATCTCCTATAAACTATTAGCAAATTTCTGGCAAAAATTTAAAAAGTGACTTTTTTTGTTCAAAATGATCTGTAAACCCTCTGAGCAAAAGGATATCCCAGGGATATCCTAGAGATATCTCGCGGGATACTGAGATATCCCAGGGAGATCCCTGGGATATTTGTGACATCTCAGAGATATCCCTGGGATATCCAAATTTCCATCGCATGGGAGTCTTGCGCGGGATATCCAAAGATTCTCCACACGGGATATGCTACGTGAGAAATAGTAATATGTTGAAAAATAATTAGAGCTTTAAAGAGTTGAAAAACCATTACTAAATTATAACCAGAATGAGAAAAAAATTATTTCAAAAATAAAAGATTATTTGACTAATATCAAAGTTATTTTTTTGTGATTTAATAAACATTAGTTGAATTCAATAAAATGTCTTTTTAACGCTAAACATTTATTGTGTGTGGGTTTAAACTAATTTTGGTCAATTCATTTTGTCTATTACTGATAAATATTTATTGGTTAAAGATATTTACAAGAAACTAAAAAAATGTGAAAGTTAAACATATTAAACAGCAACACTTATAATCACATAGTGCAAAACACACGCTTCTAATTTAATGACACGACGCCATGGTCGCCATGACACTCAACAGGGTAGGTCGACGCCTGCGGGTGTAAGATTATATGAGTACATTCATATAAAATTTTATTTCTTCTTGTTTAAAGTGAAAAATATACTGGATTTTCAGTAATTAATCCAGTAATTCATGCAGTATTTGTTTAGAATATAGTTAGAATAAATATTTAAATAATTTAATATATCATCTACCAAAAAAGTAACTAAAAAATCGTACACTTTAAGCTGAATTTATAAATATATAAAAAAAAATCATTTGACCTTCAATTTAGATAAGAGTGTAGTAATCTCATTTGCGAAGAAAATCACATTTGTATATAGTTATACTGTGGGTTCAAGTGAATTGAATAGAGTGACTCAGGTTCGAGACTTGGGGGTTTTGATTGGTAAAGATCTCAATTATAATGAACATATCTCCGAAGTTATCTCTAAATCTTTAAAATCTCTGGGATTTGTAATGAGAAATGCATCTGCTTTTCATAATCTATCAGCGTTAAAAACTTTGTATTTTTCATTGATCAGATCAATAGTAGAGTATGCTATAGTCATTTGGGTACACATATAATATTATAAGATTTGAACGCATTCAGAATAGGTTTCTCCGTTTCATTGAGCGCCAACTTCACATACCATTTGATTTCCATGCTCATGATTACTGCAGCTTGCGTTCTGTGCTCAATATACCAAGGGTTTCTTTAAGATTCCTATATAGTGATTTATCATTTTTGTATAAATTATTTAATGGATTCTTTAATTGTCAGTCACTTATATCACTAATTAATTTACGTGTGCCACTAAGACCTTCTAGGTATTTTTCTTTGATGACCAGGCTTTGTAGAGAAGCAAATGATGTTTATAATGATATTGATTTTTTTGATCGTAACTCTACGAGATTTCACACACTTTTGCGTCAGCTTGTTTTTAGAGATATGTAGTTCACTATTTTAAGTTCAGCTACTTATGTTTCGTTTTTGATAATATTTAGTAATTTTGCTTAGTGCAATAAAATTAGTATTAAGGCGGTGTCAAAGTCGATTGGATTTTTGCATTGAGCTTCAATGGAAAAATCGCATCGACTTTGACACCGCCTTAAGAGTACTTTGTACGAAAGGGCACAGTCCCGTTTACTACTTAAATAAATATATATTTTCCACTTTCGTTAATTTAACGCAACAAATATCTAAACAAACTTTTTCTAATTTAAATGCGTTAAATACAATTTCACAGCTCTTTGACACACACTCTTTGACACTTGGAACGATTGCATTTTGTTTCCTGCGCATGCGCTGACATATCCCACGCGGGATATCCCACGAAAGAAAACTTAGCATATCCCGTGAATATCCCAGGGACATCCAGTGGATGTCCTTGAGATATCTAAATTTCCGTCCCGTGAGATATCTCATGGGATCTCCCTGAGATATCCAAGGGATATCACGGGATGGAAATGGGATATTCGCGGGATATCCCGTGCTGTGAGGGAGGTTTAGCACTTGGCGGGGCTTTTTTACTTATTATTTACAGAGAAAAAAAGTCTGAGACTATCTACATTTTAAAAACAAAATAAATGAAATGTAGCCTACTTTTAAATTTAAAACTAGATTAAGTCAATTTTAGAACTTTAGAATTTTAAAGCTTAGTTTGAAGGCTAAAATGGTTTTAATGAAAGCGTTTGGAATAGAAATATTTTGCACGATTTAAAATTTTTCTTAGAATTCAATTAACATTTACTTGAAACAAATAAATAAATTAGTAGGCTCTGAGGCAAAAAATATATCTTTTCTTTAAGTGTTAAACTTAAGTTTAGTCATCAAAATTACGTTTCAGACAAAAGAATTTTTAATTGTCTTAATCTTGGCGACAGTTGTGAAGGGACAATTTTAGCCAGACAGAATATTTCAACTCCCCCCTCTCTTCTAAGTTCCGCAGTAATTATTCTGTCAGTAGTAACATTAGATTTTAGTCAGACAGGATAATTTGAAACCTTGTAATTGTAATATCAGTAGTAAAACACCATTTGAGTCAGACACAAATATTTAGATGGTGAAATAGTTTCCTGTTCAGTAGTCAAAGTTTGTTGTAGAGAGGCAGAATTTTCAAAATGTTTTAAATTTTATAGAAACTTATAAAAGAAACCTTAAACTTGACAAGTAATTTGGCAATGAGTAGTAACATGCAATAATTGTCGAACAAAATACTTTACAAATTTCGGATTTTACTAAACGTGGTTGAATAAAAGTTTAGTCAGACATGAAGTTTCTTTTAAATTAAACATATGTCATTTAAACAATAATATTCTGCAAGTAAGCTTACCAATTTTATCAATTAAATAAACCCAATTAAATCTTACTTCAAAATAAGAAATTCCTTTTTTCATTGAATATGATAATATCCCGGTAAGAAGGCTTGAATAAAAAGGTATTAAAAATTATTTCATCATCAATAAAAAGACGAAAATTTTAAATACTTCTGAATTCCTTTTTTGTCCGCTAAATTTAATACTTTTATTAAGTCAAATTCTACTATAAAATGAATCCTTTTCAATGCCCAAAGTTTACAATATTAGAATGAATACTTTTTAATCACTTAAAGTGGAATAAATTTGTGATCTATCTAATGCCTTTTAATTCCTTGTAAATCAAATGCTTGCTGGTGACAAAACAAAAATTGACCAATCAAAATCCAAGTTACTTGAGAAAAGAATGAAAAAAGAAAAGAAAATGGCTCTGTTCATTGACAGTTGTAATGTGCTTGACTTTGTAACTGGTGATAAATGGCGTCAACTGCGACTGTCCACGTGCATATAATCGGGTGCAAATTACCAAAGTGCAAATAAAATCCCACATAGCACCGAGAATTTCTCTAAACTAGACAGGATCTCGCCCAGTGAGGTTATAAATATTGCGTGGTAAAAGTCATGGAGAATGTGAGGTTATTTAAATGTCCGTATAATAAGGAAATATTGAATATCAAACTTGAGCAAAAATTTTACTGTGAATAATAACTTGACATGTTCAGGCAATATTGTATCAATGTTGCATGCAATATTCGCCCAATTATTAAATTTTCGTCTGCTAATATAAACTGAGCGATTTCCTGTCAAGTTTCAAGAAATTTTTGGTGCTGTGTGATTTTTATGTAAATCACGTATAATGTAAAACTTTTATTAAAACTTTATTTAATTTTAATTATTACTTTCCTTTATTTCACTTACTCATAAAAAATTGACTTCCTGAGCATCACATTTTCCATTAAATACCTATATTTAAAATTGAATACCTTTCTACACCTAACCTAAAATTATGTGCTTTTTAATTCCTTTCTTATACCTTGGTCCCCTTGGTCAACGTTTATGTGACGATATTAAAGGGAATTAAAAATCTTTTATTTGTATACTTTTATTGGGAATTCGAAACTCAGGACAAAAAAGGAATTAAAAGGAATTCAATTTTTTCAATACTTTTTAATGCAAGCCTTTTTACCGGGATATTTAACACGTATATTTGTTTTACAAATTAAATCGATTATTTTTTTCAAATAATAAAAACTATAAGCTTTTTTAAATCAATGATTTCTTAACAAGTAAATATTATTGTATTGTAACAACAAATGGTTCTTTTCATGAAACGGAATCTCTTTTCTTGATGTTATTTTACTTAACCAAAAAATAAAAACAAAAAATAAACAACTTTTGTTTTGCTTCAAAGTCGTAAAGTAAATATGTACAGACTTTCGTTTTGTATAATAAAAAACATAACTGAACGAAACGAAAATTTCGTGTCGATCCCTGCTTGTAATTATAAAAACAGTAGTAACATACAGTTTTAGTCAGACGAAAAATCACTTAATTTTAGTTTCAGTAATAATAAATGCCTTTAGTCAGACCACTTTATTTTTTTTCAAGATCAGTTGCTATTTTTGTCTGACCAACAATTTTAAACTCCTACGTTTCTATTATCAGTAGTAAAAAATCGCTCCAGTCAGACAATATAAATTAAATTCTAGTAATTCAAACATTAGGATTAGTAAATCACAGCCACCCAGTGAGAAATTTCTCACCGGTCCAATATCGGTCCAATATTGGGAGCCAAGAGACCGATCATCGGTCCAATAAAGGCTCCCAATATTGGACCAATATGGGCTGATGCTTGGGATGTAACGGGTTCGCCAAGCATCGGTTGTTAATATTGGTCCAATATTGGCCGAATATTGGCAACCAAGAGAAAAAAATCTTTTTAAATAAATTTTTTTTAATTAAATAATAATAATAAAAAATTAATGTTTATGATTTTTGTTTAATATATTTATTTGTTTAATTATTTATTTTTAATAATTCATGTAAATAATAAATAATTTATTATTTATAAATTATAATTATTTAAAAATGCAGCAGCTATTAGAAAATAGCATTCTGCAAAAAAATTCTATCATTGAAAAATCAATGATAGGCGAGAGAAATCCGCGTCTTTAAATAGATTCGCAGATGATAGACAAGAGATATCCGCGTCATTAAACGGATTCGCAGATATACTCTGGTTTCGCGACGAATCTCTCGATACTTATATACACTGGAGTCGCCGTGTCAGTTGCGAGAACGGTTACAGCGTCCCTCTTGCGGCAAAGATAAGAATTGTCACGTAAATTGCGGGTATAATAAGGCGGTCGGTAAAGCGATTTAGCAGTTTACGTGACAATTCTTATCTCCGCCGAAAGAGGGACGCTGTAACCGTTCTCGCAACTGACACGGCGACTCCAGTGTATATAAGTATCGAGAGATTCGTCGCGAGACCAGAGTATATCTGCGAATCCGTTTAATGACGCGGATATCTCTTGTCTATCATCTGCGAATCTATTTAAAGACGCGGATTTCTCTCGCCTATCATTGATTTTTCAATGATAGAATTTTTTTGCAGAATGCTATTTTCTAATAGCTGCTGCATTTTTAAATAATTATAATTTATAAATAATAAATTATTTATTATTTACATGAATTATTAAAAATAATTAATTAAACAAATAAATATATTAAACAAAAATTATAAACATTAATTTTTTATTATTATTATTTAATTAAAAAAAATTTATTTAAAAAAATTTTTTTCTCTTGGTTGCCAATATTCGGCCAATATTGGACCAATATTGACAACCGATGATTGGCGATGCCGTTACATCCCAAGCATCAGCCCATATTGGTCCAATATTGGGAGTCAATCGGCGCCCAGCACGGCAACCAATATTGGACCGATATTGGACCGATTAAAGTCTATTGGCAATTTCTCACTGGGCATAGTCAGACAAAAATACATTAAAAATGCATAAGTTACCTTTAAGTAGTTACAGTCAGTTTCTGTCAGACATATAATATTTAAGTATTTATTATTAAAATTTTGCCATCTATAATAAAGCAGGTATGTTTGTTAGTCAGACAAAGTGTCTTAAATAAATTATAATTGATTTTGTTATACTCACTCTCTTCCGCTTGGGATGTTTGTGTTTGCAAACAATACCTGCAAAGGTATAAGCAATAAACACAAACACCCTAAGTTGAAGAGTGAAAACATTTAGAGAGTGTTCAAACACCTATTGTCCCGAATGGCGACAACGCTGTAGGGAAAACCCAAAAGCGTCTGGGTCGTGACGTCGGTCGTTGTACACGTTCGTTTTAGTTTTTCATTAATTATTAACTGAATTTTATTTTTCTTGAATAGGGTAAGTGTGGGTATTCCTGCGAGTGACACAATTATTGCGATTTTTAAAAAATTATTATTTTCATTTTGAAATACACGCCTAATTTTTTCAAAATAATTACAAAAATTATTTTGAATCTTACTTGATAGAATAGCTCATAAAAATGTACATTCCGACAATTATTTATTTATTTATTTAAATTTGAAATATATTATGACAGAATTCTGTGAAATTATCAAATATGTCAGTCATGAATGCATATTAAAAACCGTTGATATTTCCAATATTCACTATAGTATACACGTTTCAGTGTTACTAATCAAAGAAGTACACTTTATTATTTGAAAAATATATTAATTTACCCATATATTATTGATTTTCAATTAATAATACTTAAAACTATATTAGTAGCAGAATTTTTACTGCATGTTAGTATTATTGCGATTTTTAAATACGTTTACTGCGCAACGCATACTAAACATAACCTCTTTTTTGACAACCAGCGCGCTATGCGACACCTGATTTTCTGCAATAATGCTCGCACAATAATTGGTGTTTCCTTGATAAATGTCACAATATTAATCGCGAGTCAACAATAATACATGTGTTGACAATTAGTTTTTAATTTACTTTTTAAATACAAATAAGTAACGAAATTTGATTGAGTTTAATGATTTGGAAAATATAATAATTGAACTTTAATTTGTAATTGAAAAAACTGCATTTTATTTTTTCGTAAACTTAGACGAGCTTCGCAAAGTTAACCTACACTAAAAATTCGCAGAAATACCCACAGTTACCCTATTACTATTATTAAATGCCAATACTTTTATGGGAATTATTGATACTGGTCATGTATCACAACTTTATATCATAATATATACATGTATATATATATATTATTGTTTTTATACTAGTTGTGATTATTAATTGTTAGCAATAATTAATTACTATTAATCATTAGTGTTATATATACATATACGTATATAGGTATATATGTATATAGATATATTAACATTTTATTAATTATAATTATTGAGCGAATAATTCTAAAGTGGTATTAAATTAATGAATAATGCAACAGCATAATATTAGTAAAATTATTAATTAATTATTGTTTTTAACTTTTGATATTATTACTGTTGTATTTTCTTCCTTATTTTATTTATATTATATTAAGGTTGTTAGCATTGTTGCTGTTTTCTTTAGCAGTGATAATGCCATTATTGCTAATAAGATTATTAATAAACATCTTGCTATTATTTAAGGTTTACGCATTGTAGTTTTAAGGATTTAACAGCCGACTTATCGTCGTAGTTTTTATAAATTTAGTTTACATTAAGTTTTTGCACTTTAGTTAAAATATAAGCAAATTTGTAAACCGAGGAAAACCAAAAGGAAAAAAGGGAAGGAGTAAAGTTTGCCCCCACTAGAGAGGGTAAACTGGCATGCTTTCCAAACCATACCGCCTGACTTTCACTGTAAGTACAGTCAGGTCCCCATACTGTTAGATTCCAAACTGTTATGTCCTCAGTAGTGTTATGTTTTTGCATAACCTCCAAATTCAGAAGTGTTAGGTGACGTCACGTTACGTCACTAATTTTCAGGGCCGTATTCTTAAGCCCAAAGAAAAGGGGACATATACTTCTAGGCCAAACTTGAGGTGTATATATTTACGTTCCTAAAAGGTGCGCAGTAGGCATACTTTGAGCACATAACAGAGCTGAGTCTGGAGGAGTGGGAAATTTCTGGAAATGTAACAGTATGGGGACCCGACTGTAGTTAAAACCTTCTGACACACACACACATAATACCGGGTGTAGTCACCTCACTGGCCTAAGGTACGTGAAGTGATCGCACTGGGTACTACACTCCACCCGATAACCTGGGTCAGGATTCTGAACTCTCCCCCCCCCCAAAAAAATCTCAACACTGGCCAGTTGTTACGGGATTACATCCTGGTTCACTCGGTACGTGGAGACGATTTCTGAGGAGGACGATAGTCAGAGGCCAAGAACAAGCAGACTACCTCCCCCTTAACCTTTTCACTGTCCAGTTAATACGGAAGCTCGGCTTCCTGCTTCACTTGGTACGTCGAGACGGTTTTGGAGGACGGCGTCGAGGTTCCTCGGGTGCCACCGTCAGGTCACCCCTCCCCCTCGTGAACTAGACCGCTGGCTCGTCGATACGGGAGTTTTGCTCCTGCTTTCTCGTAGTACGTAGAACAGTTCTCGACCGGGACGCGGCCCTGACGGACAACACTTATCCAGAGGCATTCCCCCCCCTGAACCACTGACTCGTTGATACGGGGCGACGCTCCCTGCTTTCACGTAGTGCGTGGGTTAGTTGGAAAGGAGATGCCTCTAGGTCTAACCATATCATGAATTAAACAAGAGAGACCATGGATCAACCAAATTGACTCCCCCACAGATGACCAACGCTGAAAGACGGGAAAGAAACGAGAGCACCAACCAGCGAGAAAAGAGAAGGCTCCGAGGGTTGAAACTAAAAGCCGATCGGAAAGCTAAGCGGCGTGCGAATTGGCTCGCGAAACAACGTCCTGAGCCCTACGAGCCGACCGAAGGACCAGTACCGGAGGACGATTCTTTCATAGAGGAAGTTGATGCCCTACTCCGAGAGCTCGACCGAACGCCATGCGTAGCTCCTTCACCGCGGCTCCAGCTGACACCCGAGAAGCGACCACCGGCTGCACCACTCCCGGGTGGCTTTTCCAGGAAGCCCCTAACCAACGCCCGGCCCTGCAACGGCAGACCTGTGAATGTGAGCGCTTCACTGTTGCTCGTCTCCCCGTGACGAAGAGAAGTCAACAACCAGCGCAACCGACACCGACGCCACCCGCTCTTACGCCTATAGAGCAACTAGTCCTAGACCCATCTAGACCGCCCCAAGGTCGAATCAAGGCCGGCTCAGAGAGGGCTAGTTGATCTACCAATTCTGGTGGAGGAACCCACACCGAACGAGAACCAGAGACCTCGCCCACTCCTTGGGTACACCATACCCAAGAGAAGTGTTGGGCCAAGGACGGCCCAACATCGAAGATACCGTACTTGAAAATTTATCGCATAATCACAAGTTACGTATTGGGGAACCTGTTTTTTGGGGGTTGGCAGAATATATGATGTTATTTAAGTTCTGACAAATTATTTAACTTCCCCCTCCCCGACCTTCCTTACAAGCATTTCTCCCTCTTTGAACTCGTCACTCTCCTTTACACACAGTGACCTGTATCAATTTAAACAAACACATTATCGTTTCAACTTAAAATTTCATATCTTAACTTGTCAAGTGACAGTAACTCAATTACTATTGAATATTCACCTACTTAATAAGCGATTGCATTTCTCAGTTTTCACCTAAGACGAGAAAATGATATTTTTATTATATAAAAATGTTATTTTTGACATAAATGTATAAATATTTTATATAAGGGGCATTCTTTGTTAAATTTTACCCCATCTGTCCATTTTTAATTTCAACGAAAAAAATCAAAATAAGGCTTAAATTAAAGCTTGGAACCTCTACTTTTATTTGCATGGTGGCCTTTTTTAAAAATTCAAGATTGTTAACTTGTACGTCGTGTTAAAGCAGTCAAAGAGCATAAAAAAATTCTACTTTTTGCTAATAAAATATTAATTTCATAGTAAAAATAGTTTATTTTTTGCACAAAACATACCTCTTTATTCGTACTTTATTTACCCTTATTGACATTTGCGAAATTTCAAAATGGCGAATTCAATATGGCCGAAAAAATATAAATTTTTGTCAATTTTTGCGAAACTTACTATTAAGACGTTATTTGGGTCGCTGATTACGAATCTGATGTCAGTTTTGCAAAATACAAAATTTTTTGTTTGAAAGTTGTTACTCAGTGGTTTTTGAGGTCGCTGATTACGAATCTGAAGTCAATTTTGCAAAATTCAAAATGTCGGATCCAATATGGTGGAATCATTTTTAAAAATCATACCTACTATTTTGCTTAAAACTTGTTTCTGAAGTACTAATAAGACTAACTAAATATCAAGTGCAATTAATAAAAACAGAGCGTAAATGGTTTCAAGCAAAGAAGTACGAATTTTGAAAAATGGATCTGCTATATTGGATCCGCCATTTTGCATTTTGCAAAACTGACTTCAGATTCGTCATCAGCGACCCAAATAACCCCTCAATAGTAAGTTTCGCAAAAATTGACAAAGATTTATATTTTTTCGGCCATATTGTATCCGCCATTTTAAAATTTCGCAAATAAGGGTAAATAAAAATTTCAAAACTATTTAAATTTCGAACATTATTATATATTATATTATTTTTATTACATTATTATTACTTTTACCTTTAGTTGACAAATTTTCTTTTAATCTTTTCCTAATTATAATTTGATTTTCTTTCACCACACGACGGTTTTCCACTTAAAATGTCAGTTTTTATTTATGCTAAAATATTAAATTTTTCCTCCTATAAAAATAGAGATTTTCATGTGATAATGGCGTTTTATCAAATAATTGAATTTTGTCGGACATAACAGAACTTTTACTACTTGAAATTCAATAAATAACAGCCTCTGAACATTTAGTTTTCTACTTTACTGGGAAATATAAATACAATGATAAAATGTTTATTTGATTCAAATAATAGATTACTTTATTATTATCAAATAAATCAAATAACATAAATATGAAATAAATGAAAATTTTTCTTATTATAGTATTAATGATTTTGTTAATCAATTTTCATATTATTTAATATTTATTGTAGAGAAAACAAAAAAAAATGTTTGAAATTATCAGGCAAACAATATTAAAGGGTCTAATTTTCATTGGAAGATAATTTTTTTTCATTGAAAGTAAAGATTTTAATGAAAAAAACATTCTAATTAATAATAATTTTCGTGAAACTCTGATACAATGAAAATATCCTATGGCCGGTTTGCCCCACAGGCCCATTTTGAGAATTAATATTTGTTAAAAAAAAAAAACGCTTTGCAAATTCATCAAAGTTTTTGGTGGTAAATATTCCTCAGAATTTCCTTAAGAAAAAGTTCGAAAAAAGACCTAAAAAAACTAAAAAAAAACTTTTGCTCCCAGCGTTGCACAAACAAAAGTAAAAAATGTCAAATTGAAAAAATAAGGTATACTACACATGGTTGTTCAATTTTTAAGAAAAATAAGAATCCAAAAAGGGTCAGAATATTTTCTGCACCCAGAGAATCTTTGAAAAATTATTGAAATTTGATAAAATCTTTGAAGAAGAATTGAAATTTGATAAAATCTTTAAAAAATAATTGAATTTTGGTAAAATCTTTGAAAAATAATTGAAATTTGGTAAAATCTTTGAAAAATAATTAAAATTTGGTAAAATCTTTGAAAAATAATTGAAATTTGATAAAATCTTTGAAAAACAATTGAAATTTGGTCAAATCTTTGGAAAATAATTGAAATTTAATAAAATAATAAAACAAAAATTTTATTCAACATATTTATTTATTTGAAACATATATTTGAGCTAAATAAAATTTGATTTAAAGCAAATAAAAGTTATTTGAACAAAACAAAAAGTCTAGTTGATTCTGAGCTAAATATACGTATTCTCTGGGTGTGACGATTCACTGAGAAAACTGTTTGGTTCCAGTAACAAAAATTTGGTTGTAGCAACAAAACCTTTTATTTGATATATTTGCAACAAAACTGTTTGGTTGGGCGAACCATATTTTTTGTCCAACTATTGACTTCGCCCAAATGAAATATTTAGTAGGCGCTACAAAAAAATTTGTTAGGCATAATGAATACATTTATTAAGGCCAAAATAATCTACTATTTCAGTCAAAATTGATTAAGTGATTTTGATATTATTGATAGGGGAATGTAGTCAAGGTTGGTCTACTGTCTAGGTAGGCCACTCGCGTTTTTTTGTCAAGTTCACTAGCGCCACCTACGCGCATATTTGTCGAAGCTTGTCTTAGTGAAACCTAACTTTTTGTTCAATTACATTTTCGGAAAATCGAAAATTGTGTTTTCTGTGACGTCGGTACAAAAAAAGCTGAAAAAAAGTTTTGTGCATAATGTGAAAAACCATTAATAAAAGATAAAAAACAAATTGAATCGTCAAGGCAAGTATGCAGAAAATTTGTGGGACTCATGGTTGAAAGATAATCAAAGTAAAAAATCGAATCCCGAAACGTATTTTTTTATGGTTACAACAATTCGCTAATGTTACTTACTGTCAAGGTCGGCCACTATGTGTTTAAAATGCGCAAAGATGAGGACGAGCTACTTCATTTGCAAAAACTGCAATTCTGTATAACTCATAATATAATTGATCATCTTATTAATATTTTTATTTAATTTTATTAATATTTTAGTGCAAAACTTTTTTTTATTTATATTTATTTTTTTATATTGTTTATTGTTATTATTTTGTTATTTCATTAAGTTACAAACTGTAAACAATAAAGAATCAATTTTCCGTAACTCCAAACATGTTATTTTATTTTTTAACGATTAATGCCCTTTGAATTTTAAACATGGCCGACCTTGACTGTAATGGCCAACCTGGACTACAAATTTTTTTTTTTTTAAATCTTTATAACTTTTTCATTTTTAAACCTGTCAATTTACTTTGTACAGAAAAAATGTTCCTATTAAACAGGACTTTCCAACCATATACTTCAATTGTCAAAATTCATTTTTAAAAAAAAGTTATAAACAAAAGTCAAAAAGGTGGCCGACCTAGACTATGTTCCCCTATTAATTCGAATTTCTACTATAGGAAAATTTATTTTGAAAAAATTTCAGTTCTGTTATTGAATTAAAAATTGAAAAATTCTAAATGTCATATAAGATTATTTTTGTGTTTGAAAATAAATCCCTTCAACATAACTTCAAACTAAAAATATGTTTTATCTTTAAAATAAAACTATAATTAAAATTACTGGTTTTTGTTAAATAATAATTATTTTAAAAAATATAAAATTTTTTTTATTTTAAATAACTTTTGAAATAGATAGATAATCCTTTATTGGGCCCTACGGCCTATAACACAATACATGAAAACATATTATATAAAGAATTTGATAAAGTAAAACATTATAAAGTTCCCTTACAACTAATTGTATCCGACCATTCGCTCCTTTAACATTAATTCTACCATTCTTACAAATTTTTTTAAACACTCTACATTGTCCATAGGGCAGTTCCATACGAAAAGCAAATGGTGGATCACCGATTTTTCTTAAAGTTTGTAATTTTGTAGTACTTGGGGTACTAAATAACTGTGCCAAACAGTTTTGCAAAAAAAAAATTTTTTTGCAAGATATGTAGATTTGAAAAATCGGAAATTAAAAAAAATGACTTTTTTTGAGAATTTTTATTTCGAAAACTATTGATTCTACAAAAAAAAGTCATTTATTCAAAATTGTAGAGAAAATGGCAATTTTTTATAATATTAAAAAAAATTAAGGAAAAATTAATTTTTTAATAATTTGTTTAAACAATAATTATTTATTGTTAAAAAAAGCAAAGGACATCAGGGAATTTTCTAGAAAAATTACTTTCTCAAAATTTTAACCTTCCTTAATAACATTTTTGAAATTTGCGCTACGAGTTTTTGTGCGTTGCGCTAACTAAGCAGCGCCTATATCAGTGTATTTTAAAAGATGATATGACCTTTACTGCTCGCCCCTATACATTTATTAATTATATACGTATATATTATTATTATAAACAGTTTAACAATATATTTTCAACTTTTTTATAAACATTATTTTCCTTTTTTAACCCATTAATGCCCATGGGCATTAATCCTGGCATAGGGTCTATAATGATAATTTTTGACGTTAAAAATTTAAAAAAAATTTTTTTTAACAATTTGTTATAAACAAATGAAGAAAAATTGATTTTCATAAAAAACTGATAGCGCCATTCGGTTCGACGCAAAAAACTACTACAAGAACGTATATTACACAATTTTGAAAAAAAGACATATTGTTGTAAAAATGTTATAAACAATTAGCCTGCATTTATACTGTATGAGGTATAAGAATCGTTTTTCAGGTAAAAATTTTGTTTAAAAAATTTTTAACGTCAAAGACTCTCGTAATTAAGCTAATTTTGATAAAAAAAAATTTTTAACTTCAAAAACGATCCTTTTACCTCATACAGTATAAAAGCAGGCTAATTGTATATAACATTTTTACAACAATATGTCTTTTTTTAAAAATTATGTAATAAACGTTCTCGTAGTAGTTTCTTGCGTCGAATCGAATGGCGCTATCAGTTTTTTATGAAAATCAATTTTTCTTTATTTGTTTATGACAAATTGTTAAAAAAAAATATTTTTTTAATTTTTAACGTCAAAAATTATCATTAGACCCTATGCCAGGATCCCAATAGTTACTTTTTATATCTGCGTTCCTGTGCCCATGGGCATTTATGGGTTAAAAAAGGAAAATAATGTTTATAAAAAAGTTGAAAATATATTGTTAAACTGTTTATAATAATAATATATACGTATATAATTAATAAATTAAGGTTCAAATATTGAGAAAATAATTTTTCTAAAAAATTCCATGATGTCCTTTGCTTTTTTTCTTAACAATAAAAAATTATTGTTTAAACAAATTATTGAAAAATTAATTTTTCTTAACTTTTTTTTTAATATTATAAAAAATTGACATTTTCTCTACAATTTTGAATAAATGACTTTTTCTTGTAGAATCAATAGTTTTCGAAATAAAAATTCTCAAAAAAAGACATTTTTTTCAGTTTTCGATTTTTCAAATCTACATATCTTGCAAAAAAATTTTTTTTTTGCAAAACTGTTTGGCACAGTTATTTAGTACCCTAAGTACTACAAAATTACAAACTTTAAGAAAAATCGGTGATCCATCATTTGCTTTTCGTATGGAACTGCGTTCTGGGGTGAAATTTTATCTATGTAGATAAAATTTTACCCCAGAACGCAGATGAACCTGAACTAAAACAATAATCAGGGAAAAAACGCTTCCTGATATAGTTATAACGAGGACAATCAATTAAAAAGTGGGAAAAATTCTTCTAATACAAAAAATGTAGTTTTTAGAATAAAATTTTATTATAATATTTAATTAATAAGGGGCCATCCATAAACCACGTAGCCTCTTGAGGGGGAGGGGGGGGGTCAAGCAATTGACTACGACAAGAGGAAAAAATGGCGCTAATACATGTAATAGCGTACTACATGGGGGAGGGGGGGGGGTCAAAATTCCCAAAAAATGGGGCTACGTGGTTTATGGACGGCCCCTAACCCGAGTCGAAATTTAAGCCCTACTTTCACCCTGAATTTTCAGGGTCTATTGAGTGTTAGGAGTAGTAAAGTAGGGTCTAATTCTAATACGATTAGACCCTACTTTGACTCCCAAAATAGGCGGAAATTTGCCAATCTTCCATTTGGAGAAGCAAAGGAGGGTCTACTTCTAAGAAACCTATACCGTACTTTTAAACCTCGTAGACCCTACTTTCATACTCCTAGACCCTACATTCTAAAAGAAAATTTTGAATTATTTTTTAATGCATTACTTGAAACACTGCAAATGCAAAAAGTACTCCAAATTCATAAATACTGATGTGTTTTATAGCGTCTATATACACTTCGTGTATATAGACGCTATAAAACACATAAAATTCCACTTTTACTCATCCCAAGTGCTTCAATTGAATCTGAGCAAATCTTTAAATTTTTCTTTTTCTAATTGTAGAGTCTAGGAGTATGAAAGTAGGGTCTACGAGGTATAAAAGTACGGTATAGGTTTCTTAGAAGTAGACCCTCCTTTGCTTCTCCAAATGGAAGATTGGCAAATTTCAGCCTATTTTGGGAGTCAAAGTAGGGTCTAATCGTATTAGAATTAGACCCTACTTTACGACTGCTAAACCTGAATAAGCCCTACATTTTCAGAGGCTAAGTAGGGTCTAAATTTCGACTCGGGAATGTACATTGTAGTAATCAAATTGTAGTAATCTCAACAAAAAGTGTTCAACAAAACGATTTTATTAATATTACAATATTATTTTTTTCAGTATTGTTATAAATATATTTTATTGCATTATATTATGTTTTATTGCTTTATTTATACCTATTGTTTACTTTAAATTACATTGGATCATATATATTTTGTATTATATTATATGACATTAAAATATTCTGAAGAGGAAACCCAACGACACGAAAGGCGGTCTCTTATTTATGGACTTAATCGAAATGAAATCTTAGTCTTTGTCTCTAATTTGTAGTAAATAGAGCGTTAATCAGAGGATCAAAATGAGCTTTGACCAGACAAAGTCGGTATATATACTGCTGTACATCCACGACTCAAAGGGAAAGCATGTACTTATATGTATATATAAGGGTACAGGGAAATCTCTTCTGATTATTGCACACCATACGCTATATCACACACTGGAACTGAATGCGATATGCCTCTTGGCACCCCCAGCTAATGTTCTATTTATTCTACGCATTCCCCAGTTTACAAAGGATCAAATCATCCTGAAATTTGGCTATTTCTGTGTAACAATTTCAAACTCTGCACTTTATATTCACGAGCATCGTTATTTACTCTCATCATAAATTTACAAAATTCTAACAATAAGTGGGAAAGTGGGACAAAACTAGCAACGAAATAATAACTCTCCGTTTGCGCAAACACTGTAAAAAAATAATTGTCAAAATTACAACAAATTGGTAGGGGAGAGTGGGGCAAAGGCGCTAGGTTTACATTTATCGATGTATATTTTTTAAATTAAGCAATTAATTTATGCGGTTTTTGTTTTTCATTATTCTAAAACTAATCAACAAGAAATTTTAATAGTTGTTATTTAGTATATTATAATTGTAAATATATTATTTAATGAAATTTAAAAACAATGCAAAAAATGCCTTTGCCCCACATGCTGGGGCAGCGACGTTTTCACTTATATTTCTAAAAGAAAGCATTTATAAGCCTTAAAAAAATTAACAAATGATATTTATATTAGTATAATATTTACGAAACATAAGGTTAACTACATATTATTAAAAGAATTAAACTATTTAAATAGAAATTAAAAACTTTTAGTGATTTTAACCTTATATTGTGAATTAATACATAGAAAATTCGAATATTCAATTGTTTTTAACCAAATTATGTTCAATATTGCCTTTGACCCACATAACAAACTTTTTTTTTACTTTCAATTTAAAATATTAAGATACAAAATTAAACTAAAATACCACGCCAGTTGTGTAGAGAAATATTTAATTTATTTACATGTTACGTTTTTAAAAATTAAATACTTAAACTTGTGTTTTAAAAAATAAAAGTTTGTTCAGTACAATTATCATTTTATTTTTGCAAAACAATTTTTTTGTTATATTTCTTAAAATATTTGATATTTTTAGGTTTTTCTTTTTTTAATCAATTGGTCTGATTGGATTGCAACTTAATTTTTAATACCAATTGGAATAGACAGAAAATAAAGGAGATATTTTAAAAAACGTCTTTGCCCCGCATAGCGCCTTTGCCCCACTCTCCCCTATTAGAGATTAGAATTAATTTTGGGTACAAAAATTCGGTGTTAAAATAACTCGCAACAAATTTTACCCTCGTAGGTGGCGCCAAGTTCTATGTCGTTTAAAATTGGCTATAATTTTACACGCTTTAAAAATCACACCAAAGTTTTTTCTGTGAACGGTTTGGATTTGAAACCACTTTATTCTAATTTTGATAACTTTTTTTACAGTGCAAAACTTCATTTGACGTAAAATTAGTTAAACATTTTAATAATTTTGATTAAGAAAATATCATTTTCTCCTTAAAGTTTGTGCAAAATGAAATTCATGATGAATAAAATCTTTGTCAAATGAAATTTATCTTCAATGGTATTTAACTTAAACCATATTTTTTTAGAATAACTTTCTTTAAACTCCTCCCATTTTGTTGATGGTGAGTCTTAATAATTATGTTAATATTTATCCCAGAGTTAACTATCTGCACAGAAATATAAATAATTCTGTTTATTAAAAAATTAATATCATTTTAGCTTACTGTATTTTGTAATTTGTTAGGGAGTATTCTACTTATATATACGTATGAATCGAGAGCAATTGAAAAATCTGGAACGGATGACAAAATAAGATAAAACAGCAAGAGATAGAAAAAAGGGGGGAAAAGAGGTATAGAGAAAAAAATAGTGCGGAGAATGGCAAGCAGTTAACTACAGGAAATAATGGGACGATAGCAATCGAATTGTGCCTTCGTCGATAAAGCTCTGGAATAATGAAATTTCACCACTTAAATCAATTATCCACTCAGCGAATGAGCGACTTAATTGACTCACTCGGATTCTCCTTGTTACAAATATTGAGTAGTCATAGTCAAAATCTGGTGGTCAGTACGGAACTTCAATTTTTCTTCTCTCGAAAAATTGAAGTTGAAAATGATTTTTTGAATCTAAATGAGCGATTAGTGATAATCACTTATTGAATGAAAAATAATATGAAATATATTTTTCTTGAAATTTCAATCGAATTTTTTAACTAAATTTACTGATTTTAGCTTCAATGAAAATTCCACAAATTACCAAAAAACACTTCTTAGAGGTACAGAAATAATTAAAACAATTTCTTCTTTTAAGTTTTCTGAAACTAAAAATCCGTTTTTTAGTAAAAAAAAAAAAAATGCTCTCAAGTTGGAATAAATTTTTTTGGGTCAGAAAAGAATGTTTAACAAAAAAAAAACTTTTTTCTAACCAAAGAAGATTTTGTTAAAGAAATTAAAGAACTGTTATTTTTTGGAAATTTCAAAATAGTTAATAAAAGTTCCATTAAAAGGAACATATTTCAAAATGAATAATAATTCCTTATAATCACGAGCAGAATGTTTTAATTTCATATAAATTTTGATAATTTAATTAATACAGTCGTATAAGATCGGAAATAAAATTGGTTTATCAGATTACAAGTGATGCCTTTTTAATTATGATAATATATTATATACTTTTCCCAATTCTATATGTATAACTATATATACGACACATGTTTTATGAGAGTCATTATAAAAGGAGAAAAAGATGAAATTCTCTCGGGAAGATTTGGTCTTGGTATATATTCTATTTCAGAAATATGATAACTGAAAGCAATAAAAATTTAATTTCATTTAAAATCCCAATAAATTTTATTAGTAGGTACCATCAAATATTTTACGAGCCATATTGAATTATTCTGGAAAAAAAATTTAAGTGCAACGCAAAACTCAAAAAGTGAAAACTATTATTCTTTCGTCACCCAGGTGCGAATTTAGGTTGGCCGCCAGAGTTTGAAGGTTGGCCCAAGGTTGGCCTAACTTTGGCAAGCAAAGTTTTGGTTGCCAGAGTTTGCCCAACTTTGGCAAGTACTTGTGCCCACAGTTGGCCCGACCTTGCAAGCCAACCATTAAATGCAGAGTTTAACCAACCGTCGGGCCAACTTTGGCGACAAAGGTTGGCACAACTTATCCAAACGTAGTTTAAAAGACTTTCAGTTTCGGTTGGCCGAACTCTGGGCCACGGTTGGCCCAACGGTTGGCAAAACTATGTGAAACGCAGTTTCATTGACTTAAACTTTCTTGGTCGGCCGAACTTTGGGCCACGGTTGGCCCGACGGTGGGCAAAACTTTGTGAAACGCAGTTTAATTGACTTGATTTTTCTTGGTTGGCCGAACTCTGGGCCACGGTTGGCCCGACTGTTGCAGCTTAAATATACATTTTGCGTTATGCACTCCCATGTGAGCGTAGCGTAGTGGTCAGTGTATAAGTCTTCGGTGCGTTAGGTTAGGGGTTCGATCCCAGCGAGCGATAGATATTTTCGAAAATGTATGTATGAGATTGTGATTAATAATAATAGGTAAAGGTTATATCTGATGTTCCCGCTAATAATAACGTGTTAATTGTTTAAATAATGTAGTTTTTTAATAATTTTTTACCTTTGGCTGTTGAAGTTGGCCAAACTTTGAAAATTGTGGTTGGCCCAACTTACGCATCTAAAATTGTGCCAACTTTGGCGTCAGTCTTTGGACCAACCATTGAAATGTATAGTTGGCACAACATATGCATTGTAAGTTGGGCCAACTTCCTTATGAGTTGTCGGGCCAACCATCGTCGCCATTAGACGGCGAACCGTTATCATCTGTATGGTTGGCCCAACCTCTGGCACGAGAAGTTGGACCGACTTTGTAAAAGTTGGCCCAACTATGGGCCGACCAAAAAATCGCACCTGGGCATGTAATCAGAAAAATTTATAGTTGATAGGATCATTTTGTAATTTAATTTTTAAAAAGTTATTTGGTTCGGATATAGTAATAATTTTAGTCAAACAGATATTATTTTACTGCTTATTATACTATAACAGTTATTACTTTCGCCAAATACTAATTTTGGACCCGTATCACTTGAGGTGGAATGCCACAAATACAGCATAATTACAAGTTTACAATTACAAGTTCCTTTCTCTATTAATAATAAAGATAAATAAAAATTGTATTAAAATATTTTTTAAAAAAGTAGGGGAACATAGTCTAGGTCGGCCACCTTTTTGACTTTTGTTTATAACTTTTTTGTAAAAATGAATTTGGACAATTGAAGTATATGGTTGGAAAGTCCTGTTTAATAGGAACATTTTTTCTGTACAAAGTAAATTGACAGGTTTAAAAATGAAAAAGTTATAAAGATTTAAAAAAAAAAAATTTGTAGTCCAGGTTGCCCATTACAGTCAAGGTCGGCCATGTTTAAAATTCAAAGGGCATTAATCTTTAAAAAATAAAATAACATGTTTGGAGTTACGGAAAATTGATTCTTTATTGTTTACAGTTTGTAACTTAATGAAATAACAAAATAATAACAATAAACAATATAAAAAAATAAATATAAATAAAAAAAAGTTTTGCACTAAAATATTAATAAAATTAAATAAAAATATTAATAAGATGATCAATTATATTATGAGTTATACAGAATTGCAGTTTTTGCAAATGAAGTAGCTCGTCCTCAACTTTGCGCATTTTAAACACATAGTGGCCGACCTTGACAGTAAGTAACATTACCGAATTGTTGTAACCATAAAGAAATACGTTTCGGGATTCGATTTTTTACTTTGATTATCTTTCAACCATGAGTCCCACAAATTTTCTGCATACTTGCCTTGACGATTCAATTTGTTTTTTATCTTTTATTAATGGTTTTTCACATTATGCACAAAACTTTTTTTCAGCTTTTTTTGTACCGACGTCACAGAAAACACAATTTTCGATTTTCCGAAAATGTAATTGAACAAAAAGTTAGGTTTCACTAAGACAAGCTTCGACAAATATGCGCGTAGGTGGCGCTAGTGAACTTGACAAAAAAACGCGAGTGGCCTACCTAGACAGTAGGCCAACCTTGACTACATTCCCCTAATTCTTAGAATTTTTTCATTATAATTTTTATCAATAATTTTCATTATATATTTATTATACATAAATTCAAATATCTACAAAAAATAATTGCATTAACATAGTTTTTATAAGATTAATTTTTTTTAAATATTATTAAAGTGTTGGAGAAAATAATTTTTGAAATTTTCAATTAAAATTCTTCAAAAAATTGAATTTAAAAAACTTTTTGTGGTATTTTTTGGACACTCTGTACAGACTTTAAGTTGTTTTTGAATAAATACAAATTTCAATTTTTTTTGTATTGGTTAAAAAAATTGAATTCTTTCATTTATAACATTTTTTATTCACCGAAAAAAAATTATTCTTGTTTTGAGAAGAAAATTCCTCTTCTAAAATCCTCTTAAATTTTATTCTTGAATAAAAATAAATAATCTCATAAATAGAGAATAATCCTTTTAAAATAAGAGGACGTTTTTTGAGCCATATTCAAGAGGAAAATATGCATCAAAATAAGAGGAATCCATTTAAAACAAGAATATTTTTGTCGGCGTTTAAAAATAAAACATACTCATTACTTGTAAATAAATAATGTGCGACTATTTGCAACTATTTCGATCATTTTATGACCCATTTGATACTATTTTCCATTTCTAAATTCAGTCCGTGGTCTGGAATTTTTAAGTCATTTCGTATTCGTATCACATTGGGTCAGTCACAGTGATCGGGTTATAAAAAATAAAATCCAATAGGGTCAACACTTGGGGTAAAGTTTATTTAAATAGAATGTCTATTTTCAAAAAAAACCTTTTTTATGCAATATTTAAATATTTTTATAACATTATTTAATGTATTAGGGTCATTATTGGGGTAAATATAAACAGAATATATCTATTTTCACCAAAAACGTAAACGTAACTGATTTCTTTGATTCAAAGAAAATTCACTTCATATGGAGTGTTTGAAACATATATCATATGATCGTCTAGATTTATTAAGAAAAATTAATTAATTTTTTTTTGAATTGTTTCTTATTTTATTTAATAGTTTTAATATTTTCAACTAAAAAGTTGTAGTTCATATTGAAAGTTAGAAAAAATTTGAGTAGAATATGTAAAAAGCAAAAAAAAAAAAAAAGGAAGAAAAATATGTGTCACATAAATGGGGAAGAAGAAAAATCGCCTATACGTGCATTGAGGAGAGGGAAAAATTGAAGTTTGAAGGACTAATTTGAAGAAATACTTTAGAGACAATGGTGAATTTTGGAAAATATCGAATAAACTGGAAACAATGGGAGCAAGAAGCACCAAATCGAGCATTCAGTATCCACTTGAGACACTAGGCACGATCGTCATCTTGAGGCAGTGTGTAGTACAAAGCTCCCTTTCTAAACTTTCTCCCCCCCCCCCTTATATTCTCTTTTCTCCTTGTATATATACATAGTTGTAGTACACTCACTTTCTCTCTATCCTTTTCCTGGCACTCGGAAAGCACTCCTCTGTGCGAGAGAATACCCTCCCAAAAGTTATTAACTTGGCTAAGCCTTTACAATCCCTCTGCCTTTCCCATGGAAATGTGTACCTTATCTTTCTACTCATCAGCCTAACAGGCAATTTATCTGATTGTAAAATCTATATTTCCTCCGAAAACTAATACAAGATGCTTTGTAATTCAATTATTATTATTAAAAGATAATATTTCATCCCGTTTATATGTAGTCCAAATTTATTATCATTATATTATTGTAATTAGTTTTATGACAAAGTTAATATGTTTTAAACTTAATTACTCCTTGTTCATAAAGTTAATATTTTAATATAAATTCAATTTCAAACTTTATTAGGTATATGCGTATATACCTATGCGAGAGTTTAATTTATTTGAATCTAATAAGTTATAAGTGAAACCATATAATTTGTTTTATAAATTAAATATTCTTTGACTTTCCGAAAAATAAAGTGGAAATAAAACCGCTTTTTTCGATTTTTATTAGAAAGGAACCATTTTTTTATAATCAAATTAATTTTTTCTTTAATTTAGGCGTGACTTAAAAAATACCTTTTTCTTTTAAAACATACTTGCAAAGTCTAAGAAGAATTCGTGTTTTCCTCTTTTAAGAAAAGAATGAGTTCTAAAGTCTATTGTGAGTGGCACTGAAATGCGACGTAAACTTCATGTCTTACAGTGATTTTCTTAAAGAAAAAGAATACATCTGCTTTGAAAGTGCAAGAAAAGAATAAAACGAATATATTTGGATGGTCGGTGGTAATTTTTTCTAAAAAATATTTTCTAATCCGTTTTGCCTAAAAAAATCAATTTCTAATGAAATCTGTTAATTCTAAAAACATTTTTTCTAAAATAAGTTATGATTTCTAATATTTTTATTTTCCTGAAATTTGTAAAATACCACAATTTTGATAAAAGTCCGAAAATTGTTTAAAAAATTCTGTTCTTCTTTGAAAAAAAGAAATAATAATTTTCATAATTTTTATACCAAAATTTCCAAAATTAATGCATTCCATTTCTAAACGAACTATCTTATAAACAATTGCCATTATAAGGCAATTTTTAAATAATTATTTCTCCTATTTATAGAAGTCAAATTTTATTTACTATTATAGTGATTTTAAAAGAAAAATTTCTCAACTTTGTGATGGTAAAATTTTTTTTTTAAATAGAATTTATGAAAAAAATTAAGTTTGAATGTTAACCTTTTGAATATCTCAAAACATGTTGCGTCCGATTTTTTTTTAAACTTACGTCAAAATGAAGCTTAAAAATTCTAGTTTTATTCCCTGTAAACATTATAATGGGCAATTCGGTTGAAATTAAGAAATTAATTAAATTTTACAAGAATTTCGAATAGGTTATAATGTATGTATCGAGCGGAATTTTTTTTTCAAATTTTTACACAGTTTAACCTCTGACATCTATGTAAAATTTAATTAATTTCTTAATTCTAACCGAATTGCCCATTATAATGTTTACAGGAAATAAAACTAGAATTTTTAAGCTTCATTTTGACATAATAAGTTTAAAGAAAATCAGACGCGACATGTTTAGAGATATTCTAAATGTTAACTTTTAAACTTAATTTTGTTCATAAATTCTATTATTTAAAAAAAAAATTGTTATTATCATAAAGTTGAGAAATTTTTCTTTTAAAAACCACTAATATAGTAAATAAAGTTTGACTTCTATAAATAGGAGAAATAATTTTTAAAAATTGCCTTATAATGGCAATTGTTTATAAGGTGGTTCGTTTTGAAATGGAATGCCCCATATTTATAAAACATTTTTTTTGGAAATTTTAAATAGGTAGGGGAGAGTGGGGCAAACCGGACCCCCCTCAATATTTCCGAAATGTCGAAATTGGAAAAAGTGTTGTTTACAAATTTAAAACAACCATGTTTAGTATACCTTATTTTTTCAATCTGACAGTTTTAGCTTGCGTTTGTGCGACGAAGGGAGCAAAAGTTTTTTTTTTTTTAGTTTTTTTCTACACTTTTACGAATGTTTTCTTAAGGAAATTCTGAGGAAATTGTGTAATGTTTCCAAATATTAGGTCTTGGGTTTTGAAGGTACACACCTCAGGAATATTTACCACCAAAAACTTTGATGAATTTGCAAAGCGTTTCTTTTTGACAAACATTTATTCTCAAAATGGGCCTGTGGGGCAAACCGGACCGTTTTCGGTGGGGCGAACCGGCCATAGGATATTTCCATTGAATTAAAGTTTCATAAAAATTATTTTTAAATAAAATGTTTCTTTCATTAAAATATTTACTTACAATGAAAAATAATTGTCTTCCAATGAGAATTGGACCCTTTAATATTGTTTCTCTGATAATGACAAACATTTTTATTTTCTATTAAAAAAAATATTTATTTAATTAAAATTCAATCCCGTATTATTATTTTCATTACTACAACCATTGTTTACATGATTCTTTATGCTTTTTATTATTGTAGATTATGTAAATGCAATATTATAAATAAAAAACCAAACGGTTTGCCCCACTCTCCCCTATATTTAGAAAAAAATCCCTAAAATTTCTATTTAATAAAAATTTGCTCCAACGTTTGAAAATCTGAATTATTTTTTCATCACAAAATCCAATAAATTACAAATAAAAAAAATTTTTTTTATGGGTCAAAATTCCTCAACTGACCAGGTGAAAAAATGAATTTTCTCGAAACTTTTCCAAAATGTTACTATTATTAGTAGAAGTGTAAATATAATTTTTTTTTTTGAATTTGATAAAATATTTTTTGAGTTACGTAGTTGCAAAATTTTGACTGTTTTAAAAATATTTTTTTTTTCGATTTAATGCATTGATAAATAAAATTAATCAAATTAAAAGTGTGAATAGTGATTTTTAAAGGGTTTTTCACGAACTACAAGCTGGTGATGAGAAAAAAGATGTTCACTGTAAAAAAAGAGCGTCTTGGTTTAAGACGTTTACGTGGTCACTTCTAAGACGTTTATAAGCGTCTTATTTGCCTTCTAAAATGCATGTATTTGGAGGTTATGTTTTTCATTTAAGTCGCTCAAATAAGACGCTTATTTACATAAGACGTTTATAAACGTCTAAACGTCTTATTTTGAGACGCCATTTTTTGCAGTGTTTTCATTCAATTTGGCCTTGAAATTCAAGGTCAAATTCTTAATTTCAATATATCTCAAAATCGGTTTTTTCTAAGAGCCATGTAAAAATCAGAGTGGGACTTTGATAATTTTTTAAGAAAATAATTATAAATCATCATTTCCTATATAAAATAATAATAAATTATTATTTTCTTCAAAAATTTTCTAGGTCCCACTATGATTTTTACATGGCTCATAGGAAAAAAGGTAAGCTTTCAATTGGGATAGGTTAGAAAAAAATAAAAAAAAACGATTTCAAGATATGTGACCTGGTCTATGAAAAGGGACCTATACGTGTCAAAAAATCATTTTTTACTTTTTTGTTGATTCGGATAGGGTTTGAAACGCTTTTTAAGATGGTGAAAACCAAAAAATCATAAGTTGATTAGAAGTTGTAAAAAAAAATTTTTAAAGTCAAAAGAAACAAGAGTAAAAATATGAAAAAACTGATTTTTTGTTATTATACAAATTAAAATAACGAAGACGATAATTTTTTATTATTTAGAAAAGTTGACAGTTTCTTTGACAACTGTCAACAGTTAAAATTCAAATTTAATATCATATTCGTAATCAGCGACCTCAAAAACCTTATTACTGTCTTTTTTACAAAAAACGATCATTTTTTAGAAAAGTTGACAGCTGTCAACTGTCAAATTGTCAATTTAACATCATATTTGTAATCAGCGGCCTCGAAAACTCTTACAAACATGTGTCACTTATTTATACTTATTGTTGCTAGATAGAAAACTTAGATTATTTTTTCTATGTTTGGGGAGTTTGTTATTAATTTATATAAACAATTAGTAATAAAAAATTTTCATTACTTGTATGTTTTTTATTTAGATACTGTGATTCACGGTGAAGAAAATAAGCCTAAATTGATTAAAAAATATTAATATTTAAAAAAGTAACAAGGGTTTTTCTAAGTTAAACTTTAACTGCTGTTTTCTCGAAAACTTGATTTCGCACGTAAGGTCCCTTTTCACTGTCCAGGTCACATATATTGAAATTAAGAATTTGACCTTGAATTTCAAGGTCAAATTGAAAAAAAAACAACTTTTTTCTCATCAACATATTGTAGTTCGTGAAAACCCTTAAAAAATCACTATTCACACTTTTAATTTGCTTAATTTTACTTATTAATATATTAAATCGAAAAAATGATATTTTTAAAAAAGTAAAAATTTTGCAACTCCGTAACTCAAAAAATATTTTATCAAATTAAAAAAAAAATTATATTTACACTTCTACAAATAATAGTAAGATTTTGTCAAAGTTTCGAGAAAATTCATTTTTTTTACCTGGACAGTTGAGGAATTTTGCCCCTCATATTAAAAATAATCACCACTATAATTACTCAAATTTGACGTTTAAGAAAATTAATTTGTTTATATACAAGTTTGCTCCCTTTTTAAATAAAAATTATTCCAAAATATTGTTTTGTTTATATTTTTCAAAATTTAAAGAAAAACTAAATTCTTTTTCTATTAGTAAAATTTTTCTTAATTCAATAATTTCAGAGGTAGGTATTTGCCTTCGAAAATAGGCCTTCTTTAAAAAAAACAAAAATTATAAAAATACAGTTTTTCTAATCACATTTTTTCTAAGGATATCAAAATGAAATTGTTGTGGACGCATCGTTTTGATACGTTTTTTATCTCAATTTGATATACTTAGAAAAAATGTGAATTCTACCAGAATAAAAAAAAATATTCTCAATTTATAAAGAATAAGAAAAAAGATACTTTTGAACAAATTTAAAATTTGAATTTAAATCTCTCGTGGACTCAACGACATTGATTATAATCTGAAAATAATTTCTATGGTCATTACGCCATTTTGAATTTAAAAAAGACAAATCAATTTTATTTTTCGTTTATTTTTGTTGATAGGTACATTTAAAGTTATTTTTGATAAATGACTTAATCCTCGATATTTACTCGTTGAAAATATCGAGAGAAATGTTTTTTTCTTTTTATCGTTGACTTGTTAATTTGAGAGCTATAATTAGCCAATGATGGTTGCTAATTATTAGCAATGACGTGGACGGCAAATGACTTTATCAATATAGTCGTCCATTAATAGGTGCTATTAATGTAACATAATTGGCTTTCCTGGCTCCCATTATTGGGCCAGTAATATGCCAATGCAATGGCTTGCATTCCCCAATGTGTGATATTATTGATTTTCACAATATACACCAGCAAGATTTCGTAATTATTTGTCTGACTGTAATTTACTTTAATTACTGCCAGCTACTAGAATTACATAATAATTTCAAACATTTCGGCTGATTAAAACCAGTGTTTTACTACTCGAATTAGAATTAGAATTCACTGAATCGTTTTTGTCTGACTAGCTCGGATTTACTGTAATATTAATAATAATAATAATAATAATAATAATAACAATAATAATAATGATGATGTGCTAGAAATTGTACAATTTAATTTATGTTGTCTGACTAAAGCGACTTATTACTACTGAAAAGTATATACTGGAGCTTGATTGTGATATTTTTTAAAATTTTTAAACGTTCAAACGTAATTTTTTTTCTGTTTCAATATTTTTAAAAATATGAAGCTGAAACTGGCACCCAGTTATCAACACCTATACTTAATTTTGAAAATTAAATTTTAAAGTTAAATATTTTTTATGAATTTGAAACTTGCAACTCATTAACTCTGAATTAGTTAAAAACAACTAATTCTTAGTAAAATTGTGGCTGACTTTTTATTTCAGTAATTAGTAAAAAGTAACTAATTATATTATACTGAAAAAACTTTTTTTAATCCAAAAATATGTATAGCCAACCAAACAAATATTTTTGAATTAAACATATTTTATAATTATTAAACGTAATTATTTTTTAATCAAACTTATTACACATATTCAGTTAAGCATTTATTTTCTTTGGGTTTTTTAACCGATGAAAATAAATTTCTTTGAAACGTGATTTTTTGCACTACTCTTTCATTAAGTTTTTTATTTAAATAAAGTCGATTTTACACTGAAAAAGAGATTATTTGATTCAAATGACCAATTACTTTACTATTGACAATTAAATATTTACTTGAATCAAATAATATTGATTTGAGTTAATTAAATGGTATTTTCTTCAAATACCAAAATTATTGGTTTAAATAGCATTTAATTGATTCAAATAAAAATTATTTGATTTAAGTAAATATTTATTTGATAATAGACAAGTAATCGGTTATTTGAATCATATACTTTTTTTTAGTGCAGTTATAAAAATTCTATCGAAAACCAAAAAATATTTTCTAAAAAGAAATAAATAATTTGCAAATTTTTTTTAAATTTCTCAAAACAAAAAAATTGTTTTTTATGTGCGGAAAAATTGTTCTTAAATTGAAATAATTTTTTTTTTTAGTTATAAACAAGTTTAGAATTTTGAAAATAGTATTTTTTACCCAAATGAAAGTTTCTTGAATATGGGTAGTTCTACAAACGAGGGAATATATGATGTCCAAAGTTGTTTTATACATTAATTTTAGAAAAAATAAAATTATTTTCAATGGGAACTGAAGTGCTTAATGATTACTATTATGCCACAAAACGTTACCCGGTTTCAAAAAATATTTTTTGCAAAAAATAAGCATTCAAGTGCTAAATTCTCAGTTTCCTGGCATGTCCCAATGTGAAAATGAAAGTTAATAAATTATATAAATATTATTTTTAAGCGATTAAATACAAACCCGTGTGGAAAAGTGAGGTGGGCCCACGGTGGGTCCCAGGTGGGCTTCCCAGGTTCTAGGTGGGTCCCAGCAGGGATGGCCCAGGTGGGCGATTCCTTGGCTTGTAACGGTGAATCCAGCCACAGCCCACCTAGGAAAAATCCAGCTGGGGCCCATAGATTTAGTGTTCATTTAAATTAATGAATAAATTGTTTATTAATAACAAATAAGTCGAATTATAAATAAATAACGTTATTATTTAACGATTTTTACTTTTTTTAATGAAATTGTGACCAAAAGCAAATTCATAAATAATGTTAGCATATATGTGGGAATTAATATATATCCTTTCATTTATAAATTAAAAATTTATAAAAAAATTAGAAATTTGTTAATTAAATTATTAAACGGTATATATAATCACTAAATTGCATACTTATACGAATACAATGCAGAAAAATCGGAATAAACGCAAACCTAAGAAACAAATAAAATTTAACGCACGCGGGGATTGAACCTATGACCTACGGACTACTAGACTAACGCCCTAACCACTATACTACGGAGACTAACTACTGAACACCGACGTTTTATTGTCAGTGACTTGTTGATCTGCTGTAATGATTCAATAAAGCACTTACTGATACGAATACACCGTAACAAATAAATAGTTTAATAATAATAATAACAATATTAATAATGTAATAATAAACGATAAATATTCTTAAAATAATATTTATATTATTATGAAAAAAATATATCAATACATTTTTATTAAAAATGTGTTTTTTATTGTTTACAATCATTATAAACATTAATTTGTTGGTCTAAAAAAAAAATTTTTTTTAGTTGTTTGGACTTAGAAATTTTTACTAATTAATTATGTGGACATTACATAAAAAAAATATTGTGAATACATTTTTGTTAAAAACACGTTTTTTCTTAATCTAAGTCATTATAAACATTAATTTTTTGTTGAAAAAAAAATTTTTAGGTTTGGACTTAGAAATTTTTGCTTATATAATTATTGATGTGGGTCCTCAAAAACTGGGAAGCCCAGGTAGGGCCCAGCTCACGCCCACTTACAATATTATTTCGCCTGACCGGAACCCACCGTGAGTGGGTCAATAGACAAACTCTAAAATGCTTCCGTAAAATGTTAACATGTTTGTCAATTGTCAATTCATGTACGAAGATGACCATAATTACATCAAAGTTTTATTATTAAATGTTAAAGAAAAACTAAACTAATTAATAATTTTCACTGTAAACGATTTTTGTTATTATATATAATAAATTTTACTAATGTTATATTGCAGTCGTTATTGTTTAAATAAATAATTGTTGTTAATTAGTAACTCCTGACACTAGCTTCCAGAAAGATGCAGTTTTTTTCTAATTTTGCAATTAACTAATTCGAACCACATGAAATAAAAATAATTTAAGGTTTTAACAATTCAAAAATTGTTTAAACAAATGATTGTTGTTATTTACTAATTTTTGACACAAAGCACCTAAAAAAATGCAGTTTCTTTTTAATTTTACATTTAACTAATCTGAAAAGTATGAAATAACAGTATTTTATGATTTAAACAGTTCAGAAATTGTTTAAACAAATAATTGTTATTGTTTATTAACTTTTGATACAAACAATTCAGAAACTTGCAGTTTCTTTCTAATTTTACAATTACTACTACTCTGATTAACTAATTGCAAAATAAGAAAAAACTTCATTTTTCTAGATGCTATGTGTCAAGAGATAGTAAATAACAACAATTATTTGTTTAAACATTTGATAAATTGTTAAAATTAAAATCATAAAACATCTGAATGATTTACTATTTACATTAGTTAATTGCAAAATTAGGAAAAAACTGCAAGTTTCTAAGTTATGTGTATCAAAAGTTAATAAATAACAACAATAATTTGTTTAAACAATTTCTGAATTGTTAAAACCATAAATTATCTTTATTTTATGTCGTTCGTATTACTTAATTGCAAAATTAGGAAAAAAATTGCAAGTTTCTAAGTTATGTGTATCAAAAGTTAATAAATAACAACAATCATTTGTTTATACAATTTCTGAATTGTTAAAACCATAAATTTTCTTTATTTTATGTCGTTCGTATTAGTTAATTGCAAAATTAGGAAAAAAATTGCAAGTTTCTAAGTTATGTGTATCAAAAGTTAATAAATAACAACAATTATTTGTTTAAACAATTATTAAAATGTATTAAAAACCGTTATACCTTGATGAGTTAATTATTAAATAAATAAATTCAGCTGGAACAACTTTAAAATTTCAATAAAACTAAATGTCTGTTAGTGTAGTACAATAAAAGTTTATAATTATTGACAATAATAAATTGTTTAAAATAATAATGATTATTATTATTATGAATTAATTGTAGAATGATTTATTGTGAATAGTTATATTTAATTTTCAGACTTTTTCTATTATAATGTTAATATTTTTATGAAAATGGGAAGCCCAGGTGGGGCCCAGCTGGCTCCCAGTTTTTAACTGGGCTAACTTGGGCAGATTTCCACACGGGAATTTACACTTGGATAATAATTTCAAATAGTTGTACTTTACAAAGATTAAAATAATTGTTACATTACTTGATATTTTATTTAAAAAATATTATCTTGAATTTTGTCCATCGAATTAATTCTCAGTTTCCTGGCATCATAAAAAACGTTAAAAATATTAAGAATTTTCATTCAGTTTCCTGGCACTTTCTGACAGAATACACATGTGCTTAAGATGTAAAATTTACAATTTTTATTTTTTTGACTGGCCACTTTTAGGTAACTTTGATAATACTTTTAACTTGAATTTAACCTACTTTTTAAAACCTGAACGTAAAAAAAATATTGTTCCAAAATTTTTTTCATTTTCGTCTTTCGTTTGTAGAACTACCCATATATAACAATTCTTCAACGCATAAGCCACGCCTCCAAGGCGATTTCAGGGATGTGTGAAACATATTTATCGCCCCGAAAGACACAATATTCAATGACTTTGGTCCGTTTAAATTACACAGCACTGAGCACCGGCGCGCGCATGCTAGAAATTGAACGACTCGTGAATCGGACACTGATCAGCTGTTGAACGACTGGCGAGTTTGAACGACTCGCGAGAACTCACTGTATTGGCTGATTAAAACCGTATTTTACTACTGGAATTAGAATTTATTGAAACGTTATAGTTTGACTAGCTGAGATTGACTATAACACTGCCCAATGGGAAATGGCCATTAGTCTACCATTGGTGCATTAATGGCCCAATATTGGAAGCCATTGGTTTTCTCTAGGTTTATTATTGGCACCCAATAATGGACCACTAATAGTAAAATCGTGGGATGTCCACGCCGATGCCAATAATTGGCAACCATTAATTGGCACATTATTGGCTGCCATTAAAAAACCAATAATAAAAAAAAAATTTTTTAATAAATTTTATTAAATAATAAATTTATTTATTTAATAATTATTTGATTTATTATTATTATTACACTGTAAAAAAAGGGAGTTAAATTTCAACTCTCCAGGGGATTCTATAAAAGTCGCACCCATTGGGGAGTTAATGCTAGGGGAGTTAAATAAAAAGAGTTAAAACTTCACACCCAAATGCTAACTCCTCAAGGAAAAAATAACTCGCGCGGGTGTTGAATGAAGGGAGTTAGAAATTAACTCTCTTTTGGAGTTGATTTTTAACTCGAAAAATTTCACTCCCAACTCCCGAGTCCGTTAACTCGCTAAATTTTTTACAGTGTATTTATTATTAAAAATATTAATTTTTTTAATTAATTATTTTATAGAAATGGTTATTATTTTCTATCACATCGAAATGTGAATAACCCTTTCGTTCAGAGTCTAAAAATTATTTACCTCACATCCATCAGTGCAAAAATAGGAGAGGACGGGCAGAATAAAATTCCACAAAAATTCGTGAGAATGCTGCCTCCTTATATACTTTTCAAGTTTCATGTTAGTTGCGAGAGAGTTTGAAACAACACCTCCTACGGAGCGTTGAGCGAACTACATACAATTACTTACCGACGCTGCAGAAATTATCATGTAGTAAGCATGTAGTTCACTCCACGCTCCGTAGGAGGTGTTGTTTCAAACTCTCTCGCAACTAACATGAAACTTGAAAAGTATATAAGGAGGCAGCATTCTCAAGAAAATTTGTGGAATTTTATTCTGCCCGTCCTCTCCTATTTTTGCACTGATGGATGTGAGGTAAATCATTTTTAGACTCTGAACGAAAAGGTTATTCACATTTCAATGTGATAGAAAATAATAACCATGTCTATAAAATAATTAATTAAAAAAATTAATATTTTTAATAATAAATAATAATAATAATAAATCAAATAATTATTAAATAAATAAATTTATTATTAATAATAAAAGTTAATAAAAAATTTTTTTTTATTAATGGTTTTTTAATTATTGGCCCAATAATGGGCCAATAATGGTTGCCAATTATTGGCATCGGCGTGGACAACCCACGATTTTACCATTAGTGGTCCATTATTGGGTGCCAATAATGGGACAATAATGGAATGGTGGCTCCCATTATTGGGCCATTAATGCGCCAATGGTCTTTTTCCCATTGGGTGATATATGCTAGAATTTGGAGAATTTATTTTCTGTTGTCTGACGAAAGCGATTTATTACTACTGAAACTAGAATTAAGTGTTTTTTCGTCTGACTAAAACTGTACGTTACTACTGTTTTATAATTACAAGCCAATTTTTATTGTCTGACGAAAATGATAGATTACCACCCACACAGCACATGATATTTCCTAAATATTTCCTGAATATTTCACTGAAAGATTGAAATATTTCAGTGCAACGTTCTTGAAATATTGCTGCAAACAGGAAAATGTCCGCTTATGTGGAAATATTGACGCGAAAGTTGAGAAAATATTTCATTGAAATATTCCTGCAATATTACACATGACTTTTCTGCAATATTGTGAAAATATTTCACAAAATGAAAAAAATCAGTGCACTGATAAAAGAATAACAAGATTTTTTATCTGCTTTGTCTGACTACATCTGTCTTGAACTACTAGTAAAAAATATTTCGCCTTTCTGCATTGAATATTGAAAATAAGAATGAAAAATTAAGACATTTAGTCTCGGACTGTATTTTTATACTACTCTTTAAATCTAAATTAGTAGTTTTCTACTAATGAAAGAGTGCGTAGGGGAGAGTGGGGCAAGACGGGGTAGCGGGTAAGACGGGGTACCGGCCCTATTTAACAAACGAATTAACCAATCGCGATTATATTTTATACATAATACTGCACCGAGACGATACACGGAGAAAAATAGTTAGCTATTTCAGCTAATTTTTAGCTACTTTAGCTAACCTTAATTGCTATTATATGGATAGCAATTATTGTTAGCTAATGCAGCTAATAATTAGCTGAAATTTCTAACTTTTTTTGCTAAAACAGCTAATTATTAGCTGTAATAGCTGAAAATTCGCTATCCATATAATAGCAAACTCATTTTTCTCCGTGATAGTTTCTTGTTTATAAAACCTAAAAGCCATGAGAACAAATCTTTTATCTGTTTTACTAAAAAAACTGTTTTCGACGATTTTCTTGTCATTTTTTCACATTTTTTAGGAGGCGTTTATTATTTAATAATAACAGTTAATGAACTGTATAAATTTTTTTCTAACTGGCAAGGGTTACAAAAGAAGGGAAGCATATGTTTTTTTTTTTTTTAATCGTAAATTGTAGTAATTAACCTTTTTCTTCAATTTCGTAGGTGGGGGCAAGATGGGGTAGGAGAGAGTGGGGCAAGACGGGGTACACAAATTAAGCATAAGAAAAGAGAAATAAGAGAAATTGAGAAAACTACTTAAATCAAGACTGAATAAAATAAAAGTGGCCAAAAAGAAAAAAGTTTGTCAGGTTAAATCATCAATTAGCGATGGTAAAGTGGGTTGTAGGGGGTCGGGGGTGGAAAGGATTTGATTTTGGTAGTCTTTTTTGGTTTGAGCGACCCAAAAAACGTAGGTTTAGACACCGTAATCGACTTTTCGTGAAAATTCGAATTTCGACCCCTCAACCCGGGGTTGTTAAGGGGGTTGTAGGGGGTTGAGGGAGGGAAGAATTTGTTTTTGGTAGTCTTTTTTGGTTTTAGCGACCCAAAAAACATAGGAATAGACAACCTACTCCACTTTTTTTAAAAATGAAATTCCAACCCCCGGGAGCAGATGTAAGGGGGTGGTAGCGGGAAAATGGCCGATGAAAAAAATTTTTCATGGTCATATTCGGTTTCAGCGACCCCAAAAACATGGGGATAGGGGGGTGTAACCTCTGGGTTTTGACTTTTTTATTTTTTTGTGTGCCTGTGTAATTTTCGTTTTTTTGAGCTTTAAACCTTAAGTACCCCGTCTTGCCCCGCACTCTCCCCTATTCGATTACCAATTGAAATAGTAACAGTTTTGACTAATTTTTAGTAATTTTCTACTAATTGCTAGTAGAAAACTACTTATTCATTAGTAAGTCGTATTTTTTACTATTTTCAATTAGTAAACCGCCTTAATACATAAATTAGTAGTTTTTTACTAGCAAATATTAATTTTTTACCAAAAATTAGTCAAAACTGTTACTGATTCAATTAGTATAGTTTTTGTCTGACACAAAACTGGCCTTGACTACTGAAATAATGATTCCCGTGTAGAAATTGCCATGTTATGGCCTACACAATGATCAGAAGATCTGGCCCCTATTTGGGCCATGATTAAATTTCTACACGGGTTATTCTTTTATTTTAAAATTAAAATACTTTCTAAGACTGAATAACTCTCTAAATTTGAATTAGTATAAATATTTTTTATGTTGAATTAGTGACTGACCAAAATTGACTGTGACTACTAAACAAAAAAATTAAAATAAATCATTTTGTTTAGCTAAAAAATCGTCTTTTACTATTACAGAAAAAAATATTAGGGAAAATGTGTCTTGTCTGAGGAAAAAGTATTTATTTGATTACTGAAAGAAAAAATGACGTGAAGTTGACTTCGGTCTGACTAAAGAGGTATTTATCTACTGCTAACAAAAATTTCAAGGATTCAATTATGAATTATGAATTATATTATATATGAATAACTTTTTATAAATAAGGTAAAAGTGATTGAATTTTGAGTCAATTAATGTATTTTTAAATACCCTACAAGATAGTTACAATAATTTAATAGTTAAATAAAAATTTTGAATTAAAAAAGTTGAGAAAATTTCATTTTTCACAATTTTTTTTTTAAATACCAATAATTTCGAAATTTATTATCGAATTAGGTTCAAAAATAGATCAATCGAAGCGGATTAATACTCTACAAGTTGGTAATGATAATTTTAAAGTTACTTCTACGTTTTTCAACAAAATTTTCAAAAAAGTCTTATTTTCCAAAATTTTTGATTTTTAAAAGTTTAATAACTCCGGTTAATATGGACGAAAAATGTTCAATTAGGGCTCAAAAGATGCGTCTAAAAAACTCTACAAAATTATGGAAAAACATCTATGGGTGTCCTAACATTTTTTTAAAGTTATGGGCAAAAAACGTTTTTTTGCAAAATTAAAAATAAAAAAAAATGTAGTTAAACTTTATTAATATATCAAAAAGTACTCTCACTTTATGTCCGCAGGTGAGATCTACAATTTAAAAAAAAATTCAACCCAAAAGCTCTTCATGATTTCGAGATATTTATGAAAATGTGATGTTTACACACACACACACACATACGGAATGACATTTTTTAAAAATGGCATTTTTGAACTCCTGAGGTCAAATAACATAAAGATATGTCAAAAAATCGAACTCGAAAAATTTTGGTATTACAATACTTCCTCTATCAGGAAGTAATAATAATTATAATAAAAGTGATATTAAAAGTAACATATTTCAAAATGAATAATACTTCTGCAATCTCGAGGGACTAAAAGTGGATATAATAATTCCTAACTATTAGATGAATAAAACGTTACTTTACTATACTGGGATTAAAATCTGAATTAGAATTTATTGAAATGTTTTTATCATACCAGCTCATTGTCAGATTGACTACACTAAGAAAACTGGAGTGTTAAATTCGGAGGTTCAAAAAGTGTATGTTTCCTTTGCTTATGAAGAGAGTTAAATAGTCCTTCTAAAATAAATTTTGAATTGGTAATGGAAATCTACTTGTATATTCTCTCCCATTATATCTGAGGGTTAAAAGTTGCGCAGAAAATGTGTACGATCTGATGCGCGCGAAATTATTATTTATTCATTTCGCGCCGGATAAGGAAGGGATTTCTCAAATTGGTTAATTTGTCCCTCTGTTATAAACTCATTTTCCCTCCAAGAGAAATGGCACGAATATCTGTCAATGGTGTATTTGAACATTTAGATTGTTATCCAATAGCTAACTCTCAAATATCAACGATTTGTCCCTCCAGATGTTTAGTCCAATACTCCAGTTTTCTCAGTGTACTATACTAATATACTGGAATTTGAAGAATTTATTTTCTGTCTAACTAAAGCAATTTATTATAATAAGTAGTATACTACTGAAACTTGAATCAAAATTTTTTCATTATTTTTAATTTTTATATACACAGTGAAAACGGTAGGCCTAACTTGTCATTTGACCTAATCACAATTTTACACAGAAAGAAGGTTAAATTTGGAGAGACTCAGTCTGAAAACACATTTGCTGTGAAAAATTTGTGTGATTTTGTCAAATATGGCAAGTTATAGTCATTTGGCCACCACTGCGCGTATATAAAAATTAAAAATTTCAAAATAAATATAGATCCCATCGTTTGCCCACGATCGGACAAGGCTTAAAAATTGTTAATTTAGTGCTAGTTTCTTACAAAAAATTTTGAAAAAAATTGATCGATACATACTTTGTAAAAAATGAAATTTTATTTAAAAAATTTTAAAATCTTATCGTAAATTATTTTAAAACTTTTTAAAAATATTTTTATTAAAAACTACACGGAGAAAAATTTATTCGTACTGATTACAATAGTCTATATTACTGCTCGGATATGTGACCACTTTTTGTTATGATTACTATAGCTGTTGTAAGGAGTACAAACATGAAGGTATCCCTTACAACAGCTATAGTAATCGTTCCTACTAAATTCTTAACACATTACATAGTCTTCGTAATCATTCCAAAAAGTGGTCACATATCCGCGCAGTAATGTAGACTATTGTAATCATTAAAAATAATTTTTCTCCGTGTACGCGTGAAAAGAAAACTTTTCATTATAAAAACGTCTTTTTTGATCAATATTTTTGACCGAGTTATAAGCATTTAAAACAAATTTACGTAAAAAACGTCATTTTTCAAAAATCTGTATCTCCTGAACCGCTTTATGAAAAAATTTGAAAAAAATCAAGGGAGCTCATTTCAAAAAGTACTAAAAGAAAAAAAATGTTTAAAAAAAATTTGAGATGCAAAAGCAAAATAATTTCCGATTTGCCCTGGAATGCCCAAAAAATGAGTCACTAATTCAAATTAATAAACATTTTTACTAATTCCAATTTGGAGAGTTTGACTATAATAATGTAAAAATGTTAAAGGTTTCAATATTCTCTCTGATTGAAACTATGAGATTTGCTACAAAAATTTAAATTAGAATCAATTTTATATGGACTCCTTAAAACTGACATTTAATACTAAAAAAATGTAAGGAAGAATCTGTCTTAAAAGTACTGAAAAAACTGCATGAAACTGAATATTCTGTCTGACTAAAACGGAATTTTTCTACTGATACCATAAGTTTAATTTTCCTATTACCTGAAGTGATGACATTTAAAAGAATTTCAAAATATTAAAAATATATATATTTTTTTAACTGACATTTACTAGGTACTAAAATAACAATTGCATTTGATTTACTTTGTCTAGCTAAGGCAGACTTTAACTACTTGAATATAGATGCAGTGTAAAATATATTTTGTAATGACCATTATTTTTTGTCTACTGTAAAAAATTACCATAAACGAAAAACTTTTCAAATAAAAATAGTCTTTTTCTATTATTAATTATTATTTATTACAATTACTAATTACTAATACAATTAAAAAACAGTTTAGAAATAAAAACTGTTTTGTCTAACCAAACTATTATTTAATACATTTTTAGTAAAATTCGAAAGTTGGCGAACATTTCGTCCAACTACCCGTGCAGAAATCGCCACTTTTGTTCCCGATTACCGCCCTGGCCCCGGTCGGGTTTTCATGATCTGGCCCCGACTTCGTGGCCCCGACCAGGACCAGGCCGGGCTTGCCCAAGGATCTACAAACAGCGCACAATGGGATTTTTTTTAAAATTTACTTTTCAAAACTGTCTACAGCCTACAATTTTTAACCAGTTTCAGTATTCTTTATTTTAAATTAAAGGCGAATAAATTCTTAAGACATCCCTCAAGGCCAATTTTTTAGTTCTTAATTGTTTATAATTTTTATTTTCAATCAAAGTTAACAAATTAATACAATTTTTCAAAAAAGGAGGCTTATTTTCTTATTCCGTTGCTGCATATGATCTGAATCAGTTCAAATTAATACAATATGACCACCGAGATCTCTGACCACCACATCACAATCAATAAAATAGAAATCAATTTATATCAATTGTTATAAACAATATTAATTAACAAATAGTTAACTTTGATTTCTCTCCACTAAAAAATGTTTTTTTTTCACCTTTTCTTTTTAATTTAAGTTCATTTAAAGAATATTTGTCCTTTTTGATTATTAAATAAGTTATTTAAATTGTTATAAACAATATTAAATAACAAATAATTATGTAACTTATGTTCCTGTCCACAAAAAAAATTTTTTTTCACGTCTACTTTTTAATTTAAGTTAATTTTAAAAATATGTGTCCTTTTTGTTTAAAAAATAACTTATTTAAATTGTTACAAATAATATTAATTAACAAATAGTTCATTTTTGTTCCTTTCCACAAAAAATTTTTTTTTCACGTTTACTTTTTTATTTAGATAATGTTAAAAGACCACGGATATATAATATTAAATATTTAAATATAAGTTATATTATAAGCAAAAATTTAAATGAACCTAAGTAAAAAAGAAAATTTGTAACAAAAATTTTTTGTTGGACAGGATCATAAGTTAACTATTTGTTAATTAATATTGTTTATAACAATTTAAATAAGTTATTTTTTAATCATAAAGGAAAAATATTATACAAATAAACTAAAATTAAAAAGAAAATGTGAAAAAAAATTTTTTTATTGGAGAGGAATCAAAGTTAACTATTTGTTAATTAATGTTGTTTATAATAATTGAAATATATTACTTTATGGATTTTTAATTGTCTGCTGGTAATATTGGATTAATTTGAACTGATTTAGAGCATGTGCAGTAACGGAATAAGAAAATAAACGTCCGTTTTTAAAAAATTGTGTTAATTTGTTAACTTTGATTGAAATTTGAAAATAAAAATTTTAAACAATTAAAAACTCAAAAATTGGCATCGAGGGATGTCTTAAGAATTTATTCTCCTTTAATTTAAAACAATAGGACAAACGCACCAATTGTCGAGGGTGAACCATTTGTCGATGTTATCATGAAGATAACCAAAAATATTGCCTAAAATGTTTAATTTATTTGTGGTTATAATATTAACATATTATTTTTGACATTTATAACTCTTAAAAACTCTTATTTATTTTTCACCCTTAAATTGAAATTCCATGTTTAAGGCAAAAAAATAAATTACTATTAATTAATAATTTTTAGTATTATTGTGAATTATTAATAATAAAAAATTTTTTATTATTTTAAAAAATAGTTAAATTATAAATAATAGAGAATAAATAATTAAATTAATAATTTTTACCATATTTTTATGATAAACATATTAATTTATATATATATATATATATATATATATATATATATATATATATATAACATACATTTTTAATAATTTTTCTATAAATAAATATGATACAGTCAATTTATTATGATAACACTGTATATAACGGTCCCATGATTCAAAAGGAAGTTTAAGCGAGGTCGCTTCCAAGCTTGCGTGGCTATGCGGTATGTCTATTCGACTTGCGTCCTCGAGGTCTAGGGTTCGATCCCCCGTGCGTGCGATATTTTTCCGTCTTAGTTTTAAGTGTTTTGTGTATAATTCTTAATAATGTTACATAAAGTATAGGTTTAAATAATTATTAACAATAATAATAATAATAAATTAGGCATTAATTTAAATAAGGATAGTCTGTCTAAATTAATGAAAGAAAATAAGAAAAATATTTTTTTTAAAACTTAGTTCAATAAAAGCAATTGTAATAATTATTTACATTTTTAATGACACTCATAAAATTTTATTTACTACAAAAATATTAATAATAATTATTAATATTGAAGTAAATACTCCCCATGCTTTAATAATCAAATAACGAGCTTTAATATAATAAAATGCAGTCAGTATTAGATTTCTACCTAGGTAGCGAAAAGATCGGGGGAAATTCCATGGCCCCGACAGGGCGGCCAGATCGGGCAAAGTGCCATGGCCCCGGTCGGTTTTAGTGTTTCAACCAGGCCGGGGCCAGGTCGGGTTGTCAGATCGGGGCCCGGTTTGTCCCGATCTGGCCCCGACCTGGCCCCGGTCAAAATTTCTGCACGGGTACAATTGCATGTTACTACTGACTTACAAGCAGTTACTAGTAACGTTTAAATTTTTTTTAAGGTCTTTGAATTTTAACAATTAAAAATTCTGTCTCTTTGAACGTGACTTTGACAACTGAGCAGAAAATTTACCATCTAAATATTTGTGTCTGACTCAAAAGGTATTCTACTACTGAAAATAGAACTTCTACTTACGTTAGAAATACATGGTTTCAAATTATCCAATCTAACAAGAACAAGAGTTTGTATCAGGTCTAACTAAAAGCGTCTTGTACTACTAGTTAAAAATTTACGCAAAATAACAATTTTTTGTCTTTCTACATTGAACACTGAAAATAAGAATTAAAAATTCAAACGTTTATATTTTCAAGCATATTCAAAGTTTTCGAAAATTCTGTATAATTTTTGTCTGACCATGACTACTGAAATAATAATTTTATTATCTGAAAATGAAAAAAAATTTTGATTGTAAATTAAATTAAATTGTGAAGTATTGATTGGCAAACAATTGTCTGACTGAAACTGTACTTTACTACTGATGCACGCAGCTTTTTAGAAACCGAACAGTTTGTCTGACCGAAATTGACTCTGACTACTGTTTCTAGTGCTTCCACGACAATTTTATAGTAATAGGGTAAGAATAAAAATGCGAAAACAAACCATTTTATTTGATTAAAATTGAAAGTTACTGGAACAAACATGGAAAATATGTCATCATCTGACTAAAACTGTCCTTGATTGTGACGAAAATTTTTCAGAATTAAATCTTGTCTCTGATTAGAACCCGAGTCGAAATTTAAACCTCAATCTCTCTAAATCTGAATTAGTAGAAAGTTACTAATGAAATGACGAAAAGTCTTCCACCAAATGATTTAGTAATAATTTTACTAACAAATAGTGAAATTTTACTAATTATTAGTAGATTTTACTAATTGCTTAGTAGAAATCTACTAACAATTAGTAGAACTGTTTTATTAATAGTCGATAAAACTGTTTCACTAATTCATTTAGTGAAAAAGTGACTTTCAATTAGTGGAATTCTACTAAAACATTAGTAAAATATTACTAAAGATTAGTAATATTCTACTAATTGAAAAGGGGAAAAGTCTTCCATGAAAACTACTAAAAATTAGTAAAATTTTATTATTTCTTAGTAGAATTCTATACTAATTCAGATTTAGAGAGAACTTTCACCCTGAATTTTCAGGGTTTGTTGAGTGTTCCCTCTAAATTTGAATAAGCGAAATTTCACTGTTTCACAGCGATAAGTATACAACTGATTCCAAAAAGCGTATATACGCTAATTAATTAGTGAAATTTCACTGATTTTTTAGCGAAATTTCACTAATTCCCAGCGTATATACGCTAATTGGAATCAGTTGTATACTTATCGCTGTTTCAGATTTAGAGAGTTAGGAGTAGTAAAGTAGGGTCTAATTCTAATACAATTAGACCTTACTTTGACTCTCAAAAACCATTTATTTTAAAAAAGGTTTAAATTTGAAATTTTTGAATGTCTTAATTCCTGTGTAAAATCCTGTTCCAAAAATAAGATTAAAAATTGAAATTGTGCAAATATTTTTTTTCTTTTTCTAAAACAAAATAGGGTCAATTGGGGTAAATGTAAACGGAATATCTACGTTTCACCAAAAACATTAGTTTTTTTTGTTAAAAGGTAAAACGGACGGATTTCTTTTGCATGAACTTGTTGCTACACGGAAAAAAACAGTCGCAGAAATTTTCAGCGACTAATCGAAGACTCTCGGATATGAACGAATCTTTTATAGACTTTTAGAAATGTTCTACGATTTTAGCAGAAATTCTCCAAAAAAAGTCGAGGACTTTCTAGAAACCTAGTAGCGGAAAACAGTCTCGGAATTATTCTAACCAGGAAGGAAGAGTAAGGAGACCGAACTTTGCTTCTACAAATGTCAGAGAAATATGCACGAAAAGTGCCAGACTCACCGTGTTCTAGTTGATCACCAATTAAGTCGATCATGCGCATTGAACTAAAGTTCAGTGTTGACTGTTGACATAGATGAAAAGTGTGGTTATGTCAAGGTAAATATTACATAGTTTAAACAGTGTTAATTTTAAAAGCAAATTTATTTATTTGCAATTGTGATATTATTTAGATTTTCAAAATAATTTAATAATATATTCATGAAAAGGGAAAAATTTTGCGAAAATGGTTAAGAAGAATTGTGTTTATAACTAGAGTATATTTACATACCGTAGAAGGATAGAAGAGACTAATGTTTTTACACTCTTTTTCTTTCTTTACATCCTGGCAGACAACACGACATTTTTTAAATAAAATAAATAAATAATTATTAAAACGAAATGTATTGTATAATTATGTATGTATCTCACTAAGACCGGCTAAATGTAAACATTAGATCTTACATCTCACTCGCACAATTTTTACGAGAAACAGAGACACAACACAGCTTATGCGCATGATCAACTTAATTGGAGGTCGACTAGAACGCAGTGAGCCTGGCACTTTTCGTGCATATTTCTCTGAGATTTTTAAAGCGCTTTCTACACAGAGTTCGGTCTCCTTACTCTTCCTTCCTGATTCTAACACTTCATAGAAGGTTTCGTCGACGAGTCGCGGAAAATGGTGCGCACAAAAGTTGCGCGCGTTAAAACCAATAAACACTGTTTTTTTAACATTTTTTTTTAACAATTTATGACAATTGATTGTCAAGATTATTATTATTTTTATTATTCAATGTGTCGATATTAATACATACATTAAAAAATTCTAAATAATTTCCGCGACTGTCAATTAAAAATTAGAACGCTGTAGAGTAAATTCAGGTTTGTAATTTTCCGCGACTGTGGCGGAATCGGTTACATGCACGTGGAGTCTTCATTTTCCTCGACAGTCGCGGAAAGTTTCTTCAAATGTAGTCTATTTCTTCAAAAACTGTGAATATGATTTTTAAAACACTTTCCACTAAATCCGAAAGTCTTCAACAAAGTCGAGGAAAATTTCCGCGACTTATTTTTTCCGTGTAGTGTTCCCTAGAAAAATTTTATGAGGTACAAAGAAATATTGATGCACCTGAATCGCCTAAAACTGACTGTTTACATTTACCCCGAGATTTTGAAATTTTCCTGAAATTCGGGGTAAATGTAAACGGGTGATTCTCCGCGTAACGCACGATTTGGTTTATGAAATTTAAAAAAATTTTTTTTATCGTTATGGTTATTATCAATATATTTTTTTGAAGATAAAGGCTTTAAAAAGAAAAATCCATAGCGGGCCGGAAAAATTATTTATAATTTTTGTTGTAAACAAGTGTAGTAATTAACTAATTCACTGTTTGGACACATTCTGTCAAAAAAAATTTTGCGGTACTGGCCGCCATGGTTGAACCAGTACTGGCATTTGACCGAAATGATAACGCTTTTCAGTACTGGATTGATGTTACTGGCGCAGTACTGGCAGCCAGTACTGATTCAGTACTGGTTTAGTACACGTGTAGAAAAATCTTCTGGCGCTGGCCTGAATTAGCCCAGACCGGTCTATTTGCCAATCTAGTGGAAAATTTATTTAAATTCAATGTTGATATAATAAAAAAAAAATTAATTTATAAACATGTAATAATCCCCAACTTTTAACTTTTAATCAAATTAATGTTTACAACGTAGAATAAACGCAAACCTATAACGAAATAAAAATTTGACACTGCGAGGAATCGAACCCACGACCTACGGACTTCTAGCCTAACACTCTAACCACTACCTTACCGAAGCTACAGGAGAATAAATTTTAATTTTTGACACCTTTTACACTTACAATTAATAAAGAGCGTTTAACTGTGTAATTTAGTTAAATTATTATTTAATTGAACTAAATTCAAAAAAATCAAATTAGTAAATTACCAAATAAATTTCCATAAATTACCTCTAAAATTTTCATAAATTACCATAAATTACCGACATTCAATTTTTTAGGTCTAATTTGTGTTTTACATATTTTAGTAAACTATCGTCAAAATTTTTATAAATTATCTCATAAATTTCCATAAATTACCGCGAAAATTTCCATAAATTACCATAAATTTCCAATGTTAATTTTTTTAGTTCTCGTCTGTGTTTTACATAGTTTTATAAACTATCGTCAAAATGTTTATAGATTACCGCATAAATTTCCATAAATTACCGCAAATTTTCCATAAATGACAGAAATCCAAAATTTTAATGATAATTTTTGCTTTACATATATTTACGAATTATTGCAAAAATTTCTATAAATTTCCATAAATTACAGCAAAAATTTTTAATTGTAACTTATGTGGAACATATTTTTATAAATTATTGCAAAAATTTCTATAAATTACTGCATAAATTTCCATTAATTAGTTCCTAACTTACTATTGTCAGTTTACCGTGTTAGCAATACTGGCACAGTACTGGCGTAGTACTGGTTTGCCAGTGTTGTTTTCACAATACTGGCACAGTACTGGCATAGTACTGGCATACCAGTCTTAAAGGGCAGTACTGGCGTAGTACAGAAATTTTATTGAAGCCAGTACTGAACCAGTATTGGCAAGCCAACTGCTGGCATGCCAGTACTGGTGCAATACTGCGCCTGTTGTGAATACTGGCATTCGACAGAAATTTTTGCTTGGGCAGTTGTGAGACAGTCAATTTTTGTTAACATGCAATAGTTAAAAGCCGATTGGTTTATATAAAAACATTTCTTTTTATATGAGACAACTTTTTCGTGTACGCCGAAGCGGATATATAAACTGTTTTTGTTAAATACCAACACTGTGTGTGATAATCGACTAAAAAGCGTTTTTTCAATAAATGCAAAGTACTTTTTTTCCAAGTTAATTAATTGGAAAAGGTAAATGTAATGCATTTTCTTTTAGTGTTTTCCTTATATTTTGTGATGCAATATTGCATTGTTCCAATCTACGGTTGAAAATAATTTAATTTTCCTTTTTCAAAATAGCGCCAATTTCTAAGTGTGAGACACAGCATATCACCAGTTGTGAGACGGTGTCAACACCCATCTGGGCAGCATAAAAAATACGACTTTGCAGGCATACTATTTAAATGTTGTTTTCATTTTTTTTCTAGTATTTTTGGGCATGTCAAGTGGAAAAAAGTCAATTGATTCAGAAGAAATCAATTTTAATGCTCTTGTTGAAGCTATTAAATTGTGTTTATTTAATAGTCATATTTTGGCGAATAAATATTATTGTATAGTATATATAATAATATATATTATTAATATATTTAATTATTTCTACTAAACATAATGTTTTATGTCAAACTTATTAAATTTTAGCAATTTTTAATGAGTGTCTCACAACTGGAGACATTTTTTTTTTTTGAAAAAAGCGATGTGCTCGGAAAATGTATCGTAAAATTTTTTGAGTTCATCGAAACACTACACTTTCTTTTAATAAAAGTTGCGTATTTCTGTTACCTTTCGAACGGTGTATTTTATTTACAATTTCGTTTACCCGTTTACAATTTACGGGTCAAAAATGAAACCCGTCTCACAACTGGAGGCTCTCCCCTATTATAGCGTAAATCTCATTTAAAAATTATTATTTTGGTAATTTATGGAAATTTTTGCGATAATTTATAAAAATATGTAAAATTTAAATTATTATTAAAAATTTGGATTTTGGTAATTTATGGAAATTTTCGCGGTAATTTATGGCAATTTGTAAGGTAATTTAAAGAAATTTTGTCGGTAATTTTTAAAAATATGCAAAGTAGAAATCGCAATTGAAAATTTTTATTTCGGTAATTTATGGAAATTTTATGCGGTAATTTATAAAAATTTTCGTGGTAATTTATGGAAATTTATTTAAGTAATTTATGGTAAACTTTCCTGAGCTATAGGTTTTTTTATTCCTTATATATGTGACACCATAACACTACATTTGCACTAGGTTCTTCGTAATACGAAGGTCGGTGGAAATTCTGAGGTCGGTGGAAACTCAGGCTGGTGGGAACTTTTTCAACCGACTTTGGATATTTTAATTTTTTGAAAAAAGTATCATTAATTTTCAATCGGTTTAAAGTGGATCTCATTCGTATTGACCAAAACAATATAACTACGCTTTATTTAACCTTTTTTATAAATAATTGTTTAATTTGTGGTAAAATATTTAAGGGTCGGTGGAGGTCGGTGGAGATTATTTTGTGATTCCCTTATCAAATTTCCAACTTAAAATGAGTGAAAAATGAATAAATCAATTAGAACATTGATTCTTTTTCCTGAATTAACTTAAGGAAGTTATTTTTTGTGTTTACAAAAGTAATTTTAAGTTAACATTTGATTTTCATTTAAATAATTTACTGTTTGTTAATAAAATAATTAATAAATTTGCTGTCAAGCATAAACTGAAAAAAGCATATATGAAATGAATTTTTTTAAAAAAATTTTTTTTATTCAACTGTACTAAAGTAGACGATACTAAAATGTCAATAATAATTGTATTTATTATTGCATATTACTAAAATTATTAACTTTTTTTTCTAAACTTCCTGTGGGGACAGGTAAAATTTTGACGCTTTTAGCCTTAAAACCGCTTATTTATGAAAAATTATAATATTAGATATAAAAGTAATTATTGGTTTTTGTTTCTAAACATATAGATAACCTTTTTACGTTGGAATTGTAAAAATATATAAAAATTATTTATTATTTTTCCATTACAACATGAAAAAAACCAAGTTCTGCGCTACGCGGAGAATCACCCAAACACCATTGTAGTTAAGCGAGGTTTAAGAAACAAGTTATTTCAAGTATACTACTGTTTTAAGGGATGGAAAAACTGAAAAAAAATTCTTCGTAGATGTATAGTAAATCAACCAGTCGACTGATAATGTATCATATAAAATAGACAATTAACCATTACAAAATTAGTAATGTAAAAACTTGAATAACTTGAACAAATTTTAATAGATTTTCATTCAACTTGGTAAAAAGAAGTTTTTAAGGTTGCTGAATAAGAATCTAAAATCGAATTTTTAAATTTCAAAATGGGGGATCCAATATGGCGGATGAACCTAAAAATAATATTTTTAAAAATTGATCAAATTTGCTTGAATCTGGCTACTCGGGGGTTTTTGAGGTCGCTGAATACGAATTTCAAGTCAAATTTTAAATTTTCAAAATGGCGGATGAACCTAAAAATATTTTTAAAAATTGATCAAATTTTCAAAAAAAAATTTTTTTTTTTATCAAATTTTTCTTTTCAAAGGGGACCTAATTTTCTTTTCTATGTAATTTTACATTGCCAAATTAATGAAATTGTGAAATAGAAGCAAATTTATTCAATTATTTTCTTTTAAAATGTAGTTCAAGTTCTGTTTACATTTACCCCGAGTTTTCGAATTCTCGGGGTAAATGTAAACACTTAATTATTTATTAACTAAATTGACGAAAATCAAAATCAAAGTCAATTTTTGTTAGGGCATTAATAAGGAAGAATTACATATTTTTGTTTGATTTTTAAATTTATTTTTATGCAAATGCGAGACAAAATACTGAAACAGTAAAATTTTGATTTTCAATCTTTTTTGCATTAAAAAATAACTTACACTATGGCATTGCCAATTGTCAAAATAAAATATTGGCAATACTCAGAAAATCTTGTAGGTGAGCTGAGGTAAAAATATTGACGTCGTACTTATTTTTTAATTTGTAAATTTAGCTGAAACATCTACTGTTTACATTTACCCCTTGTTTACATTTACCCCAAATGACCCTAATAATTTTGTTTAAAAAATTGTGATTCATAAACAAAAATAGTGCAAAATAAATAAATTTTCTTTTTCTTAATCACAGTTGTTTAACAATTTTCTAATTTTGTTTAGAAATATAGAACAAAAATCTGCATAATTTCAATTTGACAAAACATAATATTTAACAAAATTTTAGTCTTTTAATAAAAAGAAGTGAAAAAAATTCTGATGATTTCTATTTGTCATTACAATATTGAATTAATTATATAATAAAAATAATTATATAACATAATAATAATATAATAGGTATGTATACGTAATCTATCTAAAGTTAACAAAAAACAAAAGTATAAACAAAAGACAACTTCAGTGTGTGAGGGACAGAAAAAGTGAATGAATGAAAGAATGAAAGAACATTTAAATTATTATAGTTAATATAGTTAATTCTTATAGTAAGAATATTTCCCACTTAATTTAAGTGGGGAATATCCTTGGCATCTATTTTAGTATATGCGGCATTCCAGGCCAAATCGGAAATTATTTTGCTTTTGCATCTCAAATTTTTTTTAAACATTTTTTTTCTTTTAGTACTCTTTGAAATGAGCTACCTTGATTTTTTTTCAAATTTTTTCATAAAGCGGTTCAGGAGATACAGATTTTTGAATCATGACATTTTTTACGTAAATTTTTTTTAAATGCTTATAACTCGGTTTTGTTTTCACGCGTAGTTTTTAATAAATATATTTTTAAAAAATTTTTAATTAATTTACGATAAGAATTTAAAATTTTTTAAATAAAATTTCATTTTCAACAATGTATGTATCGATCAATTTTTTTCAAAATTTTTTGTAAGAAACTAAAAGAAAAAAAATGTTTAAAAAAAATTTGAGATGCAAAAGCAAAATAATTTCCGATTTGGCCTGGAATGCCCCATATATTCTAAAATTAAGAATATTTTTTTTCAGTGAATTGATATTATTACTTTGTCTGACTAAATTTGACTTTTACTAGTAAAATGAAAATTCTATTTTGAATTATTCAAAATTTAAAAATTGTAAATATTTCGTCTCACTATAATAATGTCTCTCGCTACTTTCAGTGTTTTTAGTGGAGAAAGGACAAAAAAGAACTTATCTTCAACATTTTTTCCTATACTAAAAATAGTACCTGGTCTTTTTTTCCAAAAATTTAGTAGTTTACTAAAAACATTAATGAAAACATGAATTTTTATTACAATTTATAATGAAATATTCTTTTTAAAATTAATATTTTAATACCTATTATATAAATTAAATATTAATTACATTTTATTATATTACATTATATCATAATATTTATAATTATTATAGGTTATTATATTTTTTATTTGTATAAAAAATGTGTTTGGTCCTCTAATTAATTTTGAATTAATATGTCTGGGGCCCGAATGTTATTTTGAAATAGTACGCCCAAAGGAATTTGTGTCAGTCAGTGTGCGGATTTCGAATGGGAATATGCAGTAGACTCTTGATAATTAGTGAGATGTTATTAGTTATTTGGACTCTAATGGACATGAAAATAACTATTTTTAACTCGACCGTGTTTATATGTACATATATACACTTGATAATTAATTCTTATCATTCCTTTTTTATCAAAAGAATATATTTTTAGAAGTTGCAGGAATCGAGTTAATATCATGCAATTTTATACACCAATTATTCAAATGAATATCTTTTTTTACAATCCATTGTTTTTTCGCTCAAAATAAAAATATGTATCTCAAAAGACAATTCCTTTTTTGTTTTTTAAAGTCAAATTAATATTCAGAAGGCATTTTTTTTCTTAAATTCAAAATTTTGTTACAAATTAATAAAAAAAATGGATTTTTATTAGAAATACTTTTATATTTTTTCTTGAGAATAATTAAATTAAAAATTTTTTTATCAAAAGTTTCCTGAATCCCAAGTACTTTCAGTAAATTTTTAATGTGTACCCCAAAAAATTTTTTTGGATTCGAAAACAAAATTTTAATTATTATATGCAAAAAAATGTTCTCTTCATTCAAATGTTTTTTGAACTGAAATTATTTTTTTCTATATTTCAGAATAAAAATTCCACAATCATTAAAATCCGCTTTTTGTTTTAAAAAAAATTATTTCTTAAATCTTTAAAAGTTTTTTTCACGTATCCTTGCATTCAATAAAAATTTCTGGAATACAAAGGAAACTTTTTTTAGATTTAAGAAAACTTTTTTTTTAAACAAGAAGAATATTTATTGAAGTTAATTTTCTTTTATTAAATAAAAAAAAGAAAGTTTCTCAAATTTCGTACGAATAAGAAAAACTTTGAGGCGATAAAAAAGTTTTTTAACTACAAAGAAAATAACTTTTTTTTAATCAACAAAATTACTTTGACCCTAAAAGAACCGCAAATATCTTGAAAATGAAAATTTTCTCAGCTTTCAAGAAAATTACTGCTTCATTCGCATCAAATTTAAAGTAATCTTCTCGCAAAATAATTTCTAATAATTTATTTATATAATTGAATGAAAATAATTTGTATTCGAGTTTTTGTTTTTCAAACAAATAAAATTGAGTGAAAAATAATTTTGTTTTATCCTTTTATTTGACTCAAATAATAATTACTTGTTCAAAATTTTTCTTTTATATAGGTATATTTATTTAAAAAAAATTTTTTAGCATTTCATTTTTCTCCAAAATAAATAGAATTTTTTTACCTGTTTTACAATATAAGTTGTGCACACAGAGAAAAAATACTCTCAGTATAAGAAATAAATATGTACACATAAATTTTATTTAAATCCGATATAATTATTTGCGACAAATAAAATTTTCTTTTCTTTATTTTTTTACTTATAACTCAAATTATTTTTAATTCTATAAAAACATTTCGCTAAATGTGTACTCTCCTTTAAAATAATATTGTAAATAAAATTTAAACTAAAAATTTTCAACTGAAATTAAATTTTACTAAAATTTTTAGTTATAATTTGAACTTAAAAAATTATTTTCTTTGACATTTTTTGAACATTTTTTTTAGAAAGCAAAAGAAACGAACAGTATTTTGAATAGAAACACAAATTTAAAATAATCAATAAAATATAATATTAATAATCGTTGTATTCCGGTAATCTGTTCGCATTTTGAAGTTAGTGGTTGTTTGCTTTTTTGTTTCCTAACTATTTAATAATTTTTCCTTCAAATGTTTTGAATTTTAAAATTAATGTATTGAAAATCATTGAATTCTTGCGATCAATTTTATTAAAAACTTTTAAAATTAATTTTTTTTCGAAGAATTTAATCAAAATTTCTGAAAATAATTAAATTCTCGTAACGAATTTTATTATTTATGAATTAATTAAATTCTTGCGAAAAATTTTATTCAAATTTTTGAAAATAGTTCGATTGCTTTGAAGAATTTCTTAGAATTTTTTTTAAATCATGTGGATTTTTTAAATAATTTTTATTAAAAATTTTGAAAGTAGTGTTACGTCAAAAACAAGAAACCTTTTTAAATATACCTAACGTTCCTCATTTTAAATTAGTTTCATAAATGAATCTAATTTGGGATGAGGATAAGTCAATGAGCCTACTAAATCCCAGTAAAAAAAAACTAATTCAAATGAATTGAAACGAATTAACATTTTTGGTAGGCTCCAATTCGTATTTGTCACAAAGCGGGATTCACTCAAGCTCTTTGTATATTCAATTGAATTTAATTCAATATGTACCAATTTGTCCAAACGAATTCGCATTCGAAAGAAATGGCCAAGGAATGCATTGAATTCGTGCTAACGAATTGAAAAAAATTAAAGGCTCAAAACTTGTCCAGTGAATTGGTACGGATAGAAGGTTCGGAAGTTCAATACAGTTTCACGAATTCAGGAAAATTGCATCATGGCTCCAATTCGTATTTGTCACAAAGCGGGATTCACGAAAGCTCTTTGTGAATTCTTTTTAATTCATTTCAATTAGTTTTCGTTTACTGGGATGTACTGAGAGAATAATTTATTTAAAAACCAACAAGAAAGAAAAGAATTGACAAAATACAATGAGTATAATTGAGTTTAGAAAATCTTACTTTTAAAGAATAACGATTACTGGTGTTGTATGAACTGGTGGTTGTATCTGGTTGTCCGATCTCCAATGGTGTTGAGGGCTAGACGCAATGGGGCCTGTGACAGTTGTCCTTAATGGTTGAGTGTTGATCCTCTTGTTTACACTAATGAGATAGTGTATTGTATTTTGAAAATATCTGCTTTCTTCCAGACAGTTGTCGCCTCTTGAACAAATTTCGATGCTTCGAAATTTGTTATATATGTACTTCGATATAAGATTTGTTGAAACTTGGAACTGCGTTTCAATATTAGACTTTCGTTGATACTTGGGTTTATTTCCAATTTAATATTTTTTTGGAAATTATTAAGTTGTACTTTAAAATACTGATTCGAACTTTCTTTCAAAAATAAAACTTGAAGATGTAATTCACTCGCTGATGATATACTCTTTACACTAGAGCAATACTAGATCGATGTGTTCAGGTTGATTCCCAAAAAATTACTCTCTCTACTGAAGATGTTATGAGGTTGGCTTTCAAATTATTACTCTCTGTCTGAATGAAACTGCTTGCCCTTTTTATATTGAATTTTCATAACTGTAATGATCCCGAAAAATTGTACACGTGCTAAAATTTGTTTCTCCTTGTGCTAGTTAATAGCGAAAGAACCTCTCTATGCATTGTCGATATTTCCTCCGGGAGATTGTACGTATCGCCCTTTCGTTAAGTTTCTCGGCGTTTGTTGTTCACCTAAGCTTCTCGGGGTTTGCTGCTTTTACTTTCTTTCGTCCGGCCTACGTTTTTAGAAAGCTGTCGAATTGTCGCTTCATCGTTATTCTTTTTACATGAGTAATAATATTACTTTCCTTTCTTGGATTGTTACAGTTTCAAAATACATAGTGTACATTTGTACAGTAATCAATATGCAAATAAAATATGACATTAGAATACAATATTAAAATAGAAAAATGTATTAAATATAATACTAAAATAGAAATGTGTATAAATGATAATTACAATATCTTAATAGAGAAATATACTGAATATAAGGCAATAATAAATTAATACTTAGATTATAAGAGTTAGAAAATATATATATAAGGTAAATACAATATGTTACAAGAACACACATACATTATAATTTATAGAGTAATAGGTTACGGACGTAACAGTAGTAGTAACAATTTATGAAGAATATATTTCAAGTTTTTAAAATAATAGGTAATATTTGTTAATTTTATTACAATTTTTGGGAAATAATTAAATTCTTCTTAGAATTTGATCACAACTTTTTAATATATAATCGAATTCATTGAAATTTAATTATTGAATTTTGTTAAAATTTTTTTGAAACAATTCAATTCTTCTCAGAATTTTATTACAATATTTAAAAATAACTGAATTCTTTCGAAGAATTTTATAAAAATTGTAATGAAAATAATTGAATTCCTGCGAAGAAATGTATTATTCATGAAAATAATTCAATTCTTACAAATATTTAATAAAACTTTTCATTGAAAAAATTGTATTAGGTACTATTTTCAAAAATAATTAAATCCTTTTGACAAATTTTATTAAAATTGTATTGGAAATAATTTAATTCGTGGGTAGAATTTTACTATTTATTTACATTTATAAAAATAATTTAATTGTTTTGAAGAATTTTATTAAAATTCTTCGAAAATTGCATTCTTTTGAAGAAATTTAAAAAATTGAATCCTTTGGTAAATTTTTGTATAAAAAATAATATTGAAAATAATTTAATTCCTGCGAAGAATTTTATTATTTATAAAAATAATTTAATTCCTTCGAAGAATTTTAATATTCATCAAAATAATTGAATTCTTAAGAATTTTATTAAAATATTTGAAAATAATAAATTAAAATAATTAATTACCTATGTAGGGTCAATTGGGGTAAATGTAAACGGAATATCTATTCTTCACAAAAAACATTAGTTTTTTTTTTGTTAAAAGGTAAAACGGACGGATTTTTTTTTGGATAAACTTGTTACTAGAGTTCCTTAGAAAAATTTCATGAGGTTCAAAAAAATATTGATGCACCTGAATCGCCTAAAACTGACTGTTTACATTTACCCCGAGATTTTAAAATTTTCCTAAAATTCGGAGTAAATGTAAACACCACTGCGTAGTTAAGCGAGGTTTAAGAAACAAGTTATTTCAAGTATACTACTGTTTTAAGGGATGGAAAAACTGATAAAAATTCTTCGTAGATGTATAGTAAATCAACCAGTCGACGGATAATGTATCATATAAAATAAACAATCAACCATTACAAAATTAGTAATGTAAAAACTTGAATAACTTGAACAAATTTTAATAGATTTTCATTCAACTTGGTAAAAAGAAGTTTTTAAGGTTGCTGAATAAGAATCTAAAATCGAATTTTTAAATTTCAAAATGGTGGATCCAATATGGCGGATGAACCTAAAAATAATATTTTTAAAAATTGATCAAATTTGCTTGAATCTGGCTACTCGGGGGTTTTTGAGGTCGCTGAATACGAATTTCAAGTCAAATTTTAAATTTTCAAAATGGCGGATGAACCTAAAAATATTTTTAAAAAATTGGACAAGTGCGAGTTGTACTCGCACTGCAATGGCGGGTTCCGTACACAAATATTAAAACAATACTTGCAACATTTATCGGTAATTGGTAGAATTAAAATAAACAATTAAAAAAATATATTAAAATCATTTGATAAAAAAGAATAACTAAAAAAATTAAAGTATTGTATATATCTAATATTGTAAACAATAAAAAGCAGAGGAACTATAATTTTGAAAATTTTGTTCCTCTGCTTATTATTGTTTACAATATTAGATATATACAATACTTTAATTTTTTTAGTTATTCTTTTTTATCAAATGATTTTAATATATTTTTTTAATTGTTTATTTTAATTCTACTAATTACCGATAAATGTTGCAAGTATTGTTTTAATATTTGTGTACGGAACCCGCCATTGCAGTGCGTGTACAACTCGCACTTGTCCAATTTTTTTTTATTTTTAGTTAAGAAATTAAAGTCAGAAAACAATCTCTCATTTATTCTCTTAAAATTTCACTCTTCCTTAAAATATTTAATGCCACGTGTTTAAAATAAAAAAAATTAAAAAAAATTTTTTTTTTTGAAAAAAAAATTTAAAAAAAAAATTTTTTTTTTAAAAGTTTCTTAAATAAATTTTTTGTCGTCAGACTGTAATAATACACCAGGATACCAATTTCCAGCTCATCAGGTCAAATAATGTAAAAGTTAGTGAAAACAAATTTTTTTTTTTAACTTTTTAGTTTTTCCTTGACAACGCTATGGCCATCATTACATATCAAGTTCTCTATATTTTTCCTGTAATATTCGAGTAAAAATACACCAGCATGCAAAATTTCAGCTCTCCATGTCGAATAGTTTAGAAGTTAAGGGGGGGGGGGGAATGGTCACTTTTTATGCATTTTTGGCCAAAAATCTTGTTATTTCCTTGACAACGCTATGCCCATCACGTCCAATCACATTCGCTATATTTTTCCTGTAATCTACGAGTGAAAATACATATCTGGACCAAATTTGAGCTCTTTAGGTCAAATAGTTTAGCCGCTAGGGGGGGGGGGACACGATTTGGCTACGGACAACAGAGTCTCACCAATAGGGTTCCGCCGATACACCGTAGGTGTACGGAACCCTAAAAATTGATCAAAGTTAAAAAAAAAATTTTTTTTTTTTAAAGAGGACCTAATTTTCTTTTCTATGTAATTTTACATTGCCAAATTAATGAAATTGTGAAATGGAAGCAAATTTATTCAATTATTTTCTTTTAAAATGTAGTTCAAGTTCTGTTTACATTTACCCCGAGTTTTCGAATTCTCGGGGTAAATGTAAACACTTAATTATTTATTAACTAAATTGACGAAAATCAAAGTCAATTTTTGTTAGGGCATTAATAAGGAAGAATTACATATTTTTGTTTGATTTTTAAATTTATTTTTATGCAAATGCGAGACAAAATACTGAAACAGTAAAATTTTGATTTTCAATCTTTTTTGCATTAAAAAATAACTTACACTATGGCATTGCCAATTGTCAAAATAAAATATTGGCAATGTCAGAACATCTTGTAGGTGAGCTGAGGTAAAAATATTGACGTCGTTTTTTTTTAATTTGTAAATTTAGCTGAAACATGTACTGTTTACATTTACCCCTTGTTTACATTTACCCCAAATGACCCTACTTAATAAGTGGATTTTTTAATTTTGAATCTGAAATTATTAAAAATTAATGTTGATATTTGAAAATAAAAAATTTTGTAATTTGCATAATAATAATAATAAATTGAACACCGCGTTTCGCGAATAACATTTTATATGGTAGTTAAAAATAAATTAAAATTCCAAAAATAGTATTATTTATTACGGCTCGTTTGTATCATAACTTTCTTTAGTTTATAAGGTTATTTTCTTAAGGACATTGTTTGTCCGTTCAAACTTAAATAAATAAAATTTAAAAAAAAATTTAATTAAACGAAATAATTATGTTTCTACAGTTCTGAACCTTCAAATGAACATAATTTATTTATTTCTTGCTCGAATTAAAATTTTATTAAATGCGTTTGTTTCGCACACATAAAAAAATGTGGAGATGGAAATATTTTGTTTTTTTCAAATTTTTCGAAAAATATTTGTACGTTCAAAACTTTTGGATCATAAATATATAGTAAAGTAAAAAAGAAATTTAAAAATGCTTAACAAAAAAAATGAAAAATTTCCTCAATATATATTGAAAATACGTGAAAAGTATGAAGAAGAAAATTTTTACCTCCGGCAATTCATCCGGTACTTTTCCCATCCAGCTGAGGGAAAGAATATTGCAGTCGCACTTCGCATTATTGTTCTTTTCGAAATGCAAATGCATTTTGTTCTACTCACTCCCTGCTTGCCCATTAAACAAATCGTATCAGAAGCCCTCCTTATAATTTTATCACCAAATTGTCGTGTCTTATTCTCAATTTTCTCATTATGTCGACTCTAATGTATATATAAATCTCAGTTTAAAAAATTATGACAAGAAAAAAAGCTAGCGACACCCCCAAACTCGAGACATTATGCGATAGAAAAAATGTCTTCTTCAAATTCTTTAAAATTTACAACAAATATTTTTTATTATTTATTTACAATTACTATAAAGAACACTGTTTATTAAGGTCCTTATATAATTTCTCCCTTTTTTACTCTTAGTTTAGAAATCAGGGTGTCTACTATTTTCGTTTAACAAAATTCCCGGTTATTTCCCGGTTTTTCCCGGCTATATCCTAATTTTTTCCCGGTTTTTTTTTCTTATCAAATGTAAATTTAAATTTGATTTTAAACATAAATAAATCATTAAATTTTCTGAAAATAATGTTTTTTTCAATAATTTTAATTAAAAACTTGGAAAATACTTGAATTAAACAAAGAATTTTTTCAAGTTTTTAAAAATAATCTTGTCTCTTTATAATTATAATTGAAAATTGGATTTTTCAATTTTATTAAAATTACATTGATAATAATTGAACTTCTGCAAAGAATTTTACTATTTATAAAAATAATTGAATCCTTCCAAAAAATGCTATTATTTATGAAAATAATTTAATTTTTGTGAAGAATTTTATTAAAATTTTTGAAAATAATAAGCAGCAATAATTAATTATTTACTTAATATGTAATAAACATTTAATTTGCTCAAGAAATAAATAAATATCATTTATTTGAACATTCAGAAATTTAAAATGATAAAAATTTAAGAGAAGTTCAATAATTATAATTATTAAATAATAATAGAATAGTATAATTTTTAGAAGCAAAAAATTGATTTAAAACTGTAAGAGGGACTTAAAATTTTAAAAATAAAATTATAATTATGGTCACTAACTTCCCTTGATTATTTTCGAAAAATTTAAATAAAATTCTTTAAAAAAATTCAATTATTTTTCAAAAAAAGTAAAAAAATTTCAATGATTTGTTTAGAAAAATTCAATTATCTTGAAACAATAGAATTGAAAAATTACAACAATTTTATTTTTTAGATTTAAAAAAAATTTTGCGAAAGTTCAATTTCATTAAACAATTTTAAGTATGTATATTTTTTAAATTAACTAATAAAAATTTTAATTATTAATCTTCGCAGTAAGAAACATGAATACATTAGAATTTTACTCTTTATAATATTCAATTATTAATAAATTATTAAATTAAAATACTTTGAAAATTCTATTTGTTAAAAAGTTTCTAATGAATTTCTTTAACAAATTTAATTACATATTTTCAGTCGAATTTCGCAATATTTCTATTAACTCCATAATTTTTTAAAAATTTATTTACATAATATATTTGAATTCGTAACTGATTTTTTATCATCAAATTAATTATTTTTAAGTAACTTAAATTTAGAGAACAGTATAAATATCTATAAAAATTGAAATAAAAATTGATTTTTTAAAAACAAATTAAAATAATAAAACTTTTTTAATTTTTGTGAAAAAATTCCCGGTTCGGTATAAAATTCCCGGCTAATTCCCGGTTTTTCCCGGTCAAATAAAATTCCCGGTTATTTCCCGGTTTTCCCGGAATTCCCGGTTAGTAGACACCCTGGAAATACTTATTTTTATCAGGCAGTTGAATGAATTATTTCTTATTATTTCTTACACGTGAATGTAATTCATTATGTTATTTTGAAAAATGTAAATTCTAATGTTGGCATATAAAAAGAAACATATTATTTGTTTCTTGCGCGAGAGTCGCCATTTTGCCGCCGCTTTGACTAGCACTTCATCACATATATAAAGTTTCAGCAAAAAAATTTAAAAAAAAGAAAAATTTGTCTGTCCTATTCTTTTTGGAAAATGAAATTATATCGTTGAGCTTTCTGCGCGACCGAATGTCAGACTGAAAAGCTCGGAGCGTGTCATGAAGCTCACGGAATACAATTTTCCATTGCTCTGCGCCGATTTTATTGATTGTTCCGCAGGATTGCAACGAAATGCCGTCTGACGGAAATCTTCTTTACTACTGATTCGACCCCCTACCCAACATATACACCCATTCTCTGTATTCTAAAGGGTATGTCGTTTGTAATGACGTCATCGAATACCGACCGAATTGAAAATATTCCGAGGGAATTTTCTTTTATGTTAATGAATACAGATCTTCTGCTCAAATCAATACAAGAGAATCCTATAAAAAAGGTTCCATTTTTTTTCTTAAAAATTTATAATTATTAACTTATTTTTTGAGTTACACATTTAGTTGATTTATTGACGAATTCCATATTGATCTTGCTTATTTTTAAAATCAAAAATTTGCAAAACAAAATCATACAGGATTTGAATTTATAAACTAATTATATATTTTAATTTTGTTAACTATTAACATTTTTTTGTGCAGCTGATTTTAATTTATACTTTAGTTCAGGCCTCAGATCGAATTCATACTCTCTATATTTGAATTAGTAAATTTTATTAATAAGTATAGTAATTTCTACTAATTTAATATTAAGATTTACTAATTCAAAAGCAAAAAGTCAGTCACTAATTCAAATTAGTAAACATTTTTACTAATTCAAATTTAGAGAATAAGGCGCAAGAAAAGTCGTTTTAGTCGATTCGAAGTACCAAAAAGTAAAAAAATAAGTCACATTTTATTCTGATTTGTCGAAAAAAATGTGATTTTCTATTTTCACAAAAGTTAAATGTTAAAAGTATTTCTGGAAAAAAGAGGAAACCCTTTTGTCTAGAAATATTTTATTCTGTTATTCAAATAAATATTGACTTTTGAATAAAATAATTTTCATTTAAATCAAATAAATTGTATTTCAACTAATAATTTCAGTATTTAAAGTAGATATGAATTGAACTATTTTATTCATTTAAATAAAAATTATTTGATTCAATGAAATATTTCATTTATAATCAACAAGTAATCTGTTATTTTAATCAAATAAGTTTTTTCGCAGTGAAAGTTTTTGTAAAATTTAATTATTTCCAAACAAATTTTTGATATTTCTTAACATTTTTCTTTAAAAAAGCTCGATTAATTTTCAAACTTTTAATAATATTTTTAAAGACATAAAATTAAATTTAATAATAAAAATTTAATTATTTTTAAAAAGTGCAATTGAGGCCTTGGATCTAATAACTCGCCCGACGCTCGGAGGAACGCGCAACTGCCAGTCAGTGAGCAGTGAGCGCCTCTGGGCCACTCACTGCTACCCGACTGGTATTAGCGCGTGGCTTCGAGCGTCGGGCGAGTTATTGGATCCAAGGCCTCAATTGTATATTAAAATTCAATTATTATAGATTTTTTGACTGTAAGTAATTTAATTCAAAAGTTTAACCATTTTTAAATTAAATACCATCAATTTATTTGTTCCATTTCTAATATCATCCATAATTGAAATTTTCAAACAATTTTTAATTAAAACCATCTGAATTTTTATTATACTTCTATAAATAAATTGATACTGTAACTTATGAAAAATTCAATTATTTTATAGAATTTTAAACTTGAATTTGGCTGTAAATCAATTACCTATTTTGAATTATTAACTTTTTTAATGTTTTTTGAGAATTGAATTTCTCAATTATAAAAAAAGAAAGTTGACTTAAAATTCAATTGTTTTCAATTCAATTTTATGAAATTTCGATTATTCGGAAGTTTTCTAATTAAATAATATATGTTCAAAAATTCAGCAAATTTAAAAAAAAATTTAATTAAAATTTTTTAAGATATTTAAGTTTTTTTAGAATATTACATTTATTTTCTAGATTTTTTTAGTAAAATTCTCCTATAAATCATTTCTTAGTTTTCGAAAAGTTCTTTAAAATTTTAATTACTTAACAAAAAGAAAGTTCATTTAAAATTTGTCAAAAATTATATTTTTTTAATTAAATTTTAAAAAATTTTTATTAGTTGAAAGTTTTTTAATTATTAGAATAGATGTTCAAAAATACAACATATTTTCAATTAAAATTTTTCAAAAAACTAAGTTTTTTAGAATTTATAAAATTAAAATTACTGAATATTCAAATTTTTAAAAATTTTAATTTGACACCTTTTGAAATTGAATAATTTCCAAAAAATTTTGTTTCTACAACTTTTCTAATATTCAATTACCTTATAGAATTTTTAACTAAATTTCTTCTCAGAATAAATTTTTTTTTTAATTTTTAAATAGCTTTTTCAAAGATTTAAATTTAATTAACAAAAAAGTAAGTTCATTAAAATTCATTAGAAATTCAATGGTTTTCAATTTAATAAAATTTATTTGAAAATTTTTAAGTTTCATGTAAAATGTTTGAAAATTTTAATTTTCAGTAACTTTAATTAAAAATCCTAAAGAGCTTCGATTATTAATTTTAATTTACAATTAGATTTAGAGAAGAAACTCTAAATAAATTTTTTTTTAATTTTCAAAAAGTTCAAGATTTTAATTGCTTAAAAGACAAAAAAGCTCACTTAAAAGTTGTCAATAAGTCAATTATTTTGAATTCAATATTACGAAATTTCAATTATTCGCTAAAGTTTTTTTTATTAAATAATAATTATATATTATTTAAAAAACTCTTCTAATATTTAAATTATTTTTTGAATTTTTAAAAAAAATTCATCTCGAAATTAATTATTTTTAATAATGAAAGTTGATCGGGAATTCAATTATTTAAATGAAAAAAATCAATTTTTTTAAATAAAAACTGCGCAATAATTTAAGGTTTTCAGTATGTATTTTCAAAAAACAAAAAATTAGAACTTCTGTCGCATTTCTAAAAATCGGAATTCCTACAAAAGAATTAATTAAAAATTCCAGGTTGATCTTCAGAAAATTCTACCAAGAATTACTGCAAAAAGGAAATAATGAGTCTTTACAGGAAAATATTTGACTATAGTTATTTTTTGTACTATGTCGAAAAGTAACTTTTTATCAAAATAAGGCCTGAAATAGTCATTAGTTTATTCTTTATAATAAAAATTAACATTTTATTTATTTATTGACAAAGTCTACACTAAAAAAAATTTATTTGATTCAAATAACCGATTACTTGTCTATTATCAAATAAATATTTACTTGAATAAAATCATTTTTATTCGAATCAATAATTTCAGTATTTGAAGCAAATACAATTTAACTGATTTAAATAAAAATTATTTAATTCAAGTAAATATTTATTTGATAATAGGTAGACAAATATTTAGTTATTTTAATCAAAATTTTTTTTCAGTTCAATTTGGTCTTGTAATTATTTTTACGACCGAAAATTTTCAAAACAAAATCTCACAAGATTGGAAATTAACTTTTTGTAATACAGTTTATTTGAATTTAAACTAATTAAATTTTAATTTTATTGAAATTTAGAAAAAAAATTTGGCGCAACTGATTTTAATTTAAATTAGATGAATTTCATTTTTGTTGAAATTTAAAAACAACGTATTTTGGTGCAGCAAATTTGAATTTTTAATGTTTGAAATGACTAATTTAAGTGAAGCATTAGTTAAGTATTGATGATTTTTAGAGAAAATCGGCAAATTGGATTTTGGAATAAGATGATTTTTCTTAAATAAGACAAAGTTGAATGTTGTTTTTTTGCAAATTTATTGGATTATTCTAAAATTATAAAGAATTCTCCAATTTCATTGTTTAAATTAATCTTCTTCTTCTTCAGCTGCTGCTCCACCACTTCCCTTGCGCATATTCTTCCTCTTTACACGTCCAGGGCGACCACCACCGAACGGCGATTTCAATGAGAAGTCAATATGCTTCTGAGAATCAAGTCTCACCACGAAAGAAGGTATGTTCACCACTTGTTTCCTCACTCTAAAATAGAAAAAAAAATTTCCATGAATATGCATGTTCAGTTAATTTTTTTAGGTCCAGAAAATTTATTTTTCTCTTTTTCATATTTTGGAATTATATTTATTAATTTTGCCAAAAAGAAAAAATAATTCGAAACTTTCTACTTTAGAATTTCTTCCACTTATTCATTTGAATTCAGTTTTTCGAAATTTATAAAATTAAACATGTAGTAGAATTTTATTAGATTCTTTTGAATTTAATATTTTTTCTTTGGTTTGAAAATAAAAATTGAAATTTTTAAATTTGTCAAATAAATACATTTAGTGAAATACAAATTAATTCAAGAAAGTAATACAAAAGTTACTTTTTTTAAATGTCAATACAAAAATGAAAGAAAAACAAAATTAGACATTTTTGTTTTTAAAAAAACCAACGAAATATAAATTAAATATATAGAAATTTGGTAAAGTAGACAATTCTCTAAATAAAAAATTGCAATAAATGAAAATTATTTTTAAAAACAAATTTTAACTTTTCAAAAAATGTATCATTTCTAAAATATGAAAACCAAGAGAGAAAAAATTTTTAGTTTTAAACAAATTAACGTATTTAATTATAGATTTTTGTCATAATCATAAACGGAAAAGTGGAGTATTTGAAAAAAAATTTTCTTTGTTTCCAATAACTAAAAATTTGATTACAAACACGATGAAAAAGCAACTACCTCCAAGTTTTATATACAGAAATTTTTTTGTAAATTTCTCCCCAATTTTTAATACTCAGAAATGCAATTAAATTGAAAATTTCAATCGGGTAAGAATAATATAAAATAAATTGAACTTAGTCAATAACAAAATATGAAAAATTACTGTACCAAGATCAAAGGGCAACATAAACTCCACACTTGTCAGACGTTAAACTTTTAATGTTTAAGTGGTCTGCCTGAAAAGCATGGACCAATTTTTATTGGTCCAGCAAATTAAACGCTCGATCACCATATTTTTCACGATCAGTATCGCCCTCACGAGCAGTTTCTAAATTATCAAAAAGAATTTTCTTTCAAAATTCATAAAGAAATGGTGAAAATTTTCATAAACTTATTTTCTATAAATGTCTCCTGATTTGAAGTCGAACGAAGAACAATCTTCGTTCGATGATTAACACAGGAATTTACTTTTGCCTTGATGATTAGAAACAATCTACTTGTGATGTAGATATTCCTTGCCCAGTACAACAAGGCAATAAGCAAATTAATTTTGTTATGAAGCACAAACCTAATGTGGCGTTGCCTAATGAGAACACGAGCATGATGAATCGACTTGGCCAAACCAAGTTTGAAAACTTGAGTCTGTAAACGTCTCTCCAAAAAGTCTTCAATCTTTAAACCAAGTACGTAATCGAGCTTCATTCTGGATTCATCCAATACTCCAATGCGTACTAAACGACGAAGTAGCGCATTTCCTGAAAAACATTTTCATTGTTAATTTCTCCAAAGTTTCAGATAAATTCGTTAATTTACTTTTTTTCAAATTTATTCAGATGTTATTCGGTTCAACAAGAATATTCAGACAAGAGGTGTCAGAAAATACAAGTATAAATATCATCACGGTAGAAAATTTATAATAGGGACAAATTTTATCAAAACTATTTTTGCTGTTAAATTTTTTCAATGTAATAATTAAAGTCAGCATAAAATTCAGGGATCACAGTAATTTTTTTCTTACTTTGAATTAGGTGGATTATTTTCTAAAGCTAGGTAACAATAAGATTTTTAAAAATTCACGCTATATGCTTTTAATATTCAATTATAATCAAAAATTGTAATTTAAATTCATTTTTAAATCAATTTTTATTAGAAAATTCTACAAGAATTCAATTATTGAAATACAAAAATAAATAATTTATTGAATAATTTAATGTTTCTTAAAATTTAATACTCATAAAGAACTTTATCAACAATTTTTTAAATAATTGAATTCATCCGGAAAATGTTATTAAAATCGTAGATATAAAAAATCATTGAATTGAGGAAATTTTTTTAAAATAATTTAAATTTTCACGAGAATTTAAAAAAATTTTGAACATAATTGAATTTCTACGAATAATTTTATTAATTTTGAAATTAATTGAATTTCAGCAATCATTATTTGTGATTTCTCCAAAATTCAATCTTTTTTAAGTGTTTTTAACTTAATTCTTTTATAAATCCATTACTTTTAATAATTAATTAAATATACATTAAAAAATTTAATTAATTTTAGATGAATTTAAATTATTAAAATTTTCCAAAAATCAAAGTTTTTTAAAATTTCTAATAAAATTCATTCAAAATTAAATTTTATAAAATTTTAAATTAAAACCTTTTGAAGTTCATCTATTGTTGAAAATTGTAAAGGTAACTCCTTTAAAATTCAATTAACCTTTAAAGTGCTAAGTGTTGGAAAATCACGCTCAGTGCTAACCCCGGTCTGTCAGACCGCTATTCCCTTTTGACAGTTTTTTTAGTCATTTATAATTTTTAAAAGACTACTATTATAAATATTTTTTACTTTTTAACAAAAAAAGTCATTTCTGTATTATGCATTTATTTATTTGATTTATTTTGTAAATGCAGTATATGAGAACTGTCAGTAAAACTAGCTGCGCGTCAAGTTGCGCAGACGTTACTCATGGGAATATACTGGAATATACTTTCACTTAAAGCTAACCCCGGTCTCACAGACCGCTATACTTCAAATATTTATTTATATTAAAAAATTTAACGAATAAAATTTTTTGAAAAAGTTGTCTCCTAACAGATTTTTATAAAATATGAAGCTTCTAAAAAGTTCAAGTTCTTATTATACTTTGAAAAAAAGTTACAAGCAAAGAAAATTTTAATAGCGGTCTGCCAGACCGGCATAGCACTTTAAAGGTTAAGTTTGAAATATTTAATTAAATAAATAAAATTAAGATTCATTTAAATATAAATTAATTAAATACTTTAACAAACTAAAATTGATTAGATTTTTTTGAAAAATTTACAAAATAACTAAAATTGGTGAAAAAATTAAAAAAAAAAAAAAGGATAAAAGGATAAAAGGTGACAGGCTGTGATCCCTGAAAATGAATAATTCAATAAAAAGTGAAAAAAATACCTTCAAAAAGACGCTTTTGATCTTTCTCTTCCAAGGTCAAAAGCTCACGAGCAGCTTTACGGATTTTTGCTAAAGTGTATTTAACTCTCCAAACTTCTCTCTTATTTCGGAGACCATATTCTCCGATAATTCGCAATTCTTGATCAAGACGCGCTTTCTCATAAGGCCTCCTGGGCGTTACATATGTCTTCGAAAAGACAGAAGGTATCCTTCCGTTCACCATTGTTCGTCAACTACAAAAATATTATCAATAAGAATCCGAATTAAAAACAATTTTTTAACACAAAAAAAATAAATTAATTCCATAAAATAGAACTCAGTTGCAGAGATTTAAAAAAAAAACGCCTGACCACGTGGCGACATTTTTTCAATTTCATAGCAAAAATTCATAAATAAATAAAATATAAGGCTTAAAATAATTAATATAATTTTTTAACATTATTCGCAATTAATTACAATTAATCACTTAACTAAAATGACTAAAATTCAATAAAAAGCACGCGAGAAATAATTGTTAGGTTAGAAAACAAAATTTCGTTAAAACAAGGAAAATAAATTATCATTAAATGTAATAATATTTTATAACGATAAAGAACATTGAAAATAGAAAAAGAAAATGAAAAAAAACTAAAAAAAGAACAAACTTCTCATAAAACTTACGCTTATTTCGCGAGACGATGAACCTCCTGCAACGATCACAATGCAAATGGCCGAGAGAGAAATCGTTTTCCGCCTTTCCGGTTCTGTTCAAACGATCGCAGCTCCCTCTACATTTTTCCCGCCAAAAAATCATAATTTTAAACTGAAAAAATTTTTATAAGGAAATTAATTTCCAACTAATATTCATAAATGGATTATTTTATCTAAAAAAAACATCTTTATCTTTTAAGGAAACTTCTAATTTAAAATATATTTTTTCTGAAGCATATCGTTTTAATTTTGTTTTAATAAAAAAATAATCAAAGAACTAATTTTAAGTGGGTTAAAATTTATTTATCAAATATTATATTTTTTTGATCGTATTACATAGATTTTTATTCTAATACATTTTATGCATAAAAAATAGATAATACTAAATACAACAAAATACTACAAAATAAAAAAAAACACAAGATTATAGCACGTGAACAATTTTTCCTGACGAAAAATTAACATTAACAATTTTAAATATTCATCAAGAATTTGTCGAAAAAAATAGTCATTTTTTAAAAATTATTTATCTTTATCGACTTCGTATTTAATATTTCTTTTTTTTTTTTTGCTTTTAATATATTATTTTGATTTGAATTTTTCACCAGGTAAAATTCTATTAGTTATTTCTTTATCAGTTTTTCTCATCGTTCTTAAAGTTAGCATTATTTAATATAAAAACAAAAAAGGAACTTTATATTAATACTACAATATTGGACCAAAGAATTAACCATTTGTAAAATACTTTATATTTTCTGTGAAATCTTCAAATTTCTCTGAATATTCATTTCTTTTCTAGAATCTCATCTAAAAAGTGGAAATCTTTATATAATATATATTGAATTGTGTTGAGCACTATGGCAGTATTAATGAATTTGTTTGTTTTGAAATTGAAGTCTTTATATCACTTTTTAATCAAATCCACAAAGTATTTTGCCTTTGAATATTCTAATTTTGTTCATTGTTTCTTTTGTTGAATCTATCATCAGTGTTATTTTTTTCTCTTTCTACAATATATATTTATATTTCTTCATATATAATTTTTCTTCATTTTTTTTGGCTGTTCTATTGGTTATCTATTCCTGAGAAAAGCGACGAATTCCTACTCTTTTTTAAAATATACTCAATAACCTTTGATTTCTGAATGTTTTTCATTTTATAATCGCACATTAGGCCATTTTTTTAAATTCAAAGGTTCTACAATTTTCACTTTTGTATGAGTAGAATTTATTTTAAAATACACTTAGTCACTAGCGACTTTTTTTTCTCTTCTATTTCCATTTTTTAAACATTTGGAAATATATTTCTAATCTTCAAAAGCCTGCTTTGATTACTATCCATCACAAAATTTTATGCTGTGAATGTATTTCTTTTTTTTTATGAAAAATACATTTTATTTAGCGGGACGTCAATTTATCTCAACTATTATTGAGAATTTAAAAGCCTCAACTATGAGGAAAAATCACGTTGTTAAAAAAATACAATAACAACTAAAATACAAAACTTAACAAATAGAAAAAAAGACTTATTTTTCATTCTAGTGAGAAGGAAAATAAAGTTTTTATAAAAACTTACAAAATCGTAAAGATAGAATTTCTTTTTCTGGCTTTTTCCAAAATGTGGAAGAAAACAAAAACATTTGGGTGAAAAAATATTTGGCGTACGTAACTAATGATTAGTCAAATTTGTAGGATCCGACCATATATGCAACCACAGTGGCGTGATCCAACTTTCCTGGCACCATTGAAATCTTATCTATTGTTTTGCGACGGCGAATTTTTTGCTCCGTTTTTGAGAGCGCAACTAATTCGCCATTCTTTTGTTGTGCGTAGTACAAATCTGTATCCTCCAAAATTCTCCGTTTGGCAGCAGTTATGCGAACCTTGAAAGAAAAAAGTTATTTATTCTTTACTTTAAAAATTTATTTTGTTTTTCCCTGACTTTTACCTGATTTCCAGACAAAATTTTGACTTTTTCCCTGACCCTAAAGAATATTTTGATTCACTCTAAAAATGATTAGATACTAAAAAAAATCTATTGCATTTATTTACGAATTTTTTTAATTGTAAAATTATTTGAAACCATCAATAACTTCATTTCTAAATCAATATTTAATCAATATTATTTTTCCACATAGGAATTAAGATTTAAAAAAATTTTAAATTCAAACCTTTTTGAAATTCAACAACTTGTAAAAGTATAATATATTTTTATTAGAAAATTATACGAGAATTCAATTATTTAAATACAAAAACAAATAATTTATTAAATAATTGAATGTTTCTTAAAATTGAATTTTCATAAAGAATTTTATCAACAAATTTTTAAATTTTTTTTACGAATTTTAATAAAATTCTTAAAAATAATTACGTTTTTTGAGAAATTCGATTAAAATTGTACTAAAAATATTTAAAATTCAGCGATGACTTTTATTGTTTATGAAAATAATTGAATCCCTATAAAAAATTTTTATTACTTATGAAAATAATTGAATTATTGCTACGAAATTTATAAAAAATTTGTAAATAATTGAATTCTTGTGAAACTTTTATTGTTTATGAAAATAATTAAATGTTTGCGTAGAATTTTATTCAAATTTTTTTTAAATAGTTGAATTCTATTGAAAAATTATTGAAAATAATTAAATTCTTGACAAAAATGTTATTAACATTTATGAAAGTAATTGAATTTTATTAAGAATTTCTTTTTAGTTTTTCAGGGTGTCTAGCGAATTATGATTTTCAAATTCCCGGCAAAATCCCGGATTTCCCGGACCTAAAACTAAATTATTCCCGGATTTATTTTTAAGACATTAATGACTATACTATTAAAATTTCATAATTTTTTAAATACAGTGGAAACTGAATTATACGAACTAATTCAGGCAGGATCTGGTTCAGATAATCAAAAGTTCAAATAATAGAAATTGCAATTATTTTTTTTATATTTGTGGATAAATGATTATTTCTGAATTATTTTGCAATACCCAATGGCATTTATGTCTTCTTTTAGATATTTACATTAAAAGTCACTGAGGTTCAACTGCAACAAGTTAAAAATATTAGGATTTATAATTAAACTTTTAATTGAAGACTTTAAAATGTTAAAAATGTATGCAACAATTATATAAATAATAATAATATACGGTCAATTCTACGTCACAAGTATATTTTATTTATAGTATATGGAGTGTATAACTCCTTTTTCATTTTAAGCCAAGTATAATAAAGTAAAGAAAAGTAAAGATTTCCTTCTTCTTCTTCTTCTTCTTCTTTACTTTATATTTTATTTATTCCTTTTAGAAAAAAGGTATACGTATCCTTTATTTTTCTATTCTATAGGGGGACCAAAATATTTTTTGCAAACTATCCTTATTATTTGTAAGTATGTATTAGATAAGTTTTCTAAATTCAATAGTTTTAGAGTTATAGATTTTAGAGTCTACTTTTAAAAATCCAAAAATTTGGTTACCTATAAAAAATGAAAAAATAGATTTACAATAATATATTTTCATCCTAATTGAAAATGTGGACTGAAATTTAACGTGAAATTGCCTATATACTTATAATATATCTTTTTTTCATTTTTGAAAAATATAAGACTGAAGGTAGTTCTCTGGCTTCTACTCTTGTAAAAATTTATTTTCTTCAAATTTTGAGGAAATGTTTCTTTTGGTGCCCTTTAAATGTGGTAAAAATTTCAAAACCCTTTGCGATGCTAAATTTTAACTTATTCAAGTTCAAACTTTCACTTGAAAGTGAAAATTTCCATGCGTTTATGTTAAAAATAAAAAATGTCAACCACAATATCTTGTTTTTTGACATGGCAAAAGGTTTTGAAGTTTCTATCACATTTAAAAGGCATCCGAAGAAATATTTCCTCAAAATTTGAAGAAAATCTATCGAAAATCAATTTTTAAAAGAGTAGCAGCCGGAGAACTACCTTAAATGGAAATTTTTTTATAGATTTTAATGAATTAGAGAAAATTTCCAAAAATTCCCGGATATTTTTTTCAATTCCCGGCAATTTCCCGGTCGAACTAAATTCCCGGCAAATCCCGGGTTTCCCGTTTTTCCCGGACGCTAGACACCCTGATTTTTATAATAATCCTGTTTATTAATAATAATTGTAATTAATAATTTCGTTATTAAATTTTATGACAATTATTAATAGAAAATTAAATTCTTTTAAACAACTATATTAATTTTCATAAATAATTAATTATTTTTGAAGAATTTCTTCAAATTTTTTGAAAACATTGTAGTTTTTTTAAAATAATTGAATTATTTAGAAAGTTTTTTTAAAAGTTTATTGAAAATAATTGAATTTAGGAGAAGAATTTTATTATTTACAAAAATAATTGAAATTTTGACGAGAATTTTCTTAACTTTTTGAACATAATTCATTTTTTGTCGAAAATTTTATTACTTTTGAAAATAACTGAATTTTAGGAATCACTTGTAACTTCTCCAAAATTCAATTTTTTAAGTGTTTTTAACTAAAATTCTTTTATAAATCCGTTATTTTTAATAATTAATTAAATATATATTAATAAATTTAACCAATTATTCAAAAATAATTAAAATTTTTTAAAATTTTTAATTAAATTCACTCAAAAATAACATTTTCTAAAATTTCAAATTAAAACCTTTCGAAGTTCATCTATTTATGAAAATTGTAAACGCAACTCTTCTAAAATTGAATTAATTTTGAAATATTTTTAAGTAAAATTATTCATTAAATAATTTCTAAGTAATAATTTTATGATAGTTCTTCAAGAATTAAGTTAGTTAAAAAGACATTATTGTCAGAAATAGAAAAAATTGAAGGTTTTGTATTAGAATTCGAGATAATTTCATAGTTTATGAGGCAAACCAAAAAGGACACCAAAATTCAGAATTTGATTATGAATTCTAAAAATTTAATTTTCTCCAGTACTTTGAATAAAAATCGCTAATTTCCCTGACTTTTCACTGAATTCCCTGACCTGTGGCAACCCTATATTAAAAAAAATTGAGAAAAATTTGCAATTTACCGAGAAATCCAAAACAAGTTCACATAATCGTTTAGCGCTATTGCAAGGTGGTCCTTTGCCGGAAACTCCTCGTTTCAAAAGATCCTCCATTCTTAATAATGTTAATTCATGCCTCTGGTACGCTTCAACCACGGGCAAATCACTGTGTATTTCACTTTCAGATCTCTGGGGATGATCCACTGATTTGCGTCGACCTTTTTGACGACTCTCCGTTCTGCCTGATCGTTCGGCATTAAAACTGCCACCGTTATTGCTTGGTAAAACGGCAAATTTACCCACCACTGGATCAAAATTATCAGATATTCCATCACTCGTGAGAAAAACGATATCACCTTGCTCCACCTCTGTCATTGACAATGTTAAATTCTTCAGTTCTGGATTGGAACCTGCAACCGGACCCAGAGCGCCAAGAGCGTCACGCATGTCCCGCATGCAATGAATATCTCGACAACCGCGCGTTATTTCTCTCACTCCTGTTTTTCTGTTTACGAAAAATAGAATTAATTAATTCAGAAGTAGAATTATTTTATTTTAAAATAGAATTATGATTTACTAGTAGAGTTTTACCTCGAGTAAACGTAGGCAAGACTGTCTCCCACATTACAAGTGCAGGCAACGTATTTTTTAGAAGAAGAATTAGAACCCGATGCAGTTTTTGGTAGTGGTAAAATAACGCAAACAGTGAGAGTTGTCAGCATGCCTTTTTCCTCGAGAATAAGTGAATGAGCTGCATGGAATGATTGAAGTAAAGCGATGAACACATCTCTTGTCGTTGAGACACCGCTATTTATCGCCGACGAAAAAAGTGCTTTGTTCAAGTACTCAATACTCCCATGAACAGCCGATCTTGCCGCGATACTTGCCTTCGGTCCTATAAATTAATTTTATTAATTAACTTTTCAAATTTTAACAGGGTTGCCACAGACATTTAATTTGTTTTTTCCTGACTTTTCCCTGATTTCCAGACAAAATTCTCACTTTTTCCCTGATCCTAAAAAATATTCTGATTCACTCTAAAAATTATTAGAAACTCAAAAAAATGTTCTATTACATTTATTTACAAATTTCATTAATTGTAAAATTATTCAAAAACATGAATAATTTCTTTTTTAAATAAATATTTAATCATTATTATTTTTCCGTAGGAATTAAAATTCTTCAATACATTCAAATTCAAACCTTTTGTTTCAAAAAAAATTTTATTATTTACAAAAATCCTAATAAAATCCTTCGCAAGAATTCAATTATTTTTAAAAAGTAGTAAATTTTCTCAAAAAAATTCAATTATTTGAAAAAATTGTAATTAAATTCGTTGCAATAATTAAATTATTTTCATAAATAATAAATCGATTATTCGGTAATTCATTTTTTAATCAATTTTTATTGATAAGTTTTATTACATATTTATGAAAATAATTAAAACTTTTCCCAAAAATTTTATTAAAATTTTTCTAAAATAATTGAATTTTAGTGAAGAATTTTATTATTTATAAAAATAATTGAATCCTTGAAAAGAACTTTGTTAAATTTTTTTTAAATAATTGAATTCATGCGACGAATTTTATAAAAATCTTTTTAAATAATTGATATTTTTCGAAAAATTTTATGAAATTTTGTATATTAAATAATTGAACTCATGTGAAAATTTTATTATGTATTTATGAAAATAATTGAATTATTTCAAAGAAATTTATTAACATTTTTTTAAATTATTGAATTCCTGTGAAATTTTAACAAGAATTTTATTCAAGTTTTTTTAAATAATTGAATTCCTGCGACGAATTTTATAAAATTCTTTTTAAATAATTGATATTTTTCGAAAAATTTTTTGAAATTTTTATATTAAATAATTGAATTCCTGTGAAAATTTTATTATTTATAAAAATAATTGATTTATTTCGAAGAAATTTATTAAAAATCTTGTAAATTATTGAATTCCTGTGAAATTTTGCCAAAAATTTTATTAAAGTTTTTAAAAATAATTGAATTTAGTAGAAGAATTGTATTATTTATAAAGATATTTGAAATTTTGACGAGAATTTTTAAAAAATTTTTGAACATAATTGAATTTTGGAGAAGAATTTTATTATTTTTAAAGATATAATTGAAATGATCAGAATTTTTTTTAAATTTTTGAATATAATTGAATTTTTGCGAAAAATTTTATTACTTTTGAAAATAATTGAATTTTTGTAATTATTTGTAACTTTTCCAAAATTCAATTTTTTTTAGTATTTTTAACTAAAATTCTTTTATTAATCTAGTATTTATGAAAATTGTAAAAATGATTCATTAAATAATTTATAAGTCATAATTTTATGATAGTTCTTGTAAAATTAAGTTATTTAAAAAGAAATTATTGTCTGAAATAGAAAAAATTTAAGGTTTTGTATTAAAATTCGTGGTAATTTCATAGTTTACGACGCAAACAAGAAAACATCAAAATTCAGAGTTTTTTCATGAATTTCTAAAATTCAATTTTTTCCAGTACTTTTACTAAAAATCCCTGACTTCCCTGACCAATTTTACTTTCCCTGACTTTTCCCTGAATTCCCTGACCTGTGGCAACCCTGTTTAAATTTAATAGAGTTGCCACAAGAATTTTATTTTTTCCCCTGACTCTTAACTAATTTCATAACAGAATTTTGATTTTTTCCCTGATCTCTATATAAAAAAATTCAAAACAATTTCAATTAACTGTAAAAAAAATAAATTTAACAAACAAAGTGATTTAAAACTTAAATGGTATCTGGTTGATTCGGATAGATCGATAATTTTACTTTCTAATATAATTACAAATTTTGATTTCATTCAAATTTAATTAATTGAATTTAACTTAATTTAAAAATTTTAAATATGTTCGGTACTTTAAAAAAATGGAAAAAATAATTCACCCCAATTGACACCATCGGCCAATGCGAGAATAGCAGCATTTGGTCGAGCGATCATTCCAAAGCAATCAGCAATCGGTTCCCCATTATTACAATCATTGGTGGGATTTTTTTCATAAAGAGTAGTCGCTATTCCGTAAGCCATGTCATGCGAATTAAACCAATCAGACACTCCTGCAATTTCTCCATCAGATGTCATACCTAAAAAAAGCATTCATTAGTTTAATAGAGGAAACATTTTCATTCTTGTCACACTGAAGCAAAGAAAATTTCAATTCTTTTCTAATTACGTCAAATTTCTTCAAATTAAATCAACATCATGCAATATTTCAAAATCAAACCAAAAATACATTTTCCACCTCAATGTAAATTAGAATTAATTCATTTTTACTGCAATAACTAAAAAGAAAATTCGACAGAATAAAAACGGATAATCGATGAAGAATATAGTTTCACAAAAAAAAAAGAACTGAAAAAAATTTGATAGATTATCAAGATTTGATAGATAGATAAAAAAAAAGTTCCACAATAGGATAAAAGTGCAAATTCTCCGAGTTATGAAAAATTGAAGTCCATTATGAACTCTTAGTTCGTAAATTCACGAGCTAAACATGCACGTGCTTGTCTCAAAAAAAAAAAATATATTGAAAGCTATATCTACACAATATCCAATATCAAGTTCAGATAAGTCTATAACTCAAGGTGAATAATAGCCGCAATATAATGCAAATCAAAACTACTGTAAATCATAGATAGACAGTATTACCAGCAGGAAAATATTGTTCAAAACTGAAAATTCAATTTGCAATTGAGATAAAAAAATAAAATATAAAGCGATGACTAGAGTATTTTGCGCACAAATAGGCAAAAATTTACGCAAATAAAATACAAATAAATTTATTAAACTTTGAACTAAATTATTTTACAGGGGATTTTTTTTCACGGCTTCTTTTAGATTACAGACAAAATTTAAAAACTTATCTTTAATGTTGTATTTATTGTTTTTTAATTAAGATAAACTTTTATTTAAATAAAATGTCAATTTACAAAAATTTTTAAATTCTATTTGCTTTTATATTCTATATTCTTTTAATTCTATATTATATCTATTACAAAAACGTTTTCAACACTTATCCATAATTAAATTAAAAAGTTAATTTGATTAGTATTATTATTATTATTATCAATTAATCAATAATTTAAATTTTAATTCATTCAAAATTAAAAATGAAATTTTTTGAAAATCTAATTTAATAGTTAATTAATATACCCATGAAAAATAACTAATTGTAAAAGTAAAAAAATTAATTAAACTAGAAAAGGTCAAAGAGTTTCCATATCTAGATTTCTAGTTTAGTTCTGGAAACCAATTAAACTAAAAAGTCAATTCAATAAATAATGTAATTAAATAATAAAAATGTTAATAATAATTTAAAATTATTATTATTATTATTATTATTATTATTATTATTTGCATTATTTTTATTTTTGATTATTCAAAAAAAAAAATTGAATTAAACTTTCAAAAATTCAGTTTTTTAAAGATATGCTGGCTACCCTGTGTGAATTCAATAAGATTGTCAAAATGTCTAATAAATTTATTTTAATGTTTCAATTAAAAGAAAATTACTTTACGATTAAGAAGGAAATATTTACAATATCGAATATTAAATTCTTAAAAAGCAACTAAAACGCAATGCCCATTTTTGTTTACGATAAATAGCAATCAGAAATTACGAAACAACAGATCTTGAGGCAAGAGACGAAGATCGTATAACACAAATGCGAGCACCTTTATTATTGAATTTTTTAAATGGAGCCGGTGCACTTTTTGATTTTCTAAGAGGATTCATTTCATTGGCAAACTCTGTAGGCGGCGGTATAATATTACATCCCAATTCTCCTTCACTTGAACTATTGAGTGTATCGTTTGACATATTCTGCAACGTAAAATGCACTTCACGCTCACTCAAATTACAGTTCAATCCATCCTTTAATGAATCCTCAACTTTTTGTTCAATTTTTGTTTCGAAATTTTCAATAATCTCCATCGATTGACCCTGTTTTATTTCATCACATTCAAATTGCACATTGTTTCTTGGATAATTAATGTTGTCTTTTAATGTTGTCTCTAAATTAGACGATGTCTTTTGATTATCGACTTGCTCGGAATTATTGCTCAATGAATTATTATGTCTTTCATCTGAATCACTATCGAGATCAAGTGAATTTGGTTTGTACTCTTTAAAATAGATTTTATTTTTTATAAGATTTGTCTGTAAATTCTTTGGTGCTGGCTCATAAAGTTTACCGGCTGCTCGTATCTTCACTCGACTGTTGTCAATCGGATAAATTGAAGTGTCCGCTGTACGTAATGTTCGCCATCGATCGTGGCCTGGGGAAAATATTCGATCCCGTGTTTGTTGTAAACATTTTATTTATTTCATCGATTTATTAAACTCGGTAGTAGAAAATTTTCATTTATATGCAATTATGTACAAAAATTACATTTTATTCTAATTCTAATAATTAAATGGGAAATTAAATTAAAAAATATAAAAAATTTATTTGAATAAAAATTTGGAAAAAAATGTTTTTTTTAAATTCAGTTTAAATCGGAATTATTTTGTGTATGAAAATTTCGAGTGTTTTCATTTTCTTTAGATAAATTATCAATTTTATTATTAATAAACAAATGTGCAGAGAATAGTGACTTATAATTATCGCAGGCCTCGGATCGACTTTAAGGCGCAAAAAAGTCGCTTTAGTCGATTAAAAGTACAAAAAAAGTCGAAAAAATCGTTTACTTTATTCAGTGTTGTCACAAAAATTTTATTTTGATATCCCTGACTTTTCATTAATTTCTAGATTCAATTATTCAAAACTTGAATAATAGTGAAATAAAATTTAAAAAATTTCAATTCCAAACCTACTTTCTATAAATTACAACTATAGTCCTAACAAAAATTCAAGTTTTTACAATAATTGTATATTAAAATAAATATTTTTAAAAAATTAAAAATTTAAAAATTTTTTAACATTTTTTGAAAGATAATAGTTTTTCAATTATATACAATTGAAAAATTTCCAAACCATTGAAATTTAGTAAAATCTATTTGAATTATTGAAAAATATAAAAAAAAAATAATCAAATTTTTGAAGAATTTTAATTATAAATAGGTATGAACATTTATTTCTCCGTAATTTTAATAAGTCTAAAGAAGGAAATTTAAAAAAAATTTAGTTTTTCTTATTTAAGGATAATTAAATCTTAAAAAATTATGATAAAACAATTCTAAGAATTAGTTTTTTAAAAATATTTTAATGTAATTCTTCGAAAATAATTGAATTTATTAAAAGAATTTTTGTATAATTTAAAAAAACTAATTCATTTTTTGAAGAATTTTAGTTAAAAATTTGGAGAATGATTGTTTTCTCCAAAATGTTAAAAATAATTCTAAAAAATTTTAAGGTTATTATTTTTTGTATGTAGGTATTTGAATTTGCTGAAATATGTAATTGATAATATTGAACATAATTGAATTTTAAAAAATTAGAATCAAAAAATTAAAAAAATTAGTTTTTTTTTAAAAATATTTTAATTTAATTTTTAAAAGCCAATTTTTATTTTTAAATTTACACTTGACGATTTTTCATTAAAATTTTTGAAAATTTAATTATTTTCAAAATTTACAATTAAAATTCCTCAACAGTTGATTTTAAAAAATTGGAATAAAATAGTTGAAAGAAATCAATTATTTTCAATTAAATTTGACAAAATTTCAATTATTCAAAATCTTTTTAATTCTATATGTATTTCGAAAATTTAATTAGAAAAATTATTAAAAACTAATTCTTGAAAGATTTGTCTAATTATTTTTCACACTATAAAAATCGAAATAAGTTGCATTTTATTTCTAAAAATGTGGTATTTTGTTGCAATATTTGGAAGAAAAGTCGAAAAAGTAGCAATTTTTAAAAATTAGTCGAAAAAAGACACATTTATTGAGAATAGTCGAAAAAAGTCGAGAAATTAATATTATCCGAGGCCTGTTATCGATATTTCTTTAAGAAGTGAAAAAGAAAAATTTAATTTCACGATATTTGATGGAATAATTATTTTAAAATGTCGTTTAAAATTAATTACCGGATCCGTTTTGGTCGGGTTGGTCCAAGATGTCAATGTAATCCACATCCGGATCACTGATGCTTAAATGTCTTTGTTTTAAATTGACTGTTGTAAGTCCTCGATCAGGACCTGTTATGGCAGCGAATTCTTTCTCATTCTTATCATAATCTCCTAATGGTTTCGTAGGAAGTTCTTCGGGACTCCGACCGTGTATAATCGGTGGACCCTCTTGTTTCTTCTCCAATCTAAACATTTCATTATTTTATAAACAAAATAGTTTTCAAAATCATTGAAAATCAAAGCATTGAAAAATTTCCAAATTTAAAAATTTCAAATACAATATTTGTAAAATTTGTATATTTCAGAATGCATTTTAAAAGATCAAATTAAAAAAAAAATTTTAAAAGAAAAAGAATAAAACGAAAATACATTATATTTCCTGTGAAGCAATTGTCAATTTATGTATCAAATTGTCCTAATAAAAAAATATGAGCACATCGTACGTGACGAACTAAATCAAAACAAGAGAATAAGAATAATCAATCAAAACCATTCTGCCGATTGCTAAATAATACTCACCCATTTAAGTATCGAGAAATAAAGCAACCTCCCACGAGTTCTTGTTGTGTTGTTTTAGGATATTGTAAATTTTGATGGTCCCCTTGGCCGATACTTTCAACAGCAGCTGTCAAATTGCTTATTGATAATTGACGCATAAATCCCACAACTTTTTTTCTTAAACTCGGCATTTTTTTTATTAATCGAAAATATTTTATTCCTCAATTTTTTCTTAAAATAATAACACCAATTGTCTACCTGTGTCTACCCGAGTCGTAATGCGTACAACCAATAAATGACATTTTTTTTTTATTTTTCTGTTATCTGAACATGAAACAAACAAAGAACTTTTTTATTAACCAATATAGAAGTGGAAATTTACCTTAGAATTGATATTTTTTCTTTATTCAATTAGATAGAAGGTGAAATACTTACTATTTTAAAATCGATGATACAAAATTGGTGTTTCTTTTACAAAATAAACAACACACGACAAAGAAAAGAAAACAATGTATTTTACTTTTTTTTGGAGCAAGGCACTACACGCCCGTGACAGTGAATGCTTAAAAATTTGTTGAATAAATTATTCTCCCATGTTTCGAAAGTAAGATAATGTTGTGATTTTATACAGGGACATTTTTTTCCGCCTTTCCTTCACTTCACATGATTATATTATGCATACACTGTACTCATTTATTACGTATTTATTAAGTTAGATTCTTTATAAACACTGGCATTGTTATGTGTGTATGGGTCAATTGTGAACGTGAGGTTATGTGCTTGAAATGTGTGTCAATAATGTATTGACTATATATATACGTACGTGAATATACTTTCATTTCAAAAATACAATATTTTCAATTTAATACACATTTTTATATTAATACTTAAATTGTAATTCCTTTTTCAGATAATAATTATTGTTTACATGATTTACGTTTTTTAAATTAAATAATAATAAAGGAATTACAGAAATTGGTTTTTTAAACCAGGAGTGTATCAATTGGAGTTTGATCCAGCTTCTACAATTGCAAAAATTTATTATTATTTTTGAAGATCGGTTTGGAAAAAAAATATTGTAAATGAAATACTATGAAATATTTAACATATCACTAAATAAATATTTATTAATTTTTATGATTTTTATATTTAAAATTTTTTTTTATAATCATGTAATAGTGAAAGATTATATACGCTCCTGGTGTCGGACATTTTGTTTTTTGTCGTAATTTCAAATCTTTCAATTTTCAAATCGTTGAAAGAATGTTATAATTGGTTATAATTTGAAAAATGAGAAGTTAAAAACAAATTTTGAAAATTGTAAAAAATCAGTTTACAAATAGAAAAGATAGTTTAAATTTTTGGTAAAAAATGAAAATATTTTTTTTAAATCTTCAGTTGGGTATGTGTGGGTTTTACAACCCCGTGAAGAGTTACAAGATTTTCCATTAACTGATATAACCTCAAAATTCCTCTTTCTCGATTGATCGATGTTTATGGAGAAGCGTCATAATTTGCACATGTGCACATTTGTCACATGGTTTTGAAAAAAAAATTCGAAAGAAACGAATTTCAAAAAATTGTGAGAAAAGTTTAAAATGACAGCTTTAGCTTTCAGTAGCAATGAATCGGCAACATTAGAAAGAACTGTTGATGTTGAGGGTGACATTGAAATAACACCAGATGAACTCGTGCCCGAGAAATATGATTTGCAAAAATGTATTACCTGGATTCAGAAACAAAAACTTGAAAGGGTATGTTTATTGTTTATAAAGATAAATTATAAAATTTATTAATTTCTGCTATTTTTTTTAATATTTTCAATTGTTTAATTTTATTGAAAATGAAATACAATTTTCTGTCGATTATTTAGAATAGAAAAACCATAAAAAATGTGACTTCTCCGCCATTCAAGATAGGCGGTCTTGCACGTACAGATCGTACAGATGTCTATAGGGTAGTAGAAAATACTAGAATTCGAATTACGAGAGAAAGAGAGAATGTAAAGGGTGTCTTAAAAAAAAACAGGAGTAGGAAGGTATTTAATTGTTTGTTTATTTGCAGGTGTGTTTACAGTTACCGGACTGTCTTTTGCAAGATTCGTTTCCAATTGCAACGTATTTAGAAGAAGGTTTAGGGCAAAAGGTGTACATTTTAGGTGACACATCCTACGGTAGTTGCTGCATAGACGAAGTAACCGCACAACACGTTGGTGCCGATGGAATAATACACTTTGGACATGCTTGCTTAAGTCCCACAACACGTTTACCTATTTATCACGTCTTACCAAAACAGGAAATTGACGTGCAAGAATTCTGCAAGGAATTCGATCGATTCTTTGAGGATCGTAACAAGGATTTATTATTTTTCTACGACGTATCCTACGCTCATGCAATTGGTAAATTTTACTTTTTGCAAATGTACAACCTTCTTTCAATTAAAAATTTTGTATCTATAGAATCTCTTTCTTTTCAGAAAAAATTTACGAATCTCTTAAAGGAAAATTCAAAAATTTGCTCCTGACAAAACTGAATTGCATTTCAAATGTAGAATATACTGATCGACAAGATGATGAAAACGATATAATTTTAGGCCGAAGTTTCCATAATGACTGTAAAAATGGAGATTATGAAATGTTTTTCTTAGGACCAAGTAGAAAAACTTTAGCTAACTTGGCAATGACAATTCCAGCGAAAAATTGGTATTATTCCAATGGTGGTGGAATTAAACAATTTGAATTTTTCAATACTCCTTGGTTAAAGCGACGAAGATTTCTCGTTGAAAAACTTAAAGATGCAAAAATTGTCGCAATTGTGGTTGCAACATTAGGAATAAAAAATTACTTAAATATAATTACTTCTCTTAAAAGTACGCTGAGAAAAGTCAACAAGAAAACATATACATTATGCGTTGGAAAAATAAATCCGCCAAAACTTGCAAATTTTCCAGAGGTATTGTATTGTTAGCGTTTATTTTTCAATTAAAAATTTTTTTCTTACAGGGTTGCCTCAAGTCAGGGAAGTCAGAGAATTTAGGGAAGAGTCAGGGATTTTTATTAAAAGTACTGGAAAAAATTAAATTTTAAGAATTCATAAAAAATTCTAAATTTTCGTGTATTTTTTGATTAACTCTTAAACCATGCAATTACCAGGAATTCTAATACAAAACCTTCAATTTTTTCAATTTCTGACAAAAATTCCTTTTTAAATAACTTAAATCTTGAACAACTATCATAAAATAAATAAATTATTTAATGAATCATTTTACTTAAATATTTCAAAATTAATTGGATTTCAAAAGAGTTGTGTTTACAATCTTCATAAGTAGATGAATTTCAAAAGATTTTAATTTAAAATTTTATAAAAATTTAATTTTGAATGAATTTAATCAGAAATTTTAAAGAACTTAAATTTTTGAAAATTAATTTTTTATTAATGAATTTAATTATAAATTTTTAGGAATTTTGATTTTTGAAAAATTTTAATTATTCTTGAATAATTGTTCAAATTTATTGATATATATTTAATTAATTATTAAAAATAATGGATTTATAAAAGAATTTAAGTTAAAAACACTTTTAAAAAGAATTGAATTTTAGAGAAGTTACAAACAATTGAAAAAATTCAATTATTTTCAACAATTTAAACAAATTCTCGTAAAAATTTCAATTATCTTTATAAATAATTAAATTCTTATCTGAAATACAATTATTTTCAAAAATTTTAATAAAATTCTTGTCAAAATTTCAATTATTTTAAAAAATTTTCCTTAATTCAATGATTTTTAATCATTAATACAATTTTCCAAAAGAATTCAATTCTCATAAATAATAAAAATTTTACAGGAATAAAATTATTTTCAAAATAATTTTAAAAAAATTTTACGAAAGGATTCAATTATTTATAAAAAATTTTAATAACATTTTTCGAAAGAATTCAATTATTTAATATTTATTTTCAATAAAACTTTCTAAAAAATCCAATTATTTAAAAAAATTGTGATTTATTTCTTTGTAAATTTCAATTATTTTAAAAATTCTCAATTGAAATTATTTAAAAAATAACTGCAATATTTTCAAGAACTTTGAAGAAATTCTTCAAAAAAATTCAATTATTTATGAAAACTAATAAAGTTTAAAAAAATTTAATTTTCTATCAATAATTTTCATAAAATTTAATAACGAAATTTTTAATTACAATTATAAATAAACAGGATTATTTTAAAAACTAAAAAGAAATTATTCTTCATAAAATTCAATTACTTTTAAACATTTTAATAAAATTCTTGGCAAGAAGTAAATTATTGTTAATAATATTATTTGGAAGAATTCAATTATTTTCATAAATAATAAAATGCTTTGCGAGAATTCATTTATTTTCAAAAATTTTTTGATAAATATTTCACAAGAATTCAATTGTTTTCAAAAATTTTATTCAATTTCTTTTTAAGATTTTAATTATTTTCAAAAATTTCCCCGAATTCAATGATTTTCAATTCATAGATAATAAATAATAAAATTTTTACGGGGATTCAATTATTTTCATAAATAATAAAATTCTTTTTAGGAATTCAATTATTTTGATAAATAATAAAACTTATCGCAAAATTTCAATTATTATTATGTAATACAATTTTCATTGAATTCCTAGAAAAATGTAATTATTTTGTAATTTGTTGATAAAATTCTTTATGAGAATTCAATTTTAAGAAACATTCAATAAATTATTTATTTTTGTATTTAAATAATTGAATTCTCGTAGAATTTGCTAATAAAAATTGATTTAAAAATGAATTTAATTTAAAATTTTAGATAATAATTGAACATTAAAAGCATTATAGCATGGATTTTTAAAAATAATTGAGAAGGTTTCAAATTAAAATCTTCGAAAATATGAATTTTTCATACTTTTAACTAATAACTCTGTAGAATTAATTTTCTTTTAATTCCTATGTAAAAATAATAATGATTAAATATTTATTTAAAAAAGAAGTTATTGATGTTTTTGAATAATTTTACAATTAAAAAAATTCGTAAATAATTGTAATGCAACATTTTTTTTTTGAGTATCTAATAATTTTGAGAGTGAATCATAATATTCTTTAGGGTCATGGAAAAAGTAAAAATTTTATCTGGAAATCAGGAAAAAGTCAGGGAAAAACAAAATTGAATTTTTGTGGCAATCCTGTAAAAGATATGAATTATCAATTTCAGATGGACGCATTGGTTGTGATTGCTTGCCCGGAAAGTGAAATATTCGAATCTAGAGACTTTTTAAAGCCACTGTTGTTACCTTACGAGGTAGATTTAGCTTTCAATAGTTCGCGAGAATTTTCGCAAAACTATTGTATGGACTTTAATCAAATATTACCTGGTGGGATGAATTATGTGAATTTTGAAGCATCAGACGAACCGGATATTTCATTGATATCCGGAGGTATTCGTGGCTCTAATCAAGATGAACCTTCTTCATCAGAAATGAATACAATAGCATGTAAATCTGACGGAACAGTGGCAATAGGTAAAGCTGGTGCCAATTTTCTACAAGCAAGAAGCTGGAAGGGTCTTGAACAAAGATTAGGTCAGGACGAGGTCAAATTGTCGGTACAAGGACGAAGTGGAATTCCCGTAAACTATGAAAACGAGCCCATCAATAAAACAACGTGAGTTTTTTTTTAATTTTTATCTCTTTTTATTCATACACAACTGTGTACGTAAAACATTCATTAAAAAAAACATCAACAAGAATCATTTTATCCTGACTGATAAACATTCACTTAAGAAACTTATAAATTATAAAGAACTTAACGTAGAATCGTATCAACTTCTTACAATATTTTCTACAAAATTATGTCTTTAAAAAATGAGATTTCAATTTGAGAGAGAATCATTTTCTAAAATTTAATGAAAATGTCATCAAAACTGTTGTCCGTCGAAAGTTTTTAATGTTTCACAAAAAAAACTTCAATACTCATCTTAAGTATAATGCCGGAGAGTATTAAATAAATGTTTTCAATTGAAATATCTTAAAAATCTATTGTGACTTTCAAACGTTCCTCACGTTCGTTTGGTTTAAATATTATAAATATTGAAAGTATACAGAAATATAATCGACGAGTGTATGTGTATGGGAAATATAGATATAATGGCACAAAATATAAAAATAAATATAAAAAATTGTTAAACAATGAAGAAAATGATCTTAATAAGTTGGACAGAAATTTTGAATTCAAAATTTTGATGAGGGTGAAACATTTCCAATATGGAAATTATAAATACAATATAAAATGCATCTCAATCAAAAATTCAAAAAATGATGCATTTTTTTAATTTTGATGCATTAATTAGTTTTATATGCATTGATATATAATTTTATGCATAACGGTTAATATGTGATGATAATAACAATAATAATATAAATAATCATACGTCCGGCTATGATTTTTCACTAGGTATTTGAAGAATTCGATATATAATGATATATAAATGGTAATCAATAATCTCCATTCACAACATTAACATTCATTGTGATTTTTTGACTTATCAAAATATTTGGTCCTCTAATATGATCGGAATTACTTTGTGAATCCGTTGTTTCGGAAGTAGAATCATTTGATTCTGAGATCGTTGAGACTGCTGTTGGACAATTTCGTTGAACTAAAACTGCATTCATTGCGTTGTCTCTTGTTTCGGAATTAAATTGAGCGAATGGTCGTGTAGGTACAAGTTCGGCTGTTTGCCTGAAAAGAGAAAAAAATATTAGGTTTCAAATTAGAATATCCGATTTTTTTATGAAGTTGGATTTTTTTCTTAAAACGATTTTTATTTTAAAGAACTTCTAAAATTAATAGAATTTTTTATTTCATATTCTCAAATCTATGAAAGTTTTCCTTCACAGAATTTTTAATGTCCAAACATTTTATCCTGAAAATTATTAATAAAATAATTCTTTATAAAGTACCTACATTATTTTATTAACGAAAGTTTTGTTCTATAAAATTTGGATTTTATGTTTTTTTATTATTTATTTTACTTATTTTTACATTACCTATATATATAAATCTATTATCAACCCGAATTTTATTTTTATAGTTTAATTGCTACCCGAAAAATTTTATTTAATCCAATTTTTGTTTAGTAGAATTTTTATTAATAATTGAATTCGTATTTTTTATGCTTTTCCATTCCGAATTGCAGCGAAACTTAATATTTTTAATTCTCTAATTATTGTTTTCTTGTTTGTCACCATTTTTAATTACTTTAAATTTTGCATTTAAATTTTTTACATTTTAAATTTCGAATTAGTTTTGTTTTACAGTGGATAATTTTACATAGAATATTTACAGAACACAAATATTTTGACACGGATTATGAAATTCAATTTTACTTTACATTAATTTTTAATTTTTATTATTTTTTTTAGTTTTTTAAAATCTTTTCAAATAAAATTTCTGATTAATGGAAAATTGTGAAAATAAAAATTCAGCTAAATAAAAATTATATTGAATAAAAATTTTATTAATAAAAAAAAAAATTCAATAACATAGAAACTCAATTAAGTGAAAAATTTGATAAATGAAAATCCTGTTAATTAAGAATTCAATTAATTAAAAATGTTAAGTAAAATTTGGTAAATGAAAATACCGTTAATTAAGAATTCATTTAAATAAAAACTTTGTTTGGTAAGTATTGTATTAAACGGAAATTCAGTTTAATAAAAATTCCATTTTAAATAAAAATGTAATAAAATGAAAATTGAGTTAAAAGAAAATTTAATTTAGTGAAAATTCAGTTAAATGAAAATTCGGTTAAAATGAAAACTTTTTGATATGAAAATGATGTTAATTATAAAGTTTGCTTTATAGAATTTGTTTATGTATAGAAATTTGACCTAATGAATTTTGAAACACTGAAACTTGTGACTTCTTCAATGAAAACTTTAGAAATTGCCGCAAGTGATATACCTCCAAAAGTTATCTTTACTTACTCAGGAGTCCAGGAACTTGGATTAGTGTCCTCCTCTGGCGGTATTGGTTCTGGAGTTAAAACTTGTTCTGGAATCTCCTGAGGTTCATTATAATTAGGATTCGTCTTAATCCAATCTGGACTGTGAAAAGGCGTAGCAGCCACTAATTTATTTTTATCCATATATTTGTCATTATTGTTCATAATGGCAGTGTAGTGTGGTGATCCTTCTTTATAAGACCCTGAAAAGTGAAAAATAATAAGTTAATAACTCTGAACAAATATTCACTAAATTAGAGAAAAATAGAGTAAAGTGATTAATTATGCGAATTGTATTAATTACAGACCTCGGGTCGACATTAAAGCGCAAGAAAAGTCGAAAAAATCGTTTATTTAATTTAGTGTTGTCACAAAAATTTTATTTTGTATTTCCCTGGCCTTTAATAATTTCTACATTCAATTATTTTAAACTTGAATAATTTTGTTAAATAAATGTTTGAATATTACTCATTTGTTTTTCCATGGGAAATAAAATGTAAAAAATTTCAATTTCAAACCTTTTTACCTTTTGCAATTTAATAATTTCTAAAAGTTTCAACTATAACTCTTCCAAAATTCAATTATTTTTTACAATTTTAAACTAAACTTCATCTCTAAATGAATTATTTTTAAAAGTTTCCTAAAAGTTCTTCGCGAATTCAATTATTTATACACAAAATTTCAATTTCTTACAATAATTGTAACTGTAACTTTCCATGCTTTTTTTTAAGTTATTAAAGAATAATATTTTCAAAAAAAAAATTATAATAAAGAAATTCTTAAAATTAATTTTTTAAAAGTATTTAAAAATTAATTATGGAAGATAATAGTTTTTCAATATACAATTTAAAAATTTTCAAACAATTGAAATTTTGTAACATCTTTTACAAATAATTGAATTTTTGAAAAATATACAAAAAAGTCAACTTTTTGAAGAATTACTTTTTTTAAAAATATTATTTATGTAACTTTTCGAAAATCATGGAATTCAAATTTTTGTATAATTTTAAAAAACAACTAATTATGTAATTTTATGAAAAATTTTAATAAAAAATTTTGAGCACGATTGGTTTTTCCAAAATGTTAAAAATAATTCTAAAAAATTTTAGTGTTATTATTTTTTTGTATGTAATTGAATTTTCTGAAATATGTAATTGAAAATAATCAAATTTAAAAGAATTATAATGAAAAAATTCTAAGAATTACATTTTTAAAAAATATTTTAATACAATTTTTAGAAAGCTAATTTTCATATTTAAATTTACATTTGAAGATTTTTCATTAAAATTTTTGAGAATTCAATTATTTTCAAAATTTACAATTAAAATTTTTCAACAGTTGATTTTCAAAAACTTTAATAAATTACATGTTCAAAATCTTTTTAATATTTATTTCGAAAATTTAAGTAGAAAAATTATTCAAAAATAATTTTTGGAAAATTTGACTATCGTTATTTTTCGCACTATAAAAATCGAAATAAGTTGCATTCTATACTAAAAATGTGGTATTTTGTTGCAATATTTGAAAGAAGAGTCGAAATTTTTGAAAATAAGTCGAAAATGTCGCATTTTTTGAAAATAGTTGAAAAAGTCATAATATCCGAGGCCAGTAATTGAATCGATTAATACTTAAAGTTTAAACTTTAAGTATTAGATGGAATTTATAAAAATCTCTTTTACTGTTGTAAGTTGTTTAATATTAAAATTACGTTTTAAAAATTTTACCTGTTTCAAGTGGTGGAGCACTTGGTCCGAAATTGCACATGTTTGTCCAACTATTTTCTTGCCTCATATGAATATCTAATAATTTTTTACAACCTAAAAGGAAAATTAGAAAATGTTAATTTAATTTCGTTTGTATTTCGTCGGTAGAAATCATCTTCTTTTGTACTTACGTTTTTTCATAAAAGTAAATAACAAAATTGCTCCTACTACAATAATTATCAACGATGAATACAACCAGGTGTAAAGTGCTTTAGTGTTGTCAGGTTCTGAACAGAAAAATAATTTTGATTTTAGAATTTCGTTTCAAATTTTTTGTTTTCAAATAATATTTAATTTTCGAATAAATGTATAATATTTTATTCGTACCATCCTCTTTTTGAGCAACGACAGTTTTTGAGCAAACATCTGCTGGCTCCCCAGTTGACAATATTTCCGCCTCATATCCAGAAATGCAAGGCCCACAATTTGAAGGGTGTCGAGCACTTTCTTTACCTTCCAATCGATTATATCTACTGCATATCGTGTAATTTGTGCAACGATGTGAAACATCGTAGCAATATTGTTTTTCCGGACAATCCCTGTCATCATTGCACCTTGATATTGCATTGGCTGAGGCCTAAAAGTCGTAAATTTACAAATTAGCATTAGCGTTCTAATTACTCCCATCAAATTTAACATAATCACACATTTAACAATTTTTTTTTCTTTTAACAAATTAGACAACAACACGATAAAAAAAATTTGAAGATTTATGAATTTTTGTTCATGACAAACTGAAAATTAATTTCAATTTACGTTTAAAAATTGAATCTCAAATTGAAATTCATAAATCTGATTAGCTAAAAAATTAAGTTAAAAGCAAAGTCGAAAAATGAATATACTGCTCATTGCATAACTTTGTAGAAGCAAATCGAGGAAACACTATAAAAAATAAATTTATCGGAATTAATATGTTATAAATTATCAGATTAATTTTTGCAGACATGTATATTGTTTTGCTTTCAGAGATTTATGAAAATGAAAATATTCCAAAATTACATTATCTAGAGTTGCACTTTAGAAAAGCAATGATAAATTAAATTTTGCGACAAAATATTTATGTATACTATATGGCTCTGCTGAATTTATAAATCTCTAAAACGATCAATCGACTATGAATCAAAAATTTTCTCTGTATAAAAATAGAAAGTTTTCTATACCTACGAGTCTAAAAACTACTGTTTTTCCTTCTGGGATACATTATTAAATTGGCAAATTAGTTTCTTATGAGATTTTTTTAAAAATTTTATTCGCAGAGATGAACTTAGTTAAAAATCAAATAATGTGAATTTAAAAAAAATATATATATATATTAAGTATTTATTTTATTTTCTAAACTTACATTGGCTAGAAATTTTTCAAATTTCTTCTTTTTATTGTAAAATTATTAATTAATGAATGAAAGAATTTCTTTCAAACAATTTTTATTAACTTTTATTAACTAAATTATAATTTGTTTCAAAAAGGACTCTTTTTGGATTTTATTTAAATTTCGCCGAATGGAAATAATTTCTTTTCAATCAATCAGGCTGAAGTTCGGGACGTTTTCAGGGATCGCAGTTAATCTCTTTTTTTGATCTAATTTCCTTTTTTTCTCCTTTTTCCCTTTTTTAACCCCTTAAATTTATAAAATTTCCAGAAACACCAAAAATCATACATTTTCTCCTATTTTAATGTAAATTATTTTATAAAAATAATTCAATTTTTCCTCGAACGCAGTACAATCTATCAAAAATTTTTATTTCCAGAGTATATTTTACTATTTTTGAAGTAAATTTTTCTAGTTTTTATAAAAAAAAACTGTCTTAAAAAATATTTAAAGTTATTCTGGAAATAAAAATTTTTTATAGTAAATTTTACCATTTTTTAAGGAAATTTTATCAAGTTAGAAGTAAATTTTACTAATTTTTTACTGCAATTTACATCGGATGTAGTAAAATTCATGGGATTTTAAAACAAAAAAAAATTAATTATAATCTTTCGAAATGTGAAATTTAAGTTTCTAATTTTTGTTAAATATTTTTAACACAAAATATTTTGTTCATTTGAATGTCAAAAATTTGTGGATTATAAATTGATTAAAATATAAAAATCATTTTGTTTAAAATTTGGATAAATTAAAATTCAAATTAGATGAATTTTTATAAATTAAACTGAAATTAATTAAAAACAATATGAATTAGAGAGTTCAAATTATTAAAAATTTTGACGATTTAAATTCAGAGTCAATTAAGATTTTAATCAATGAAAGTTTTAACCATTTAGAATTTAGATTGAGTGAGATAGAAATTAATTAAAAATGTTTAGAAATTAATTTTGAGTTTGAAGCCAAAATAAAATATATCGTCCCAGTAGTTTTTCGTTGACGTTTTTAAAATACGTTCCGAACTTTTCAGCCTCATTTTCAATCAATGAAATTTTAATTAATTCAAATTGACGAGTAGAAATATTTTTTTTCTTTTCGTAAAATTAAACTGCATTATCGAGTTATTATTAATACATTTTAAAACATTTTTAACAGTTTAAGTATTTTTTAAATTGAAAATCAAAACTTGTCAATAAAAAATAATGCGAAAAATTGCCAAGATAAATTTTTTTATTTTCAATTTAAAATCGTAATTAAAGAATTGCATTTCTTTGTATCTAAGGTAAATTTTTGAAAATTCGAAACGAGTTCTTTTCGAAATTTACGGCAGGATTAAATAATTATTCCTTATTCATTAATTATCATTTACTAAATTTACTTAAATATCTAATTTAACTTATATATTATTTAACCAAGTAATTGATTTTTGTCTGTTTGCGATTGAGTAAATGGAAAAAAAAGAAAACAATATAATTGAAATATGCTCATCTCTGACAAAATGATAGCGAATTGATAAAATTTATTTTTAATACACAAACTAAGAAAAAAGAGAGTTAGTTTGTAATTTGCCATTTTAGAAGTGTTATCCTTACCCTTCTTTTTTCTCGCCAAATCTTCCAAATTGATGATTTAATGACAAACACGAGGAAAAATCAATCGTCTTAGAATAAGCACCTTCAGTGCTCCTTCGCTTAACTATAAACATCATATTGTCTACAAACATTATAATTGTCAAGTTTCGACTTTATCGATATATTATTTTTTTTCTGAATAATTTTACAGTATACCCATCAACGCCGATAAAACACGAGACCTGAAGAATGAACAAAAGAAAGTTTATCCTGATTTCGTGTTAATAATTCAAAAAAAAAATTTCCCGATAAAAATTGTCAATTTTCATTATAGATACATATTTACATTTTTTTGCTAGCAACGCGTGAGGTAAAAAATTGTTCCACAATGTTATGAAATGCCATATTGAACTCGAATTTCGAAACTTCACATTTATTTTCATTCATGATTCATATATGCGGAAAAAAATCCCTCTAAAAAAAGTTTGTCCAAATTTTTTCGATTAATAATTATTTTTTCTTATAATTTACAAATTACATTATAATTTACAAAATTCTGAAAAATAATTAAGAATGTTATTAAATTTAGCTGTAAAATCTATTAATAATAATTATTTATCGCTAAAACTATTGTTTAGTCAATGACAGGTACTAAAAAATAATAATATAATCTTATTTAATGGTAGAAAATTTGAACTTTTGTTAATATATTTTTCAGAATGTTTATTTCTCGTAAAAAAATTTTCGTGTAGACACTTTTTTTGGAGGTTTTTTCTCTTGCAATTTCTGTAAATTCACCAATAAACGGTTTATTTACAGAATGTTCGAGCATAAATTAAATCTCACTTTTCAATTAACCTAAATTAACTTTTTATATGAAACGCGTGCAATGCAAATAGGTTTTTGGGTGTAATTTTTTTAATGAAAAATAAAATATTAAATTAAAATGTTAAATAAATTCTGAAAAGTATATTCCGCCTAATTGCGATAAAATCGTTTCATATACAAGTGTAAACTTAAAAGTACATATTTACAAAAAAAAGAAACTATGCACTGACTCTGTTAATGGATATTAATCACTTTTTTATGATTTAATTAAATTCACACAGCAAATATATTAACAAAATTAAAAAATTAATTTTATTAATAAAAATCGTGTGAAATATTCAAATTGTCAATTTATTTTCGAAACACTCGGTATAGTTTATTAAAGTTTAATTTTTTATATATTTCAATTATTGCTTTATTAATTAATTCTTTATGATTTTGTATTAAAATAATTTATAAATTTAAGTTTTTAAGATTTTTCGTCTTTATAATGATCCACAAGTTTTGAATGTTCAAATGAATGAAGTATTTTTTATTAAAAATATTTCTATAAATGACTGACTGTAATAAGAATTAAAAAATTGTATTTAAAAACTTTATTATTCATTTTGTTTAAAGTGGCGCAAAATTATTGTATTAAAAACTCAATTTGAAGAAGAAATAAATAAATTTCGTTCAATTGAATGTTCAGAACTGTAGGGTCATTTTTAATATGCAGTCGATTTGATCGAAAAATATTTAAATAAATTAGAATTAAACTTTATTTATTATTTTGTTTAATTTATTATTTTAAGTAATCAAATTTATTAATTAAACTTAACAGTGTAGTGCAAAATTAAAACTAATGTCGGTTTAAAATTTTAATTTTCTACTATAAATAAGAAAACGTAAAGAACACATTATGTTGAATTTAACTTGAAAAATATCAAATTAATTTCAAATAAAATTAAATATTAAATTTAATATTTAATTAAATGTACAATAAAATTAATTAATTTTTATTAATTTTAACTCATTATTTTTTAGAAGCCAATTGATTTTAGTTTTATCATGTTAATTATTAAAAAGCATAATGTGCCCATCACTGAAGTTAATCATGCAGTCACGGAGAAAAATTTTAAACAATAATAGTGATACATTTGTAAAGACATATATTCGCGAGATTATTTATGTGATGATCATTTTTCGCGATAAGAGCAAAATTGTATTTTGAATAAAAAATACGACAATAAAAAAGATACGAGATATTTGATGTGAATAAAATATAAAAAAAGAGGATTTAGAATTTTCTCTCCGTGTTTATTTATATAGTAAAAGTGTACAAAGATTAAAAGTCGACAAACGAAAAAGAATTTTTAATTGTAATTCCTAGAATAATAAATAACATGTTCTTTTTGCAAAAAAAGAATTGACAGAATTTTTTTAAAAAACTCTTCGTGAGTGTCGTATTTCAATCTTCACTTGTGCAATGGTTATCATTTATTGAAATATGAATCGCAAAAAATATTTCAACTTTCGGTTAAATAGAATACCACCCAATAAGTTCGATGAATAATCCACATCGACTATAGTTTTAAAATTTTCCTTTAGCGAAATTTAATATTCTTTATTCCGAAAAACTAAACGGGAAAAAATTTTGACACGCGGAAAAAATTTCTTCTACAATGGAAAATTTAATTTGAAAATTTTTAATTTCAATCGTCAAAAATTTTTTGTCAAAATGTGGTTTAAACATCTCTATTAAATCTAAATCTTTGAAGCGACAGTAAAAATATTTATGTTTTTTTTTACTTATTTATAGTGAATCACATAAATACTTTTTTATTTTAATCGCTTTTAATTATTTTCTACTGTAAAGAAAAGCACACTGAAAAGTAAAATTTTTAGGTAAATACAGAATATTTTAGTTTATTTGTAAAATATCAAATAAATAGGAAAAAAATGTTTTAAAAATACTCACATAATATATTTTTTATATGGGATATTCGGTAAAATTTGGGATAATAATTATAAATGTTGACGCATCACTTTTTGATGGACCTTCAAATCAATTCTTGATAAAATGCAAAAACATAATTCGTAGAGGTGGCTTTTATATTCGTTTGAATAATAAAATATTACTGAGAGGAACTTTTCTACTCAACAAAGAAATTAAAAATTTTTTTTGAACAAATAAATTTGTGAAATATAAAAACTAAATTATAAAGTAAAAAATTAAAATGTAAAATATTTATTAAATGTTTCTTTGTTTATTTTTATTCAAAACATAACATTTTTTTGATTGATTTAATTCTTTGATTATTATAAATAAATAAAATAAATAAATAAATAGAATTAAAATACGTAAAATTAAAATATTAAATAAATAAATAAATTCTAAATAAAAAAACTCTAAAAAAAATAAATTAAACGAAAAATTAAATTAAAAATCACAGAATAAAATTTTTAACAAGATTTAAAAATCTTTTAAAAGCATCTAAAAGAGATTTGACGAAAAGACACTTTTCGAAGTTATAACTTTTAATTTTTTTTTATCTTTTTTTATTTTTTGGAAAAATTAGAAATGTCGAAGGAAATTATTTTTATGAACAAATACAAAAAATTAAAATTTTTCCTGAATTATGAAAATCATGTAAAAAATATAAATAGATTATAAAAATAAATTTATGGTTTAAAAATCGTGTCAATCGTCAAAATTGTTTTCAAATCAAAAAAATAAATTATCCACCTCTAGATGTAATGCAAAATTATCAAATATACATATTTTAAAATTACAATAATAAAATTATGTAAATAAACATTGTAAGTAATAAAATTAAATCTAACTTACCAATAAGAATAAAATGATACTAAAATATCCAAAAGGTGCCTGTAAACAAAAAGAAACAATATTTTAGTTAATTTGTTTTCTAAAAAAAAGAAAATAATAAACGGATGAAATAAATAATAAATACAAATCAATTAATTGAAATTTACTTCAATTGAATACAAAACGATATAATTATATTAGAAAAAAAAACAAATTAATCATCAAATAAATTCAATAAGGATTCGAAACTTTCTATTTCATATATTCTGTACTTGACCTTGATGATATTGGAAGACCCACACAATTGATAACAACAAGAAAATTTTGAAAACAGATCTCTCACTATCTCGTTTTATATGACTCACAATTTGAGTTTAAGGTAAAAAAAAATTAAAAGAAAATTTATGATTTAATATAACAAAGAGAACAAAGAAGATTACATATGACAAACAAAAGAAAGACTTCAGAAAATTGCGGGAGAATTAGATTCATTTAGTTATCAAATAATGCAATTTTCTATTTCAGTTTTTAAATATTTTTCGAAATTTCAATTAATTATTAACTATTGTTAACAATTGTTAAGAACTGTTAATAATTAATTGAAATTTTATTGTTAAAAATCCACATTTTTGCGATATGTTTATTCGATACGCACATTTGGTCTCAATATTGCATCATCAACGTCAAGCTTGCAGATGTCTATCATTGCACAAAAGATTCTCACTCTGATTGAAGGAAAAAGACCTTATAAATAACTTTTCACTTGATATCAATCTTTTTTCTTTTATTCTGATTCATCCTACCGTGTAAATGATAAATAAACAATTAGTAATCTGAAATAAAAAAGAAATATTTTGTCTGCGAAAATTATTTTACTTTGCCAAAAAGACAATATTTTTTTAAATAAATTTTATAAATTGGGATAAAAATATGCCGTGTTTGCAAAAATAATTTTTGTACAAATTATTCTTGTAGGAATCATTTTTGTAAAAAATTTTCTTGTAGGAATAATTTTTGTAAAAATTGTTTTTACAGAAATTATTTTTGTAAAAATAATCTAAAAATCATTTTTGTAGAAATTATTCCTGTAGGATTTTGAAAAAGATGTTTTTGTAGAAATTATTTTTGCAAAAAATATTTTTTTCCAAAGAGTCGTATAACTATTTTTAATAATTTTCTATTTGATGCTAATTGCTAATAATTATTATATATTAATAAAATTCACTAGACTTCACTTTCACGTACGGGAGAAATAAAAAAATGTTTCATTTTCAGATACTGAAGAGTTTTTGGAGTAAAATGCAGAACAGAGGGGGTACCAATATAGACGACGAAGACAAGCGCGAAAACACAAAAGTTTTATGCAAGTCTCTACAAGTTGGTGCACGCAAAATCCATCTCAAATTACTCCGAAGAATCGAAATATTTCTCGGAAGTTGATTAAATTGCAAAAATAAAGAATAAATATCACCGTGCCTCAATTATAAATGTCTACGGTCTTTTTTTCGATAATGTATTAGTCAAGTGTGAATTCTGAAGAATCGAAACGATGATGACTAAGCGCAAGAGCATCGCTCTCCAGAGAGCAATGGTACCTCGATTTCATATATTGAAAAGAAAAGTTACATATTTAATATATAGGTACAGAAATCGTTTTCGCGAAAGTTCGATATGACCTTGTGAAAGATTATTGAACCGGTGAATCATTGACAAATTTTCAACTTACCATTTTTTCAGTCTTGATGAAAAAGGCACCGGAGATCACACTTAACATTTATATTATGATAATATTTGAAAGGCACGTAGAATGATAAATATTAAGGGCACCAAAGGGAATAAACAATCACTTTTCTGCGAAACTTAAACATTCGCGATTGAAAAATATTATTTTTTGATGAGAAAGGGTGTTTTTCTCTCTTTCAATCTTGTGTTTTATCCTCAAAGTTCACCTGCAGACTATATTGTTAAAGACGTGGTGACTAATCTCGAGAACCAGCGTGCACTAAACGTGTTCAAACCTGCACAGCGAGAGCAAGTGGAAGTGGGGGATCAAAGGAGTTGGGATTCTGTACGCACAGGTTCATGAAGAATGTAGTGGCTGGTTGTGGGCGAGATTTCTTCTTCTGTGTTAGTGAACTGAGTTACAGGCGCGTAGAAGAAGTTTTAAAAACGAGGGACTTTAAAAAACACCTCCTTTCGAAAGCATAACAAAGGTGAAAAATATTTTCACAATTTTCTTCTTCTTACACGATTTTTTTTCTTCAGACCTAATCCTTACTTGGCCATTATTTAATCTTAAAAATCTCAAAATTGTTTCTTAATTTTTAAAATTTACTCTTTTAAAATATTGTTTTTCCTACATTGTTAATGAATTTTTTGGGGAAGTTTTCTGTTTACTATATTAAATCCATAGATGACCTGATTACTTTTCGATTTTTGTATTATCAAAAATTAGTCTTCCTGAATATTAGGGGGGGAAATGGGTTTTCTCTACGTACTACGGCAATTTAGACTTATTTTTACACTTTTTATTCTCTATTTGTACAAGAGTTTAAGTTTCTATTCGTCGTTGTTTGTAAATATGTAATTGGTAAACAAAGAAACTGAATAAATTTTTACAGGGTTTGTATAATTATCGTGGTTGTTAATATTAGTAATTATAGAAGTTTTAAAAAATTATTTATTTTTGATAATTTCTTGGAGAAAAGGGAGAAAAGTAAATTGTAAATAAATAGTACGTTACTGAACACACGTGCGAACGAATGGTGGGATGTGTGTAGTTCTTCGAGAATCATCGAGAATATTCTGAGCACCAATACGCTTACAAGTGACAGACATGCACGAGGTGAATGTCAAATTTAATATTTCCCGCCGCTGCGCTCCATTATCTTTAAATATATCATAATAAACACGTTGTCATTTATGGAAACTTTTATAATATCGATAACTAAATCAATGCTTGGAATAATTTTGCAATAATTTGCACACATTTTGTTACTGTCAAGAGAAAAATATTGCTAGTATTGTTTTTTGTATTTATTTTTTTAATTCTTATACCTTCTCAGGGTTGCCCTAAGTCAGGAAAATCAGGGAAAAGTCTGGGAAAGTAGAATTGATCAGGGAAATTAGGGATTTTTATCAAAAGTACTGGAAAAGACTAAATTTTTAGAATTCATAAGAAAATTCTAAATTATATCATATTCATATCATAATCTTAAAAATTATGTAATGAATAATTTTATTTGAATATTTCAAAATTAATTTAATTTTAAAAGAGTTGCGTCTACAATTTTCATAAATAGATGAACTTCAAAAGGTTGCAATTTGAAATTTTATAAAATTTCAGTTTTTAATGAATTTAATTAAAAAATCTTAAAATTTTGAAAACTTTTAATAATTTTAATTCTTCGTAAATTAATTAAATTTTGTAATATATATTTAATTAATTACCAAAAATAATGGATTTATAGAAGAATTTCAGTTAAAAACTAAAAAAAATTGATGTAATTCTATACGCAAACATTTAATTATTTTCATAAATAATAAAAATTTCACAATTTGTTGATACAATTCTTTATGAGAATTCAATTGAATTCTTATAATTTTTATATAATTATAAAAAGTAATCAATTTATTTTTATATTTAAATAATTGACTTCTCATAGAATTTTCTAATAAAAATTGATTTAAAAGTGAATGTCAGTTAAAATTTTAGATAATAATTGAATATTAAAACCATCAGTAAATTCTTTAGGGTCTGGGAAAAAGTCAAAATTTGACACAAAAAATTGCTGTGGCAACCCTGTTTCTAAAAAAAAATAGTAGCAAAATGTGTCTTTTTTGGAAAAAATATATTATTACCGTAATTTATTATTATTTTCAAATTTTTAATAAAATTACTAGAAAATAAAAATTACAAGTATGAAATTGCAGATTATATTTTTATATAAAATATACGATGAGGTACACCGATATTCTTAACTATATCACCAAAATATTTTAAATATTCCATAAAATTATTTTTATGGTATTTTTGTGAAGAATCCAATAGCTATCAAATAAAATAGATCAAAAAATATTTTGACTCGTTTTGAATTTTTATTTTTCCTAAAAATTGGTAAATTTTTTTAAAACTGTGTGTCAACAAAAACGTTGGTAATTTCAGTTTCATTCAACAATAGTAAAATAGTATATTGTGCAACACTGCAACAAGTACAGAAAGAAGCTGTTTTCCGACGAGTGCAAAGTTTGCTGTCCCGAGCGAAGCGAGGGCAGAAATTTGCACGAAGTCGGAAAATCTTCTTTCGTACGTGTTGCACACAGTACTTTGTGCAACACCTTTTGGTTTTGATAAAAAAAGCTGTTTGGAAACGCTAGTTGACGCCAACATACGTACTGTTTAGCAGGGTTTGGAACGTATGTTACCGCACGTAATATACGTGGTTTTCTACGCGTATATTACTGTAAAAGACAGGTATTCTACAAATAGAAAACAAATACCTATGTATATCACCAAAAAAACCCAAAGTTTAAGAACTTTGCCGCACTAGTGCAGCAAAGTGAGCACTTTACCGCACTAGTGTAGCAAAGTAAGCTCTTTGCCGCACTAGTGCAGCAAAGTACTGTTTTGCGCCTACTTTACAGGCATGCAAAGTATTACTTTCCTTACAGGTGTTGCACAAATCAAATTTTTTTAATGGACAATTTTTTTGTGGATTCAAAAACATAATTATTTTCTACAAAATTTCGCATGGATTTAAAAATCTACCAATTTTTAGGAAAAATAAAAATACAAAAAGTGTCAAAATATTTTCTTTTCTATTTTATTTTATGACCATTAAATTCCTCACAAAAAAATTATACCATGAAAATAATTTTATGGAATATTTAAAATATTTTCTTGATATACAGTGTTTAAAATAAAAATTAATAAAAAATATAGTTAAAAATGTTTTTTCTTAAAAAATAATAAATATTATAAATTATAAAAATTATATTCAGGGTTGCCACAAGTTGGGAAAATCAGGGAAATCTCAGGAAATTGTATCAGAAGTACTGAAGAAATACAAAACCAATAAATATTTCATTCTTCTTAAATTAATTAAAAATTGATTTCTCAAAAAATTTTAATTTAAAAATTATTAAATAATTAAATTTCACAAAGAGTCGGAATCGAATGCATTCCTATGTTTTTTAGTGTAAAAAATCAGCATTTAAGAGTCAAAATTCAATATACAATAATTTATTTTCAAAAAAATTACAATTATCATTAATTAGTTAATTTAAAAAAAATAAATGTGAGATTTGAAGAAAAAATTGAAGTTTCGAAAAATTTTCTTCAAAATTTTGAAATATTTTAGTTTCATTTTTTAGAGATACCTATAGTTTAATTTTTATAAACAAGGAATTGAAAAATTCTGAAGTAATTAAACTTTTCTAAAATTCTATTCAAATTTCTAAAACATATAGGTAAACACTCTTAAAGTTCTGAACCAACTTTTTGTTTGTAAAAATTTTCTTTTTTCATACCTAATTTTTAATTTTAATTTTTTTTTATTTCAAAGTTTTTTTTATAAAGATCAGGGGAAAAGTTCTAATTCTGTCTGAATATCAAGGAACAGTAAGAAGAAAACAAAATATAATTTTTATGGCAACCTTTTTTATTATTTTTAAAATTATTAATAAAATAAAGATAAATGAATATTAAAAATTACAAAAATCACATTATTTTCAAATTTCTAGAACTTTCTTTATTTCTTCAATTTCGAATTTTATTATAAATCGTAAAATATTAAAATAAAGTTGTTAAATAATTAAATGTTAAATGTTAATTAATTAATTAATTAATGTTAAATAATTTATTTATTTACAAAATTAGACAGGATTATAATTCAGATCTTAAAGTTCTGAATATTCAATTGAACAAAATTTATTTATTTCTTTTTCAAAGTCTGTAATTTTAGGTCATTTAAAAAAAATTTTGCAGTATCGAAATGTTTAATTTACATTATTCTTAATTTTTATAGCAGTTATTTACAAATTTTTATTTATTCATTATTTTTTATCATTTTATTATTATTATTATTATTAAAATGATTATTTGTTAATATTATTAATTATTATTTTATTATTATCAATTAATATTTAATTTACATTTTTAGTTTGAATAGTAATCAGCAATTTTGAAAAACATATGAAATATAAACAAAAGATTTCGTTCATTTGAACAATGAGAACTTATGAATCATATATATTATTTTACAACAATAATAACTTGAAACAATTAAAATGCAAAATGATGAGAAAGTAACAATCGTAATAACAATAATAATAATTGTAATGATGGTAATTTTGATTTTTATTTCGTTTCAAAAATTTGCTTTATACGTGAAACAATAAATTTTCCGTATACATAGTTTCTTTCTCTCTGGTAACTCTTTACTTCTTTCATGTTTTATCGTGACGAGAATGGATATTCCCACGATAAAAAATTGAACTGAAAATTCTATTTAAGCATTTAAAGATGCCAATAATTAAATCTGTAAAAGGGAATAAAAACATCTCTTCCTCGTAACCCTGAAAAGGATGAAATCATCACGTACCAAGTGAATATGATTTGGAATTCGGTCAGGGACAAACTGGTTCTATCAACTTTAGGTGTATAAACATAGATGCGATTTCGTAACAAAGTTTGAAAACATACATTAATGCAATGTGTTTCACCGAAAATGCAATTTCGACAAATTTCAACTTTTTTAACTTGAGAAATTCGTTAAAACTTTTGATAACATTTTTCTACTAGGAAAAATATTGTTTTTAGTAAAAATTTATAATTTGCAATATTATTGACAATAGTGCATTTATATTATAAACAATAGACTAAAAAAATGTATTTGCTTCGAATAATCGATTATTTGTCTATTTCCAACTAAATATTTATTTTAAATGTCAAGAAATTTATCAATCCTCCAAGTCAAATAATATTTGACTTGGAGGATTAATAAATTAAAAAGGCAATTGACAATTAATATTATCTTTTACCGAGTGATAAATTCTACTACTTAAATATTTATTTATTTAGATCTAATCCAACAGTTGATAGACAAATTCCCAGATTATAGAAAAAAAACCTTTTTAAGTTTTCAAAATTTCAACAACAAAAATTTACTTGCATCAAATAACTTTTGTTTTAATCAAATAAAGTTTATTTGGACCAATAATTTTATTATTTGAAACAAATATCATTAAATTGACTTAAATAAATTTATTTGATATAAATAAATATTTTTTGTTTGATAATTGCCTCTTCGAATCGTTTATTTGAATCAATAATTTTTCTCAGTGCATAATAAAAAATACAAAAAAATTGTTGTCAGTAAAAAAGAAAAAAAAATATTGTTTTTCAATAAATAAAAATTCAAATTTCCAATCGAAAAAAATTTTGAATTCGCAATTTTATTGAAAATAATAAAATTTCATAAAATTTTGTGTGTAAAATTGAAAATATGAAAGTAATTAATTTTTGGATATTCCTTAATATTATCTAAGAAAAAATAAAATAAATTTCTTCGATATCCTTTTGAGACTGATTTTATTTGATGTTGTTTCAATATTTCAGTCGCATCATTAGGCGCAGATTTTCTTAGAATTGTTCACGCTAAAAATCCGGTATTTCGCTTAAGATATTATATGTATTTTTCAGTTGCCATGCGAGAAAGTAACCAATCTTCTTCTTTACTTTTTGTACTTCATTTTTTATTCTATTATAAACTTCAACTCAATTATATATTCTAGATCTTCATCTGATTTTATCGAGCGAAGAAATTGAGGATCGACGGCTACTTATGTAATTGATGAATCATCAGTCATCGTCCTTTCAGTGACTCGAATATTATTTTTTCTCAAGAATTGTACATTATTTACTCAAATTTGACGCAAATCTACGAATTTCAGTGACTGGTTTTTTTTCAACTTCAACGAAAAGTGAAATGTGAGGTAAAGATCAAAGAAATTGCGAGAACAAGGAAAGAAATTTATTTTTGTTTTATTTTTATTTCTAGAAGTTAAAAGATTAGTTTTTAATTAAAAAAAACATTAAATCCTTAAAAAAAGTAAATACTTTTTTATTAATGCTTGTGAAATTTTGAAATTTAATTTTAAGTTGTATTTCAAGTGAACATTAATTTTCTTTTTTCTTTTTTTTTGAATAATTCAATTCTCAAGGAACCTTCTGAAAGTTATTAAAATTTTGAAGAGAATTTAAGTTAAAAATGTTTTAAATTGTATTTTAAATGAAATTTCTTTTTCTATTTTGAATAATTCAATTCTCAAAGAACTTTTTGAAAATTATTAAAAATAATAGATTTAGAGAAGTATTTTAGTTAAAAATTTAAAAAAATAAATGAATATTAGAAAATAAAATATGATTTATAAATAAATAAATCAAAATAAAATTTATCAAAAATTTAAAATTATTTTTTATTTAATATTTTATTTAATAAAAAAAAATTCAAATTTCAAATTAAATTTCAATTAATTCAAATACAAATTTTACAGATTTGAATTTTAAATAATTTTTATAAAAATTATAAACTTAGTTTTTTGAAAAATTTTCAAATAATTTAAATTTTGCAAAATTAAATTGAGAATAATTAAATTTTATACCTATTTTAAGTGAACTTTCTCTTTTTTTGACAAATTGAATTCTCAGAATTTACTCAAAATTGTTAAATTTTGGAATGAATTAAATTTTATTTTTTAGAAGTATTAAAATTTCTGAATGTTTGAAATTGAAACTTTTAAATAAAAGTTGAACTCATATGGAAAATGTATAAAGATTAAAATATTTATTTAAAAAAATTATTAAAGTTTTGGATAATTGAATTCACAAATTCTGAAAAAATTAAGCTTTTGAAATATTTTAATTAAAATTTTTTGAAGATAATTAAATTTCCAAAAGAATGTAATTAATTTTTAAAAGTGTCAAACAGTTGTAAATTTTGTTGAAATTTAAATTTAAATTTAAAAAATAAAATTTTTGTGACTATCCGGAATAAAATCAACTTTGAATCGACTAAAACGATTTTTTTGCATCTTAAAAAGTCAATTCGTGGCTGTATGATTGTAAAATTTTTCAATCATAATTTTAATATTTAAAAATGTAATTAATTGTTCAAAACTGACAGAGGTAGTATTTTTTAAATTTATTTATTAATTTCTGTGAAATAAGTAATTAATAAATAATTCATTCAAAAAACTATTTTTTTATTTAAACGTTATTAACATTATATTCGTGGAGAGATTTTGAAAATTCTAAAAAGCGTAGAGTTTCACCGAAAACATTTTTAAAATACAAATATAACTCACTTCTAATATGATGAAATATATTTTTGCGAAGATTTATTAAAATCGGAAGATGACTCGAAGAAATCTAATATTTCTTGTGTGGACTGACCCATAAAAATAAAATTCAAGTCCATCTGAATCTGGGGCTTGATTAGCATTTTAAATTAGAATTCTAAAATAATATAACAAAAGAATAATAGACATTTTCAAGAAATAAATATTGTTCCTGACATTCTATTGGAATAATCGGCATTAAAGTTTGAAATTCTAAAGTAATAACAGAATAATAGAGAGAAAGTCGAGTTTACAAGTTATAAATTATTAAGAGCAACCTGATTCCACCATATTTTCAATCAATTATATTTTTATAAATTTTTAGAATAATCACAATAACAATGCGCGGAATATGTTATTATTGTATTTATAAATAAGAAAGTGAACACTTTAGTGAAAATTTGAATAAATTTATTTTTAAAAAACTTGATTAAAAACTATAGTTCGCAGATTCTGTTAATTCTAAAAAATAATTTTAATACTGGTTTGAATATTTGATTTTATTAATTAGACTGATGGAAATTAATATTTAAATTTCATTAAAAAATTATAAATTATATTTTATTACTTAATAGGGTCAATTGGGGTAAATGTAAACGGAATATCTATTTTTCACCAAAAACATTAGTTTTTTTTGTTAAAAGGTAAAACGGACGGATTTTCTTTGCATGAACTTGTTACTAGAGTTCCCTAGAAAAATTTTATGAGGTTCAAAAAAATATTGATGCACCTGAATCGCCTAAAACTGACTGTTTACATTTACCCCGAGATTTTGAAATTTTCCTAAAATTCGGGGTAAATGTAAACACCACTGTAGTTAAGCGAGGTTTAAGAAACAAGTTATTTCAAGTATACTACTGTTTTAAGGGATGGAAAAACTGAAAAAAAATTCTTCGTAGATGTATAGTAAATCAACCAGTTGACTGATAATGTATCATATAAAATAAACAATCAACCATTACAAAATTAGTAATGTAAAAACTTGAATAACTTGAACAAATTTTAATAGATTTTCATTCAACTTGATAAAAAGAAGTTTTTAAGGTTGCTGAATAAGAATCTAAAATCGAATTTTTAAATTTCAAAATGGTGGATCCAATATGGCGGATGAACCTAAAAATAATATTTTTAAAAATTGATCAAATTTGCTTGAATCTGGCTACTAGGGGGTTTTTGAGGTCGCTGAATACGAATTTCAAGTCAAATTTTAAATTTTCAAAATGGCGGATGAACCTAAAAATATTTTTAAAAATTGATCAAAGTTTAAAAAAAATTTTTTTTTTTTTAAAGAGGACCTAATTTCCTTTTCTATGTAATTTTACATTGCCAAATTAATGAAATTGTGAAATAGAAGCAAATTTATTCAATTATTTTCTTTTAAAATGTAGTTCAAGTTCTGTTTACATTTACCCCGAGTTTTCGAATTCTCGGGGTAAATGTAAACACTTAATTATTTATTAACTAAATTGACGAAAATCAAAAATCAAAGTCAGTTTTTGTTAGGCCATTAATAAGGAAGAATTACATATTTTTGTTTGATTTTTAAATTAATTTTTATGCAAATGCGAGACAAGATACTGAAACAGTAAAATTTTGATTTTCAATCTTTTTTGCATTAAAAACTATGGCATTGCCAATTGTCAAAATAAAATATTGGCAATACTCAGAACATCTTGTAGGTGAGCTGAGGTAAAAATATTGACGTCGTACTTATTTTTTAATTTGTAAATTTAGCTGAAACATCTACTGTTTACATTTACCCCTTGTTTACATTTACCCCAAATGACCCTAACTAGTTTGGATATTATTCTAGGTATTTTTTCTATAGATATTACGGTTAAAAATTCAATTTATAAATTATTACAAAACTTATTTCAACTCCTACATTTTTTATTCATTTTCCTGAATATTAAAAAAACTGAATATTATTATTTCCATTTAAAATGAGGTTAAAAAAATAAAAAGAAGGTGAACAAATGAGATTATAAAAATTAATTTTTTATAATAAAAATCCAGGATTAAACCGAATTTTAAAATTAATTAAGTAAATTTTCGATAAATTTCATTAATTGAGGCCTTGGATCGAATAACTCGCCCGACGCTCGAAGGCACGCGCTAATACCAGTCGGGTAGCAGTGAGTGGCCCAGAGGCGCTCACTGCTCACTGACTGGCAGTTGCGCGTTCCTCCGAGCGTCGGGCGAGTTATTGGATCCAAGGCCTCAATTATTAAAATGGGTTAAAAAGAGAAAATTTATAATTATCGAATATAAAAATGAAAAACTAATTAAAAAATAATTATAATAAATATTTAAGTGTTATTTATTCTTCAGTTAGATCAATAATGACCAAAGTACAAGTACAAGTAGATAAAGCATATAAAATTAGTTCTTTTTAATTAAACTACAAATTAGGTAAAGTGTTCTCTTATTTCTATAGAAGAAGGTAAAATTAATCTATTATTAAATAAAAAAATTTATTTTGGTTCTTTATAAACTAAAAATATACTTTAGCAAAAGTCGATGTATTTTTTAATTGTTTATTTGCATTCAATTTATAATCACAATTAATAATTTTTAATTATTTTGAATTCATATTTGCTTCAAAATGATAAATTTTTCAATTTTAAGAACAAAGTATTTGTGATAATAAAAAATCTCAAAAATTACCCTTTAATAATAAATTTGTAATATAAAAATAGAATTTATATTTAAATATAAATATTTTAACAGGTTAGGAGTGAAATATAAAACAAAAGATTTATATATGATTTATATAGTTATTATTTTGTACAGTTATTATACAGTTTTTACAGAGTCCGAATACATAAGCATCTTTTATTTCGTTTATAATAATAATAGCTTATATAAGAGCTATGATTTCTCACTTTTTTCTTTCTTCGTTTTTTTCATATTTTTTTATTAAAAAATTTCTGCGCTTTTAAACTTGCTAAAATCAAACAGAAATGTTTTTACCCTTACAAAGAACTCACATTTGTTCATTTAAGCATTTTTTTTCTCTTCTCTCCTTCTTACGCATTTCTTATTCTAGGCGATGTGTGAAAGATGGAATGTTTATTTTAATAACTTTTTTTTTCTTTCAAAAACTTGAGATAAAAACTTGCATTAATACATGTAAGAAGTACATGACACAATTGTCATATGATATTGAGATATATTTTTTTCCATACAGATCGGGCTTTAAAATCCGATATACTAACATGTTATCATCGCGAGACATCAATAAAAATTCTTTCAAATATCGAAAAATCTTAAGAACAAATTCATATAGTTTTTTTTTTTGTATTTTGTTACGCACTGGAAAATGCGAGGCATTTGTCAGGGACAATAATATCTATTTATGAAAAAACATTTTCATTATGAATTCATAATTGTTACGAATTCGTAATAATAAATTGTGGAAACGGTTATTTGTTATGAAGAATAACTATTGCTAGTACATTAACACAAGTATTAAAGCGCAAGAAAACTAATATTTGACATTCGTGAAATTATTCAATTATAAATGAACATTTCAAAAATCTATTTCACTGTGTGATTATTTAACAATAAGAATATTTCTTTTTTACTGTTGTTCTTAAAAAAACATATACAATTCTTAAACTTTTCAATGGAAAAATTTAAAGAAGAAGTAGAAGAATAAATAAAAAAATAATTCTTTGTATTTGAAAAAAAAATAAATAAATAATAAACATATATCTAGTTAGAGATATAAAAGAAAAAATAAAAATATCCATTTTTAAGAACCACAATAAAGAAAAGGAGAGTACGGAGACAATTATTTCACACTGGCATATTTCAAGAAATTACACTCAAGTTGAACTTAAAAAGTGTCATTAAAGATTTACTCACGAAGAATGTGTGTATGTGTTCGTGTGTGTACTTTATTTACATTGTACATATATAAACATATGCAAGACATAAAATAGTACTGATTGAAAGTAGAAATGCTACTTTGTACCATAGTCTTCAAGTAATGTTTCTAAAAAAAAATGCTGGCCGGTGCTTGAAACTTAAATTAACTCATTGTTCATCCTTTGCACAGTATCATTCATTTTCTCAATACATTTCGTTTCTCTCTCGCTCATTCATACTAATTAAATTAATATTAAATTCGCAAAAGTCTTCAATTCATAAATATAATATCTATTCGAAACGTAACTTAATATATTACAGAATAACTTAGTCTAATTTCGAAAAATGCTAACTAAATCTTATGACTTAATGAGCGATAATTTACTATACTGTACAAAAATGTTTTTCGATTCGACCACAAGCACGATTTTCAATTCGAATACTTATGAAAGATTTGGAATCTTTAATGTCGTGTTTGGACCCCGTTTGGCCAATATCAATATCTAGAAAAAATCACGTACACGTTTTTATGTGAATTTACGTTTCAATTCGTAAATGATGTATATTTTAGTGCAATTCGAAAAGAAGAGTCGTCAGTTTTACTGACTGGATTTTTTTTCTTGACTATCAAATCAAACCCATTTTAAGTACTCGTTGAATTCTTAAAAAAAAAAATCAGCAGAAAACAGGCAAATTTTTTTAGTCACTGGCCATTGCGAGTTTCCACTGAATGAAAATTAAAAAATCTTTTCTTTAGGAAAAATAGTCAAACATATTTTCCATAAAACAAAAATAAAAAAATTGTCAAAGACCTTTCTATGAAATGGTAAAAAAAAGCAATTTTAAATTTCCATATAACAAGAATTACAAAATTATCAAGTTCTAAATCAAAAACCGTTCAATGAACGCTTTACATGAAACATTTTAAGGAAATCAGTCTTGTTCCTCCAGCACGCATAATTATTGGTCGGAAATAGTCAATTTAAATATAATTGCTCGATGTACAACATTTCTCGGCAATTATCTCGAAAATAAAAACGTAATTGCAATAATTAGCGATTACATTATATTAAAATAAATAATAAAAAAAGAAGAAATATACAATTATCTTCTTTCCGAATCGCACTATGACGGATACATTGATTGGATATAAGCATCCTATGGGCTTCAAGAAAAAAAATATAATATATATCCGTATCTCTTATTTCATTACTCGTTAAGAGTAGCATTAAGTACCATACGCCAAGTACAAGATGAAAACTTGAAAACATGACTACCCATAGTGAAGCGGAGATTTCCGATTTTTATATCTTATTTTATAGTTTTTTCTTGACTTTTTCAAAGTCAAAATAAATATCATTTCGATGGACTAAAATTTCTCGTATTTCGTATGAAATATGAGACAAGTAAAAATGTAAGACTTAGTTTATACACAAATTGTATCTTACATTTTTGTTTTCTTTTTCTTTAAATAAAATTTTTTTAATTTTCTTTTCACGTCGCTCATCACGACAGACACACTCGTTCGACTGAATGATGTTGAACCATTTTACACGTGGTGACATTCTTGGTAAACACTGCAACAGAAAGGAAAAAGAAAATTTTTATTTTCATCGATAAACGAGAAACAAAATTTATAAGAATTTTACTTTGATTAAAATTTTATTTACTTTATCCGAATTTTTATTAAACAAAATTATTACTTTTTTACAATCGTATCATGTCAAATATTACTCTCTTTTTAAATTCGTATTTATTTTTAATAGAATTTTTATTTATCTGAATTTTTAAAACTTCATTTTTTTAAAGGAATTTTTTATTTAAGGAAAACTTTTATTTTATAGAATTGTCACATAATAACATTTTTCTTTAATCGAAAATTTACAGTCCAATTTATTTTAATTCGAATTTCTAACAGAATTTTTATTCAATCGAATTTTTTTTAGTAGAATATTAAATTTAATAAAATTTTTCAGTGCTAGAATTTTAATTTTTTTTTAATTTTCGTGCAGTAGAGTTTTTACGTAACAGAGTTTTTCTGTGCAACCAAATTAAAAAATTTTTTAATTTAAAAAAACTAGATTTTTGAGTTTCTGGTGCTTTTAGTTAACAGAATTTTTTTTATTCAAATATGAAAATTTAGTATTTTTTGAAAATCGAAGATTATTAAAATAATTGAAGCAAAAAAGTTAGTTACTGATCGAAACTTGAAATTTAATTTTGATTAAATTTGGTTAAATAGAAATTCTCTTCAGTAAAACTTCTCTGAAATGATAATTACTTCTTAAAAAAAAAATTTTGTTGAGGGAAAATTCTATTAAGTGAAAATTCTTTTAAATAAAAACTCGTTTAAAGAAAAATTCTGTTAAGCAAAAGTTCCATTAAATTAAAATTAATTTACATAAATATTTCCTTAAGTAAAAACTCTGTTAAGCAAAAATTTTGTTAATTAAAAATTCATTTTAAGAAATCAATTTAAAAATTTTTTAAGAAAAAAAGGTATTTTCTAAAATTTGGTGATTTAAATTTCCAACCAATCGAATTTTGTTATAAAAAACTTCCAAGTTCCCAAAATTCCAGATTTTCAAATTTAGTCGAATTTTATAAAGTTGAATTAATATAAAAAAAAATTTTATTTCGTAGTGTTAATAAAATTTCTCTTTAAAACTGTTTTCATTTAATACTTTTTACTTAACACAAAATGAAATTAATTTGTCAAATAAAAATTCATTAAACTAATTAATTTCATTATCTGCTAATTATTTTTATTTTACATTTAAAAATTTTATTTAACGAACTTTAGATATTTTCAGAAAGAAAAGTAGCGGTTAGTTTAGTTTCATATTTAATAGAATTTTGATTAACTCAACGTTTGTATGATAAAATTTGAATTTAACTAGATTTTCATTTATCAATTATACTGTTGAATGAAGAGTTTATTTAATCAAAAGCTGGTTAGATAAAGAATTTGTAAAATAGAGTTAAATAAAAATTCTACAAAATAAATCGAGTAAAGTGAAAGTTCTGTTAGATAAAAATCCATTTTAAGAAAAATTTTTGTAAATCAAAATCCATTATTTATAGAAATATCTGTTAATCAAAAGTTTAGTTAAATGGATTTTTAGTTAACAAAATAATTCTTTAAATTGATTTTTACTTAAGAGAATTTTTTTTCTTTATCAGAAATTTTATTTAACAGAATTTTCTTTCAGTTAATTTTTCATTTATCATAATTTTTTAAAAATAAATTTTCGCTTAACAGAAATTTTCTCTAAATATATTTTTATTTAAAGAAAAATTCTATTCAGTAAAAGTCCAATTGAATAAAAAATAATTTAAATAAAAATTGCCAAAGTGAATATTCTGCTGAGAAATTTGACGCTTAAAAGATTCAGTTACACTGGAATACTGCTATATCGAAACTCTGTTAAACATAAATTCCGTTGAATGAAAATTCTCCTAAATCCATTGAACTTGATTATTCTCTGTATAAAATTTCAATTATAGAACTTCTGTTCAATGAGAGTCGTTCGAATGATAATTCCGTTCAATATAAATTCTCCAGTAATCGGCTAAATTGAAATTGACTCTAAAGGAAAAAAAGAAAATCGATCTAATGAATTTTAGAGAATCACTTATTCGATTTTTCGCGCTCATAAATGTAAACTATGAAATTTTTAAATTAAAAACTGAGAAGATGCTTACCTATCAGACGAGCGACACCAGGAGCAGGGATTAACGGCCGCTAAGACTCCCGCGGCTCTTAACACCTACGTATTATTATACACCTGATGATGCATAGGATGGTGTGCCTGATATTGTCCCTGATTCGGGTGCGAGTGCTGCTGCATCGAGTGATGATGCTGATGTGCATGTTGAACAGCATGCTGATGAGAATGTGAATGTGGCACTGCATTGGGATGCCTTGCATTATATCTAACACTTCCCGCCAGTGAGCTTCCTCTGCCATGTGTGCCGATAATACTCTGCGAGTCGGACATCTCCTCCTCCTCACCGCCAAGGCTGCGAAACCTGACGAATCCATCCTCGGCGACCAGCATCGTTGAGCCCGTGGCCGAGGCCTGCTCGTGCAATCCCGCCTGCGTCGGCGTGTGCCTACCGCGTGTGTCGAGGTTCCTCATTGTCTGCACGCCGTTCCCGTGTCGACTCATTGATCCCCTTCCCTCGTGGGGAAAGTGTCCCATGGTCCCTGATTTTCTAATTGAATGTCTCTCGAATGTGCCGGTGATATTGAGATGCTCCGGCAGAGTATTCAATGGATAACTGTCGTCATAGACTTGTTTTCCAGTTCTCATTGTGTAATTTTGAATGGCCTGATTGGTACTGCATATTGCCGGGTACAGTACGTCGTCCATATTTTCAGTGGACGTTGAACTGCCGCAGGGGAAAAGGGCAAAGCCCGAGTGTGCCGAGTGCTGCTGCAGTTGTTTCTCGCGCAGTGGATACTGCGACAGACTCGAGACCCAAGCCATCAAACCGCACATTGTGAGTTCCAGTAGACGGACGGAAGACTGCCAGCCCCACCAGAGCCAGGAATGATGGTACAGCGTCGACATCTCCTGAACACCGAAGATGCAGTCGAAAAGCTGAACCGATCCCATGAGAATGAACAAGAGAGCAGTCGCTATTGATGTCGTGATTGCGGTATTAAGCGCCATGGCCAAGGGATCGGCCGCTACGTGATTGTTTATACTCTTGTTCGTCGTTATATGAATTTGTGATCGGATCACACGATAGACGTACATGTAGCACAGTCCAAGTACCATGCAGACGATTATGTAGATGCATTGACAGATGAGGGGGAGAATTTTCGCCTCGTCATGGTAGCCGAGCAGTGGACTCGAAATGTGGAGCGAAATGCAGAGGACAACGTGTACAATTGCGTAGGATGCGACTGATGTTGGGGAAAAATATTTATTATTGAATGAAGGCGCTTCCGAGCATCTCGTCATGTAGAGAACAAGAGTCGCGAAAGCCGTAGAGAGCATTGGCGATGGCAGATACATCAGAACTCCGGACAGTGAACTGTGCAATGTACCCGAGAGATTGTTTGCATCGTAGAAGAGATGAAAACACCTTAGAGTGCATACAGTTGTCAGGAGCAAATGCACTGTGAGAAAGTACGATTGTGTGAAGAGATTCGTAGCGTCGTTGAAGCGAACTATTTTATATATCGAATAAAGTGCCATAAGAGTAAAGCTGATAGCGGCGATATAGACGTGAAGTGACCAAGCGATCCTCCAACTTGGATCCAGGGGAAATGGATCCCTGTGTGGTATCACACGATCATCCTCAATTGGTCCTTCCTTCGAAGGATTCGGAGGTTGCGGATGTGGATAAAGTAGTCGTTCTCCATCCACCGTCTCAATATTCTCAGTCTTGAATATATTTTCGTTGTAGTTCTTCTGGTCCTGAAAATAAAAATCAAATTAATACCACGAAAAGAAAAATTATAATAAATAGAATAAAAAAAGGAAAAATCTTCTTTCAAGTTAAGACGAAATGGAAATATTTAACATAATAAAGTTTTCAAGGTCAGGAGCAAAGAGGGTATGAATTATAAATTGAAGAATGGAGCAAAATAAGAGAAGAATCAGAAATCAAAGCAACACTTTTGCATGTGTCGAGAGGAAGAATATTTTTTCTGCATATGTAAAGAAAAGCAAACAAGTAGTTGAGATGGAAATGTGCTAAAATTAGAAACTCGGTATGCTCTAAGGAATATGGACTTATGAAGCACTACGATGAAAGTTTGAAAACAAGTTTTAATACTATGCAGGGTAGACAGAGATTGTCGACACTTTTAACAATCTCCACTTTGTTGACGGTGTAAACTTTTCATCGTTCTAGGATTATTCTCAGATCAAGTTTGAAAAATCATTTGGGAATTGAGCTTAATTTTTGAAATGATATATCCAAAATAACTAATTCATTTTCAGAATTTCCTTTTTCCCACCATTCAAATGAAGCTAATTTTAATAAAGATGTTTCAATTTATAATTAAACTTATTTAAATTACAAAAGTGACTAAAACTCGAATGCTAAATATACAATTGAAACAGGAAATATATATATTAAAGAAATATTAATACACTTTAGAATTACAATTTGACCTAAAATATCCATTTTAAGAAGAAATTTTAACGACAGTGGAGTGGAAATCAATTTGTCAATCTTGACAAATAAGTCATAATAATTTTTCCATATAAATTATTTTTCACTTAAAGAAAAATGATTTTAATCAAAAAAAATATAAATTATTTTTATAATCTCAGAAACAGTGAATTATTTCACGCTTATTAAATTTTTATATAGAAATAAAATTGAGGATTATAATATACTTTCAATTGGAGAATAAATTCAACTAATTGTTCCATTAATTACGATATGAAAAAATGATTAAAATTCAGATTATAAATTTATTGGAAATCAAGTATTTAATGAGCGATTATCAACCAACTTTTCGCAATGGCAAATAAATTTAAGCAATTAAATTTATCCTTTAAAAACAAAACTCATCTATTGAAAATCAATATTTAGAAAAGATTCCACAATTTCTTGTGATAATTCTTAAGAAAACCACATTTAAATGAACTTCTAAAACTTATAAACTTTTAGATAAATAAACTTAATAAGTAGACTTTAATTGACAACGATTTTCAAATATTCTTAACCAATTTCTCAATTATTCGTAACTAGCAAAATCCTACGCGTGCAATGCGCGCGTGAATGATTTAAAGAATTATCACGGTAGCAATCTTCCTATACCTGCTTTCCACAGAAAAAGTTTAATAAATTTAACTTATATTGTTCCATGTTTATAATAGTTATGATTTTTTAAAAAATCTCGGTTTTTCAAATAAATTATTATTTCCACGCCTCAGAAGCCATTTAAAAAATTGCAAGAGGATCCAAGGCGGGGAAAGCAGTAATTTTTATTTTCTGTCACGGACTTTTCAGAAATCCTAGAATATAAAATAAATCATTATTGAAAACAAATCAAAATCACTGCTTTCCCCTCCTTCAATCCTCTTGCAAATTTTTTAACGACTTCTAACATTAAAATAAATAATTAGCAAACGAAAAAAATTGCTTCCAAGGCGTGGAAATTATAATTTAGTTTAAATAGCGGGATTTTTAGAAAATCCGTGAAAAAAATTAAAATTACTACTTTCCTTGCCTTGGATCCTTTGCGATTTTTTTAATGGCTTCTGTTATTAAAATAAATATAATTACCAAGTGAAAAAACATGCCTCTACTCAACTCAAGTTTCAAATGTAATTTTTATACATGTAATTTTCTCATGAAATTCTTCAAACATTTTTTAAGCTCATATAAATGTAATAAAATTCAAACTCAAAAGATTTAAATTATAATTTCTTCAAATATTTTAATTTTCATTCTTATTGTTTCTAATAATGGTTGGCGTATAGTTTTTCTAAATCGTGTTTTCTAAAAAAAATTTTTTTTTAACAAAATTTTAAAATAATCCAGTTAAAAATATCGTAATTAACAAATAGAAATTAAAGATATTTCTTTCCTAAAGATATTTAAAATTTTTTATAAATATATTAACTTTGGAAATTTTGGTGTAAAAATGATGCAAATTATTTTTTTTCAAAGAAGAACAGAATTTTGTTAACAAATTCTGATAAGAAATAGTAATTTTATAATATTTTTTCTTCATTTTCAAAAAGAAACTTATAATTTTGAAAACAGAATTGTGATTAAGAAACAGAAAATATGTAATATAGTTTTTATTTCTTAAACTTAAGTTTTTAACAATTTTCTAATTTTTATCAAAATTATGGAATTTTATAAATTTTAGGAAAATAAACATTAGAAATTATAACTTTTTAGAAAAACTTTTTTCAGAAAACAGATCTAATTAGAAATCGCCCTTTTTAAACAAAAAGGATTAGAAAATACATATTTTTTTAGAAAAAGTGTTCGCCTACCCTAATAATTGTTAGTATTCATCCGAAAAATATATTGAAAACATTGAAATGTTGATAATTGAAGGAAAGAAATTTTTAATAGAATTTATAAGTATTATTTTTTCTTAAATAAATACAAAGTACCCAATTCTGCGTAACAGGAACGGCAAGAGTATTAAAAAATGTAGAAAATACGGGATTTTTTAAAAGTTTATTGAATTATCATTTTAAAGGAGACTGAATTTGCCAAAAGAAATAAAAATACTAAGTTTCAGAATTTCATTAAATTTATAAGAATTTACAAAATGATAATGATTTCTTGAAAAAATTACATGTATTTACCATTTTAAACATCAGTTAAAAACATTCATTATTATAGAAAAACAAAAGACAACACTTTCTGTTCACGGAATAGCAAATTATTATTATGTATTACTTACTACAAATTTAATTATCAGAAATAAGTTACTAAAAAATTAATTATTACTAGATAATTGTCAAATTAAATATTTTAATAGATAATTAATCTATTAAAAAATTTAATTCTAGAGAAAAGAGAAGAAAGTTCACAAATATGTTGACAAATTTTCCATTTGATCGAATTTGCTTTTAGTCAAATTTTCGTTAAACTGAATTGTCACTTAATTGAATTTTTGTCCGAATTTCTAACTAAAGTAAATTTCTAAATTACAGAATTTGCAAATACTTGGTGAAATATTTTTCGAATTTACTACTTGTCAAAAAAATAGTTGACCAAAGTATTTTTTAATCGAAAATTCAAAAATTACGAAATAATTTTTGTTCTTTGATAATTTCCAATTAATCAAAAAATTTATTCAAACAAATGGAAATTCAATAAAATGGAAGTTTTGTCAAAGCAAAAGTTCAGTTAAAGTGCATTTCAGTGAAACGGGAATTCGCTCAATTATTGATTAGCAATGCGGTTCAAAAAAGATCGTCAATTTGATTAAAAGATAATTTTACAATTGTAAAATACCAATGAAATTTTGATTAAATAATAATTCATCTAAACAAAAATTACACCCAATCAAATTTTGTCTTAAAAAATGTCCAAATTCCCGAAATTCCAGATTTTTAAATTTAGTCCAATTTTATAAAGGTGAATTAATATGAGTGAGTTTTTACTTAACACGAAATGAAATGAAATTGTCTAATGAAAATTCATTTAACAAATTAATTTATTTGAAAATTTTATTTAAGGGGATTTGAACCTTGATGACGTCACAGTTTGTGCAAAGCATTAGTTTTAAATCTGTGACGTCATCATGGTTCAAATGCCCTTAACAAACTTTTAATATTTCCAGAATGAAAAGTAGCGGCTGATTTAGTTTTATATTTAATAGAATTTCGCTTATACTCAAAGTTTGAATGATAAAATTTTAGTTTAACTAGATTTTCATTTATCAGTCATGCTGTTGAATATAATAAAAGGTTTTGATACCAATTAAAATTCTAAAAATTTTCATAAAAAAAGAAGCACCCAAATAATTAATTGTTTTAAACAAAAAAATATTTATAAAAAAATTAATTCTTAAATATTTGACTTTTATAATGAAAAAAATTTTCTGTAAATAAATACTAGAAATTATTGTTTTTATGATCAAGAAAATTTCTATGGAATTTTTAATTTTTATTGTATTTGGTAATTTATTAAAATATTAATAAAAAAAATTTTTGCGAAGAATATTATTATTCTTCAAAATAATTGAATTTTTACAATAATTTGTAACTTTTCCAAAATTAAATTTTTTTTTCGTGTTTTTAACTAAAAGTCTTCTACAAATCCATTATTTTTAATAATTTTTGAAAAAGTTCATTGAGAATTTTCAAATTAATTTGATTATAATTCGATTTTACAAAATTTCAATTATTCGTAAATCCTTTAATTAAATATATATATAAGAAAATAAAAACTTGAAATAATTTCAAAAAAAAAAATCCGCAATTAAACTTTCTCACAAAAAATTAATTATTATACCTATATTAATATATTATTATTTTTCCATAAGAATTAAGATTTTCAAAAATTTCAAATTCAAACCTTTTTGAAATTATACAATTATTTTCAGAAAAATTTTTATAAAACATGAAGATATCGATCACTCCGAGTCTTCGACTCGGAGCAATCGTTATCTTCATGTTTTATAATAATAATTAAAGATGACCGACTGATAAAATCATTAAATTAATTATTTTTAATAATTTTTGAAAAATTTTTTTGAAAATTTTCAAATCCTTTTGTTTACAATACAATTTTACGGAATTTCATCGATTATTCGGAAATTCTTCAATTAAATATATATTAGAAAATAAAAACTTGAAATAATTGCAAAAAAGTTCCATTAAACTTTAAAAAAAATTATTTTACAGAATTGTTAGTTAAAAGTATGAAAAATTCAAACTTTCAAAGATTATAATTTCAAACCTTTTCAAAATTCAATTATTTCTAAAAATTCACGCTATAATACTTTCTCTTTAAATTTGAATTAGTAAAAATGTTTACTATTTTGGAATTAGTGACTGACTTTTTACATTTGAGGCCTTGGATCCAATAACTCGCCCGACGCTCGAAGTCACGCGCTAATACCAGTCGGGTAACAGTGAGTCGCCCAGAGGCGCTCACTGCTCACTGACTGGCAGTTGCGCGTTCCTCCGAGCGTCGGGCGAGTTATTGGATCCAAGACCTCATTTGAATTAGTAAATTTTACTATTAAATTAGTAGAAACGACTATTTATTGGTAAAATTTGCTATAATTCAAATGCAAAAAGTCAGTCACTAATTCAAATTAGAAAGCATTTTTACTAATTCAAATTTAGAGTTTAATATTCAATTATTATTTCAAATTTTAATTGAAATTCATTTTTTAATCAATTTTTAATAGAACATTCTACAAGAATCCAATTATTTAAATACAAAATTAAATAATTTATTGAATAATTGAATATTTCTTAAAATTGAATTCTTATAAAGAATTTTATCAATAAATTTTTAAATAATTGAATTGTTTTGACGAATTTAAAAAAAAAATTTAAGAATAATTACATTTTTCGAAGATTTTGATTAAAATTGTATTAAAAATAATTAAAATTCTCCAAATTATATCGTACAATTTACGAACTTTACGGACCTTTTTTTAATAAAAATGACGGACTTTTACGGGATTTACGGACCTAGTTCAAGCCCTGAAAATGGAATGAAAAATGTGACGATAAAATGGAATGAAATGTAAAAAGTAAATTTACCCGATCCATATCATCTTCGTCCTCGTCCTCATCCTGTCGCCTCGTATTCGGCAAATTAAATATGATGGGATTTGTCACGGAATTGGACATGGTTGTTGTCGTTCTAATTGTGCTTGTTGACGTCGTCCTCTCAGTTGTGGAGATTGGCGAGATATTTTGCACTGGACTCTTTGTTGGCAATGGCTTAAGGAGAATTTCTGGAATGTCTTGCTTCCTGCCATTACTTCCCGACAGAATTCTCGAAATACTGGGATAATGTAAAGTGGGCGCAAATTCATTGGAGATATTTCGCCTCTCTGGTTCAGAGGCCTCGTAATTTTTTTGCTCCTTACTTAAATTGTGTGTTTTACTTGTTTTGGTGACGGGGCGCTCGGGAGTTTGCGAGGGACCTTGAACAAGATCCGGAGGTCTTATCGGTATTCTCTCCTGCGCTGGAGTGCCACTCGGCGGCGGCACCGGCCTCCTCTGAATCACGTGGGGATCGTAGTGCGTCCCCCTCAGGGTCGGCTTGTCGGCGAAGGGATTCGAGAGTTCCGGCGGCAATGGGGGTGTGAAGAATGACTTAGACGGCGGTGCGTAGGACGGCTGCTCTCGAAAGACGGGCGAGGGTGTCGCTCGTGACGCCGGACTCCGAACCGACGGCGCTGTCCAGGTCGTCGAGAGTGGCGAGGGCACTGTCGAGAGTGTTGTGCTCGCCGACACCTGAGGCTCGAAGGCGGGGACACTTCGCTTTGTCGTCGCTGAACTGTGCGCTACTTTATTGAATATCGCCGCAATATTTTTCTCAAAGGCTGTACCGTCCAAATTGAACACTGGACTGTTGGGCCCACCGTCGTTTGTACCCAATGCGGAAACCAAGGAGATCAGCACAAATGGCACGAGTGTTCTGAACATTATTAGAGCCATTGGAAAATTGTTTTCGGGAAAGAATTTTCTATTCTTTCATTCCCATTGGATATTCCAGTAGTGTGTAAATTAAGTACTCTCCAACAATTCAAAATTACTACTTAATCAACTATTTTTATCACAAATTTCTTCAAATTTCCTATATCACTAGAATGGATCGATTTATCTTGATTGCACCTAATTCTTCTTTTATTGACGAACTGACCAAAAGTCTTATTATTATTAAAAGCACTGGATTTTTTTCTTGGTTTTCTCTTCCTCGGGAACGGATAGGTGTGCGGAGACTTTAACGCACCAGACCAGCCCAAGTTCATCGAGCTGCAGATATCCGTCCATGAAAGATCCTCTGATCGTTGCGGTTCTCCTTGGTCATTATCTCAGACAATCTTCGATAAGCGATGATCCATTCCTCGCCTTGCCGCAGAATCGATCAAAGGTCCAGATACCTGAAATCGAAATTGAGAATTAGAGAGAGGAAAACGGATTATAATTCAATATAATTTTTTTTCACAACAAAAAGAGAACCTCTTTTGACATTTGGAAAAAGAATTAAAATTTAATTTTCTCTCGCTTTGCAAGACAAATCGTCGTACAAAGCGAGAGGATAAAATTTCAACAGCAAACAAATATTGAATTAATTTTTCATTGAGAGACAATTCTCTTATGAAATTCTTGTCTCAGAGAGCTGGAAGATAAATGATGTTTGATTGAGGTAAGAAAAAAATTCATATTCCCCGTAATTACTCAGAAAAGATTACTTCTCATAATAACTATGAATTGAGTAACATATTCCGTGTAATCGTTTGTCACTGACTGAGTCTCAACTTATATTTCTCTCGACTTTAAAAGGAAAGGAAAAAAAAAGAAAAAAAATTCACGAAATAGCGTGTCGTATCGATTGAAGCGCATTGTAGAGGGGGAAAAAGGTCTCTTCTCCTGGAAAGTAACACCCATCTCCTAGAGTACAATTAATTCATTGAAAACTGATCCAAAGTATCTTCTCTTCCTCGCAGGTAAAGGTATGGCTTCAAAGCGCGAGGGAGTGGCTGCAGGAACTGTATGATTACCCCTCGGGTCCTATGTACACATTACAGCCCTTAAAGTTGTAATTTCAAGTTTTCGACGGTACATATATATAACAGGAAATTGGGTAGACGAAGACGTTAGTTTATGTAGAACTGGAAACAAGAAGAAGCCGCACATGTGACACGTGTTGCGGAGAAAGTTCAGGTCAGGGGAAAAAACGCCATTCTCAAACTCACGTTGGATAAGCACAAGGAAATCCTTTATGCCTGATTTGTTTTTTTCTCTATTTGTGAAAGATGTGAAAGTTAAATCCTTCGGAAAGCATCTTACCATCTTCCACATGCTGGGAATCAAAGCATTTCACTTATAGACTCTCTAAACATTTCTGCCACAAGCAGACTTAATAAAATTGGAAAACAGAACATTTCTCCTGCACGCGTCTACCTTTTTTTTTATTCATCGCATTTTTTTCCCGACTTAATTCAAATTAATTCGTATATTCAAATAAAAAAAAGAATTTCAGAAAAAAGATTCAGAAAATATTTCCATTCTTTTGATACATTCAACTTTTTAATTGGAATAAAAATCCGCAAAATGAACGTCAATATTTTTCTTACTGCTTTCAACTTTTATTTCATTAAAAAATATGCACTGCTTTGCGTATTAAAAAAATCCTTAACTAAGTAAATATTAAATTTACATTCGGAGTAATAATTTTTCAAAATATTTTTACAGAAAACAAATTTATTCACTCTAACGTTCAAAATTTTGAAAGGCAAACTAAAAAATTAAAACAAAATTTTGTTTTGAAAAAATTTTGTCAAAATTTTAATGAAAGGTAAATTAAAAAAATTGAAAGAAAAGTTTTTCATTTGTGGAGAAAATAATAAAACATTGATTCCATGTTTCGTTGTTCAAAAATAATTCATCAGAAAAAAATTAATGGTAAAATATGCGCAGTAATTTTTCGAAATTATTTAAACAGCTAAAAAATTTGTTTATTTTAACGTTCAAAATTTTTAATGAAATGTAAATGAAAAAAAAACTGAAACAATATTTATAGAGAAAATTGTCGGTGAAATAAAATTTTCAAAAGATTAAAACAAAGAAAAAGTTTACAAACAAAGAATTTTCCATTACTTTCAACTAACATTTATTGAATGTATTTTCATTTCAAAATTCAATCAATTGAAAGTGCAAATTATTTAACCGATCGATAATACATAGTTAATTGGTTCAATGAAATTGCCGCATATCTAATTGGAAAAATCATTATTCGATTTCTAACTGTGTTGAAACTAATTAAAATTACAATTGTTGAAATTTACCAATATAAAATAGCTATAAATTTACTAAATACTTATAATTATCATTCACTAATATTTCCTAATCTATTTTTTTATTTTTAAAACTATTTTTATTTTTTTATTACTATTTTTTATTAAATTTTCCTATTTTTTCTGTTCTCGTGTTTTCATTTATTTTATTCTTGATAATTTTGTATTTTTTCCATTTTTTGTGTTTTTATTTATTTCATTTTTATTAATTTTCTATTTTATTTTGACCTTTTGTTCCATTATCTTATTAAATATTGTTTTTTATAATAAAAAAAATTTTTTTTTAATTATACACTCAAATAATTGATTTTTACAATGAAAATATTTCTATAAAAACAAAACAAATACTCAAACGATTGATTTTTATAATACAAAAATTTATAAATAATAAACACTAAAATTTTTGTAAACAAACAAATTTCTGTAAAAAAAATAAATGATTTTTATAAATAAACAAAACAATAACTATAAAACAAATAATTTTTTTTTATAATCAATAAAATTTCCATGAAAAAATAAATAATGATCGAAATTTTTATAATAAAAAAAACAATCAAACGATTGATTCTCATGATACGAAAAAAAATCGATACAATAAAAAAGAAATAAACACTTGAAATGAATCGAAATGATTGTATAATGAAAATATATAAAAGGGCAATTTCCGGGTGTATATAGAGAGAATTTCGTATGAAATATAATCTTTCACTTTGTAATAAATAGTTTGAAAAATATAGTTAGATTTTATAACTTGTTTGCCGGATCGAAATAAATTGAGGAGAGTCTCAAACTGAATAAGTTGCATAAAGAAACTTTCTCGTTGAGATCTCCAAGTAAAGTGAATGAACTAGTTTAGTTTCCGAGGGCAAACTTCCGGATGTTATACTCCAAAATCCAAATGATGTTTTTCACAAAAGTTGTATTTCAATTAGAGCTTCAATGAGACACACCCCCTCCCTCCCCAACCCTTCTTTTACCGAATGGCTTTCAAAGCCAGAGAGAGAGAGACGAGAGAAAATTTACTTGCCTAATACAGTTCAGTGGGTTATTTTAGAAAATTACTGTACTTTAATCTTATTATTATTTTAATCCTTCTTTCCAAATTTTTTGTTAATTTTAATTATTTTTTCAACTCTAAATATTTTTTAAAAAATATTTTAACTCTAAACTTTTCTTTAACTTTACATAATTATATTTTTAAAAATATCTTTCTTAATTTTAAACGTTCATTTTTAAAATATTTAATTTGGTTTAATTCTAAATTTTTTCCTCAATTTTTATGTACATTTGTTTCTTCTTTAAATTGAAATTTGATTACATATTACTTTACAAATGAAAAAAATAAATTATAAAATCTAAGTTCTCAATTTTCGTTGCAATCCGTAAATTTTGAAAATATTTTTGATGAAAAATATATTCCGTTCATCAGAACGTTAAAAACTTGTGGATTCTTTTGAGAATAATTATTAATTCAATTACGAAAGTTGTATTATTAATATAATTGAATTCCCACGAAGAAGTTCTTGATTATTTATGAAAATAAATGAATTCTTGCCAAGAATTTTATTAAATTTTTTGAAAATAATTGAATTGTTTTGAAGAATTTTAATTTTTTGAAAATATTAGAGTTTCTATAATAATTGTAATTTAAAATTTTGAAAGTAATTGAATTTTATTACAATTTTTTTAAAAATAATAATTGAATTATTCCCAGAATTTTAATAACAATTTTGAAAATAATAAATTGAATTCCTAATATAATCAAAAATAAAATTTTATACAAATTGTACTGTAAATAATCGAATTCTTTTCAAGAATTTCCTTCAATTTTTTGTAAATATTAGAGTTTTTTTTAGTAATTTTAATTGAAAATTTTGAAAATAATTGAATTGCTTCAAAAAATTTTATTAAAATTTTAGAAAATAATAAACAATAATATTTGATTATGCAGTATAATGAGTGAATTTTTTTCTGTTCTGTAATTTGCATATAATAATAAATTGAATACCGTGCTTCTTTTTAATTATAAAAGTTCTTTTTCAGTTTTTAATCTTTCTCTTTATTGTAAAATGTCTTTTTTAGAATTTTTAATATTTTGTTTAATTTTTCAGTTCCTTTTTTCTGAAATTAAAAATTTCTTTCCTGTTCAAGTATGTGAAAAGTTAAAAAAATAAAAGAAAATTCAAGTTTAACTAGAACGTATACATATATATTCGTTTCTCGCTTAGAATTTTCTTTCTCGCGCGTTATGTGGCTACATTTTCCATAAAAAGATAACACAGAGTAATGCGTGCAAGAATATAAAAGATTATAAAGCCTTTTTAAAACTTAAATGCTATTTAAAACGATGTTAATTACTGTACGCAACGAGAAATTTTCGCAATATTCACGCTCTTGCGTAAAATATGCTCAACTCACACCATCAGCACAACCTTCTAATCGATTTTTACGCGTAAATACAAAAAAAAAGAGAGGAAAATTCATTGTCACTAAAGTTGACAATTAACATTCAACAAACCTTCACTAAACCAATTTTCTCCCAACAAAATTAAATGTATATTTTTGTTCCTTTTTTTAAAAAAAGCATTATTTCAAGTATATTTAACATTTTTATTTTTTACGCGAGTCATAAACAGTTAAAAACCATTTTTGCTCTTGCCTCCCCAAATATAAAGCATTTTCCTATATATTAAGAGAGAAAAAAATCGTACCCATATTTTGTCATAAATCATAATTTTTTCATGTTTGTATAAAATCACAATAAATTGAAATTTTTACGATATTACCTTGTTAATGCAGAATGGTTGCGGGAAAGGAAGAGGGGTTAAAAAAAGGAAACAAAAATGAATGACGATTTTGAAAATGAAAATAAATTTAGTAATTATTATGATATAAAATGCTTGTCAAAGAATGAACTTGTTGAAAGATCATGGACATGGAGAAAAACTGGTTTTTAATAAACTTTTCAAGCCGTCAAAGAGTCTTTTATAAGGGGATAAAAATCGTATCCCATCTGGTAATGTTCAAAAGACGTTGATGAGCTCATTTCTTGATACTCAACGGACATAAACGCCAATGGCCATAAAACGTAACTGCGCCTTTTTTCATTAGATCGTTTCTTTGAATTTTCCATATAGAAAAAATAAGAAATATTCCCCCATTGTCTTATCCATTGTATTCCATATTTTTCCCTGGCAGCAAATTAAAATTAACTAATTGAAAAAATAATTTTTCAAATATTTCTTTATAAGGGAGAAAAAATAATTCTGTAAAAATTTATTCCATGGATCGACTTTTATCATTAAACTTTGCTTTTCTATTTCCCTGATCTGATTTTTCTCTCATTTTATCAGCAAAATTTTCACTTTTTCCTTTTTTATTAGGGAAAATAACTTTAATTCTAAATTTTTGTATAAAATTCAATTATTTTCAAAATAATTTATAGTAACTTTTTATATTTTTCTTCAAAAAACAGGATTATTTTCCAAAATTTTAATAAGATTCTTTAAAATATAAATTTTTATAGAATGTAACGAAATTTACGATTATTTAAAAAGATTTCAAATAATTATTTTCGGGAATTCAATTATCTTGGAAGAAATTTTCAAAAGATTCAAAAAACTATTCAATTGTTTGAGAATGTTTCAATTCATTTTGGAAATTTAATTATTTAAAAAAAATGTTAACTAAAATATTTTAAATAACTAATTTTTTCAGAATTTCTACAGTTAATTATTCAAAAATTATATAATTTTATTAAATAAATAGTTAAATACTTATTGTTATTTGTTGCTCCACAGGAATTAAAATTTTTAAAATTTCAATTTTTACCTCCTGAAATAATTTAATTATTTCATAAAAAATGAACAAAATTTGATTAGGTATTTCTTCTTAAATTGAAATTAAATTTCTGAATGTAATTTACTTTAAATTAAATTTTTTCTTAATTTATTTTTTTGCAATCAGCAATAATTTATGAAAATATTTTTAATAAAAAATATTTCATTCATTTGAATCTTTAAAACTTGTTGACCATATTATTTCTGAAAATTACAACGTTAATTTTACCAAAATTGAAGGATTTGCTATATTTAGTCTTTTAGAATAGAAAAGAATTTCTAATGAATAATATTGAAAAGTTTAATAATTTTTAATTTAATATTATTAAAATTCTGCGTCAATTGTCCAAAATGTTTATTTTGAAATCTCTTAAAATTTAATTATGACTAAAAATTTGAATTTTTAAAATTTTTTTCGAAAATAATCAATTGAAATATTTTCAAATAATTTGAATTTCGTAAGATTTTCATTGAAAACAATTTTATATTTTTGAAAATTAAAAAAAAAATTTGTTAAATAATTCAGAATTCGAAGAATTTTATTCAAATCTCTAAACAAAATTTTTCTTCTTAAATATTTTAATTCAATATTCTGAAGGTAATTGAATTTTCGAAAATAATTTATTAATTAAAAAATGTGGAAAAATAGCAAATATCGCATAATTTGGTTCGAAATAATTTTTACGTTTTGTAAAATTTAAAAAATATTTTTCAAATAATTCAAGATTCAAAGACTTTTATTCAAAATTCTAATCAAAATTTGTTGTTTAGAATATTTTAATTGAATATTTAAAGATTTAAAGAATTTTAATTGAAAATTGTTTAAATAATTGAATTTTACACGATAAGAGAATAAAAATTGAAGTAATTATATCGAAAGCAGAGAAAATGTTAAATTTCTGTCTAAGAATCAAGGAAAAAGAAAATGAAATTTTTAATAATAATCCTGAAACTGTAAATTCGCAATTTTTACTGCATATTTACACGGACAGATAGACAGACAGACACACTTTATATGTGAGTTATGTATGATGCGATGTATAAAATATACATAAAAATATCCCTAAACATACGTTTGCATGGTCTATATCCATTCATAATGCGCCTCTTTAAAATAACTGGTATTTAGCATTTATTTCACTCATTTTTAAAAGTCCCACGGACGATAAAATGATTCCGGGGTGGTAATAAACGTTAGGCGACAGCTATGGGTGTATGAGTAATAAAAACAACATTCCCTCTCCCCCCCCCCCCCCCACCCTACCATTTTTTTCTGTTTATTAATAATGTAAACTTTTGCAAAAGAGGGATTCTTTATTCTGACTCATTATTATAACCGTTGTGGATGATAAAAATTCTTACTTGATTGTTTACTTGTCAAGAGATTTTTATCCTTTCCTGACAAATTGAATCCATTTTTTTTCTCTTTTCTTTCTTTCTTTCTTGTTTTCCATTTTTATTTTTTATTTTCTCTTCCCCGGGGGAAAATATTTGCTAACATTTTTTTTTCTCTCATAGAGAAAATGTTTGCAAAATATTATTTATTTTTTTTGTAAATAATTTTTAAATATTTTTAAGGTAAAAAAAAAAATTCAAGGACAAAAACAATACGAAAAATAATTTCTAGATTTTTTATTAGATTTGATATTTTTGCCGTTCTCTTGATAAATTTTCATGACTTTTCGCTGATTTCCCTGAGCAATTTTCCATTTTTATACTTTACCCTGACCCGTGGCATAATTCTACAGTTTCATTATTATTTCTCTCATTATTTTTCCATTATCATTGGCGTTGGTGAGTGGGGGAAATATCGCCTATGGGCAATAGGAATTTTCAAAGCGCGTATTTTAAACCGTGGAAAAATTGATTCCCCTCACTGCTATTATTAATTTTCCAATATAGAAGGTCAGCCGTACGTATTATATTCAAACGGTAGGCACACATAGAATCCTTATAAAGTGAAAGGGAGGGAATTTATATTCTACATATATGTGTGAGCGAAATCTTAGTCCATACAGAGAGTTTACCTCAAAAATTATTTACATATCTTCTCGACAAAGGTTCAACAGTAATATTTTATCACGTAATTCTTATTTATTATACACTTTTATATAGCTTTTAAACAAGAATTTACAATTTTATCGTTCCTTTTCTTTTTCACTTTTTGCATTTTGTTTAATAGTTTTTATATACACTGTTGGCTTTTATTGCAAATTTAATTGAAAAAAAAACTATTTATACTTTCACAAATTGAAGTCACCATAATTTGTTATTATCATCATTATTTGTGTAACTAATAATGTTGCAAATAGTCATTTTTTAGAATTAAAATTTGTAATTCTTCCTTTTTTTCTTGAATAGTTTGGAATTTATGATGGCGAATTTTTCTATTTAGCGGCAAATTTCATAATAAATGAAATTTCATAATGTAAAAAATTATATTCAGTGGAAAATTTATTCAGGAAAAATTTTTAATTTTTCATTTTCAATTTTCAATTAAATAAATATTTTCAAAAGTTCAATTAATTTAAAAAAAATTTAAATAACTTTTTCAGAATTTTTAATTAAAATTATAAAAAAATTCAAATTTTTTAAAATGACTTTTTGAATTCTTTTGAAATTCAATTATTTTTAATAAAATTTAAAGAAATTTCAATTACTTCAAAAAACTTCAAATACTTGCTTATAAAAATTCAATTATTTTTAGAAAATAGATCTGAATTATTTTAAAAATTAGATTTTCCAGAATTTAAAATTAAATTTTTCGAAACTTGATTTTCTTAAAAAAAATTGGAATTTAAATAATTTTAAAATTAACTAATTAGTAAGATTAATAATTTTAGATACAATTTGGACTATTTTATGCTGCATTTTACTCTGATATGAATACATTTGATTTTGACAATGTAAAATTTGATTGTTTACTAATTATTAGATTAAAATTCTCTGAAAATTCATTTTTTTTAAATTGAATTAAAATAACGTAATTTGTATGTAGGTAATAGGAATGTTTATTCAGTACAATTTACATTTGATCAAATTTTTGTTTGACAGAAATTTTATTTAACAAAATTTCTATTTAACCGAATTTTTATTAAAATAACAATTTTTTGAAATTAAACTTCTATTTAATCAAATTTTTATTAAACCAAATTTTTAATTAATTGCTTTATCACTCAAAAAAATTTCTACTTTGTCGAATTTTTTATGTTAAAATTATCGAAATACAAATGTTGTCAAACGAAATTTGAGTTAATTTGACAATTTAAAAAATAAAAAATCGGTTAAATGTCAGTTCGCAGATAAATATTTTGTTAAGAAGAAAATTTAGCTGAATAAAAATTATGATAGAATACAGATATGGATAAAAATATTAATAAAAGTTTTCGTAATTAGAATATTTCATTTTGAATTAACAATTAAATTAAATTATTAATTGAATTCAATTAATTTACAATTTATTTTCTTTCAACTTTAATAACTGAGAATATTAATTTTCAACTTTAGAGTTTCGATAAGTGATTTCGAAAACTTCTGCAGACTTTATTTCAAAAAGTTTTTTTTAAAACTTTTTTCTACAATATTTAATATTAATTTTAATATTATTTTCCAAAATATTAGCTATAATAAACTTTCTGCATTTTTGTCTATAATTATTTTTCTAAAAGTGTAATTCAACATAAATTGACCAACCATAAATTTAAATTCAATCGAAAATTTTCGCTGGCTTTCAGTCTCAATTTTTAAGGGATTATTCTGTAATTTTTACCACCCTTAATCGGTGGTTAAACAAAAATTTTCTTAAAATTTCAAACCAAATGATGGATAAATTCTAGAACATGAACAAAACTTTTTTCAATCGAAAATTTTCAGTTGCTTTCAGTTTCAAATTTTAAGGGATTCTTTTGAAATTTTTACCATCACATACAATCAATTGATAAAGAAAAATTTTCTTTAAAATTTCAAACCAAATTATCTCTTTTTACACTGATGGATAAATTTCATATGTTCTAATGAACAAAATCTTTCTCCCACATATGAATATTTTTAAAAATTACTAAGTTTAATAATAAAGAAACAAATTTAACATTTCCAATATTATCAAAATAAACTGTGAAGAAATAAATACTTGAACTATCAGAATTTTAGGGACATTTAGAACTTGCAAAAAAGCTTCAGAAAAATCAAAAAATGAGCAATAGCTCATGAAGCTTTTTGCAAATTCTTCTTATTCAAAATATATTCTCGAAAGTATGAAAAAAGAATTCTCATCTCCAGAAAATCAAGTTTAATATACAAGAGAACGATATCTGCAATAGCAGAGAAAACAAGGACTTCTTTATTACTTTTGAAATGATTGATTCTGATTCGATTGTTCGAAAAGAAATTGAACATATTTACAAGACGATATGAAACTTGTTTGTAAGTATTTAGGAGAGGATATAACGAAATTCAAAACGAACGAAATAGGATTTGCGATAGTTATAACCGAGTTATAACAGTGTCAGAATTCAATTATATGATTATATTTACGTCGATTGTAATCCCTTCTATATTCGCGTTTTCTGTCGAGCTGATTGTGTTCAAGCCGGATGGCGATATATACTACAGAGTTGTAATTGTGCAATCTTGAATGATGTGTATCGCCACAAATAATCGCATAGGAATCTTGGATGCAGCACCTACCTATGTATATACGTATACTTTCACGCGTTCGACGATTTTTAACCCTGGCTTGAGACTCACGATCGAGGATTCTGAATGTCTGTTCACTCTGTGTAAGTTTGTGTCAGTGTATATATTGCCATGAACTCACACACTATATACTTTGTTCACCTATATAGGTGCAGCAGCAGCAGCAGCAACTGCAACAGCACATAAAGGTGATCCTGTGAGAAGAGCATCGCAGCATCTATGTGCTCGATGAAAGGTCGATGGGCATTCGCAAAGTGCTTTCAGCAAGACGCTACATTCAGCACTTGCAATATTGTACGATATTTTTACAACATTCGATTGATTTCTAGCCCATTCCACTCAATCTACAATGTTTGCCTATTATCTTCACGGCATAAGTGTTTCAACTCTTATACACATTTTATACCAGTGATGATGATGATGTGAAATTGCATTTTGCAATATTTTACCAGAAAAAAAATTTATACAATACAATACAATATATATATATATATATATTGTATACTCTATTCTAATAAGTGAAATTTTAATTAAAATAATAGCGTTTTCTCGTGAAATTTAATAGCTTTTTATCAATTTTATTCCCAACTGATCACAAAGTTAATTATATTTTATTCGGAAAAATTATCAGAGACAATTGAAAATAAATATATGAAAAATTTATGTAATTACATTGACCGCATAATTCAATAATTCACATTTTATTTATTTATAACTTATATATATATATAGGTACATAATATAAATAAGTTGAATTAATACAGTGAATTTTCATTTGATAAAAAATTTCTACTTCATCGAATTTCTATCACGAGTTATATTCAGTTCAATGAATTTTTCTTTTGAGAACATTTTTATTTAACGGAATAATTTTTTCGTGTAGAAAAATTATATTCTGTTAAATAAAATTTTATGTTTAAGAATACGCATTTTTCACAGTCTGGCATAGAACTGAAGGATAAATATAATTTAAGATAATTTTCTCAAAATGTGAGAATTTGAAATTATTTTTTAAATTCTTGATAAATATTAATGTAACAATGAGAAAGTGAATGGTTTTTAATTTTCGTTTTTTTGAATCAAAGAAATGAAATGAAATTCATTTGAATCAAATGAACTTTATTTGAATCAAACAATACTCTTTGAACAGAATTAATAATATTTTAAGCAAAAGATTTACTTGCAAGTAAATCTTTTGTTTAAAATATTTTTTAATTCTGTTCAAAGTATGTATATTGTTTGATATTATGTATTTGATTCAATAAAAAAAATTCATTTTACCTAAACAATTTAGTCCAATTAAATAAAATTTAATTAAACCAATTTAAATTTAACTGCATTAAAAAGAATTCATGTGAATGAAATAATTTTTTTTGCAACTAATAAAATTTATCCGAATCAAATAAAACTCGTTTGAACAAAGATGAATTTATTTGAATCAAACAAAATTTACTGGTATATTAAATAAAAATCATTTTATTTTAATCAAAAATTTTATGAATCAAGTAAAAATTTATTTAAATAAAAAAAACTATTAGAATGAAATAAAATTTGTTTTTCGATTAAAAATCAGTTTATTTGAATCAAACAAAATTCATTGTAATATTATCGAAGAATCCTTTGATTTTAATCCAAATTTTTTAAGATCAAATAAATTTCGTTGATATCAAATAAAATTTATTTGAATAAAAAAAATTACTGGAATGAAATAAAATTCGTTTTTAGAATAAAAATAAATTTATTTGAATTAATCCAAATTTTTGAACAAAAATTCGTTTGAATATTAAATAAAAATTATTTGAATTAAATACAACTTTTGAGAAAAATGTAATAGTATCTAATCAAAATAAAATTCGTTGGAATCAAATAAAGTTTATTTTAATTAAAAACAAATTACACTGAAAAACAAATATTAATAATAATAATAATAATAATAATATTAATAATTATTTTAACATATTATAATAATATTAATGTTACTATTAATTATTAATATTTATTATAATTATAAACTTATAACTATTTGTTTGAAATAATCGATTACTTACTTTATTATAATCGATTGTCAAATAAATATTTCCTATTAGAATCAAAATACTTTTATTTAGGTCAATTAAATTGTATTTGAACCAATAATTACAGTATTTAAAGCAATTGCCATTTAATTGATTGAAATTAAAATGATTTGATTCAAGTAAATATTTATTTAATAACATACAAGTATAATCGTTTATTTGAATCAAATAAATTTTTTTTCAGTGTAGTATAAAAAAATTAATTAAATAAACTAAATTTACATTATATTGGTAAATATAGTTTATTTGAATAAAATAAACAAATTTTTCTCTCAGAGTGTAAATAATTATTTATTAACTTGAAAAAAAAATATACAAACAAAATTTTATATTCAGAAATTTAAATTTTGATGTGAACCAAATAAAAATTGATACAATATTAATTTAGCTTCTCTAAAATTTTTAAACAGAAGACTGTCAACTTTTTCAAGTTTTACACTCCTCAGGGTAATTTTAATTATACCTTTCTTTCGTGCAGTATTGTTTTGCTAAAAAATGTTATTTTTTTAATTAAAGTTTTAATTAAAAATTAAATTTTTAAAGTTAATTATAATTAATGAAAAAAATTTTGTTATTACATAGGTACAGTAAATTTTTAAAAAATTAATTTAAAAATTTTTAAAATCCACTACAAAAACAGTCGATTATAAAATTTAGGAGATATAAAAAGGGCGTTTATTGAATGCATGTACGCACATATATTACATAAAACGAACTATAGAAGAATTATGACTCGAGTGTCAACTACTGCTTTTTAACAACATGTTGTGTAATTGCAATAAGTCATGCATGCTACAGATTCCTCCGATAAAAGCTCTGGTAATAACTACATTTACAAAGATCAATGTCATGATTTGATTTTGTCATCAAGCAATATATTTTTTTCTGCCTCCCTTTATCTTGTTCATATTATACATAACGCTTATCTTGTAACTTCACGCATGTGGAGTATATGCGGTATAATACTTGTATATATACTCTTTTAAATCAAGAATTTATTTTTGGTAGAATAATTTGCAAATTAATTAAATTCGCAGTGCATAAAGCATAAAGTGGGTATTAAATTTCGTAATAAAATTTTCCTTCCTTTTTTTTCGCGTAATGGAGTATATTTTATGTTTATTTAGAGTCTTTCATGCTGAAAACATTTTTTACCACTCAGCAGTATGAAATTTGATGTCTGAATAAGCGAAAATATATATATTCCCAACGGAAGTTTGTAAAAATTTCAACAAAAAAAAAAAAGATTTTTTATTAAATTCAGCGAATTTTTTTTTTTTTTAATAGTTCATTGCAATTTTATAACATTTCGTCATGTATGTGTGGTTATTTTTTTTTTTGATGAATTTCACTTTGAAGTCGCGTCCTTGGAAGGACGTCCTCAAAAAGTGTTTTGTCAGAGAGTTACATTTTTTTTTCTTTTTTAACTTTGTTGTATATTCCTTATGCAAGCGCACTACTTTCAGAAGTAATACCCTAAATCCTCAATGTTCAAGAAGGGACAATTCAAGCACATAGTGGATTCTTCAAGCTCTCTTTATATATCCACTTTTAAGAGATAAAAACATCTCGCCAAGTCCGTTATATATAGGCAATTCGACAAATATTCTCAATAGAAGAAAAGAGATTGGTTATTTTCAAATAAAAAAAAAAGAAAATTACTACTCAATAAAATAAATTAAATCCATTCTCTCTTATTTGTTTGTTTGTTTTTTTCATTAAACTAAATTTAATTTGTTTCTCTTTCTTTCTGTTCGTAACAGTATTGAAAAAAATTATATCAGTTGTAAACAATTTACGGCAAGGTTGTAAAAAAAAGGTACACATTTCTTTCTGGAAAACATGAAATGAAAAATTAAAATCAGTTCGGAAATTAAAAATTGAATATCTTGGAAATAAATCAGTTTTCGTTTTGTTTTTTTTCCATTTCAATTTGAAATTATGATTGAAATTGAAAATCGACGCTTTTTGAAATTGTGTTATAATTGTAAAATGGTTGATTCTATTGGTCGTGAAATAAAAAGAAATATTTATAACTTGTTTTGATATTTGTTTTGTTTCGCAAAAAAATGAAAATAGACAATTTTTGATACAGTATGGAAATAAAAATATTTTAAACACTGAGCAATATTTCTGTCCAACAGGATATAAATTATTGATTTAAAAAGTATGGAATTTTATTTTTCAGAAATTGTATTCTTCTTTACAAATACATATTGATTTTTTCTATTTTTATTTTTTTAATGTTCCTAAAGTTTCAAAGGTTCAAATGAACAATAATATTTTTGTTACTTCTTTCAATTTGTATTTTATTATAAAAATTATTTTTTATCAAAAATGTCTCTAGAAAAATTAATTTTTTTCTTCAAATTCAAATTTTATTGCAATAATATTAAATATTAAAAAATAAGTATAATAAAGATTCTAAAGTTCTAATAATTATTTATTTTTATAAAAGTATTTTTTAATTAAGAAAAATTTATTAGAAGAACAAAGTTAAAAAATAAATTTTAAATTTCAAAAATATTTACATTTTGGAAATTTAAAACTTATTTATTTTGGATAAAAGTTTTTCATAATAATAAAATTTTACATTTAAAAATTATAAGTAGTTCATTATGGAAAAACTTCTATAAAAAAAATTGCAAATTGTATATATCAAGAATGAATTTCTTTATGGAAAAATAATAAATGGCTTTTAATAGAAAAGATATTTAATATAAAAATAATATCTATCGAACGTCTCTCTAGAGATTGCGGAGAAACCGCGCAATATTTTTCTTATCCTCAAGTCTTCTTATTCTCGAAAAAGCTTTTACCAAAATTATTCATTCAACATTTTAAATATGCTTTTATGTTCTCATCCTCTCAATCAAGGACGACTTTCAATATTAAAAATGTTTTTCTTATTGCTCAGTTTGACATTTGTCATAATACATATTTTTTTTATTCTTTACATAAAAATAAATAAATAAATAATAAATCCCTTTTCTTTATTTTAAAAAAGAAATAAAGTGAAAATTTTATTTCGTATATTTTTTTCCACTTTTATCAATTTTAATATATTTTCCTTGATACACCACATATTTATTTTTCATTTTACTTGTTTTTGTTTTCAAAGCGCAAGACATTTTAATAAAAAGTAATTAAGTTTTTTCCTTCCGAATATAAACATCTCGTTTTTATTTTAACTTGCTGGAGTTATATGCGGAATACGAATTTAATTTCCCTTTAAAAATTTATTTTTTCACTGAAAAGCATATCGTTTTAAAATGTTTATTTCTTTCTTTTCTTTCGTTTCAATTTCTTGAATATTTTTTCATTTTTTCCTTCAATTTTTCTTTTCACCTATATAGAACAAAGTGTGTCGTTTATAAAAAGAAAGAAAAATTCTTTATTTGTAGAATGTTTTTTTAATTATTAAAAAGTTACTTCCTGCTCTTATTTACAGGGGAGGGGGGATGGGACTTGAGAAAGAAAAAGAAGGAGAACTGATTATAAAATCTGTTCTTAACTATCTCTTGTCTACCCTTAAAAAGTTCTCTACATAACCGAATTGATACTTTATTACAGGTCACTGATCACATTCAAGTAGTCATTTCCTTAATCATTTTGCATATAAATTTAATATAAAAATGATGCTGAAAACCATATGCAAAATTCATGTTTATTGTGCAAACGAAATGAAATAATAAACGAGTTTTAATGACAAATACAATAATTAATTAAATCAGGAAAAGAAATACTTTTATAAATCAACAATCTCGAAAACTATTAATAATTAATTATTATATCTACTTTGTTAATTATTCACCTCTTCTGTATTAAGAAAATTAAATAAGAAATTTATAACGCAATACTTATAAACATAAAAATTATTCTCTTCTTTTACTATAATCTAACTAGAATTTAATCGTATTAATTAATTTTTAAAATTATATTAAAACAGTTTGTTTTGTACGTCAGTATTAATTAAATAAAAAAAAATAAATTCAATTTTTTTAAATTCTATTTTCTATTACAAAATGTTCAACTTTTTCTCTTATTCCAATAATACGTTCAAATTAGTTATTTTCAAATAATTTTTCCATATTTTTTAATATTTTCTACAAAACACGAATTTTTAAAAAATTCTTTCAAATATAAACTTTATTTTAAAAATTTTTACAAAATTTCAAATTGTTTGAAAATTATTGAAAAACTTAATATTTTCAGAATTTGTAAATTCAATTATTCGAAAATTGAATAATTATTTTCTAAACTTTTAAATTGAAAATCATCTTGAGTAATTTATTTTTAAAAATGATAAAAAAATTCTCTGAGAATTCAATTATTTTCTAAAATTCTTCTCTAAATCAATTGTTCAAAAGAAATAATTCAATTTTCAATAAAAATTATAAGTTTTCTTAGTTTTTTAAGTGTTTGTAAGTGAAAAAGAAAATTTAAGGTTTTGAATATTTTCAAAGAACAACAAAAAATAGAATTTTTGTATATAATTTCTATAAAAAAACTAAAACTGTTTTAGAGGGGGATTTTTTACTCTACTTATTATTCACATTATGAAAATCAAAATAAGTGTCACTTTATACCAAAAAAATGATATTTTCTCGTAACATGTGGGAAAAAATTGCATTTTTTGAAAATAGTCGAGAAAGTAATAGTATCCGAAGCTTGATTGTATCAATTATAAACTATAATATACATAATAATAAAATATAGATAGAAAAACATTTTAAAAAGTTGTAATTTTTAATTTAAAAAAATAAAAAAATTTCATGGAAAAAATAAATTACAGTTTATACATCTTTTATAATATTCTAAGAATCTATTGAATTTATAATCAAATTCTTTCTATATACATACAGGCGGAATGGAATATCCAAGGGAAAAAATATGCGCTTCGATCCCCCTCAAGAAAAAAAAATAGCATCGATAAGGGATTTTAAATATTTGATTTATAATATAAAAATAAAAAAGAAAAGAAAAATAATAAAAGGAAAAAGAAAAACGTGCGTAATTGAAGATTTAATTATGCTCACGGTAAAAAGACGATATTGTGTGTATAGGAAAAGGATGTTCAGAACCAGGATCGTTTTCTCGTTTAACACCCCGACGGTAAAAGAGGGATAGAGAGAGATAGAGAGATAGAGAGAACACCTATAGGGACTATGGAGATTGCTCGTCCAAGAATGCAGTAATCAACATTCCCTCCGCAAACTTTGGTTTGCTATCTTGATAGTGCACTAGTAATAGTATACCCAAGTATCCCACCCGAAACTCCTTCCCTTTTGAGTTTCTGTTTCGAGTGTCGACAGAGGGAGAACCCTCTTTCGCTATTTATCACTTCGCAAAAGGAAAAACCAAAATTTATATTATTCACCTTTAAATCCGCAAAACTTTCAACACTTCCTCTCTTTCTCTCTCCTCTATACATATACCTGCAGTTTGAAAAAAAAGCGCGAGCGCAATCTAATCGAAACCGCAAGAATCTTTTCCCACAGAATGAAACCATCCATAGCGCAATATTATTGTAAAAGAAAAATCGTAAATGTTCAATTAAAAGAGAATCATTTCATTTGATTAAAAAACTTTTATATTCAATTTAATTCCATTAAAACTTTATATTCAAATTAAATTAAAAAGTAAAATTAAATTTTCAAGTTTTTATACTATTCAAGTTTTTTTTTACTATATTTGCATAAAAATATTCATCATTTTTTTATTTTAACGCAGAAAGTGTATTAAATTTTATTACACACACAAAAAATTGTACACAAAAACCGATTACTTTATGATTCTCTTTTTTTGACCCCCTCGATTTTTGCATACTAATTAATATATAATCATAAAAAAAATGTCCAAGTCTCCAAATTACGGGACATATTTTCATTTTATAATATCATAATATGTATGAAGAGTTTGTACATTTCGTCTATATAATGATCATAAAATTACTCATAAGTAATTAAAGTTTAATTAAACTCACCTAGCGGTGGCTTTCGGGAATGAGACTCCATCAGATTTATTCATAGAACGTTAGAGTCTGAAATTAAAAAAGAAAGCCATTAAAGCAGAGTGCAAATACAGATAATTTACTAGTAATTATAAATTACGAAACACTCATCAAAATTATTTAAATTTTCATTTTCTTTTATATATATCATCATTTTTAATAAATAAATTTATAATCATATTTATAATTTAAAATCGCATCAAAAATAATTTTAGTCGAGAAAATATTGGGGTGAGGAAGAGGGAAAAAGGAAATAGGAAAATGAAAAGAAAAAATGAAAACTCTTTAAAATGAAGCAAACAGAAAGAGTAGAAAATAAAAGGAAGAAATTTAATGTAAAAGAAGGAAGAGAATAGTATAAATGAAAAAAGATTTTCTTAAAACAAAAAGAGCGAAAAATTTAAAAGAGCAAGAGAAAAATGTAGAGAAAAATGTAGAGAAAAAATGTAAAGAATTATTAAAAAAACAGAAAAATTTCATATAAAAATAATTATAACAAAAAATTACAATTATTTATTTATTTTGAAAATTAACGGGACAGGTCTTTTTTTATTATAAAAAGTAAAATAAAAAAATGGATAGAAGGGGAAAAATTATTTCAAACAAAAAAATAAGAAAACATAAAAAAGGCTTTTGGAACACAAAAAATTGCATAAAAGCCAACAAATTACAAAAAAAAAAAAAATGAAGAGTAAAAAGTAAATGAAAGAACTTTGTTAAACAAAAAAGAACAATAAAAAATTAAAAGAAAGAAAAATAAAATAAAAAATTAATGTAACAAAACTAACATAAAAGCATAAGAAGATAAAAGAAAAACAAGAAAAGAAATAATTAAAAAACAAATAAATTAATTAATTATTTTAAAATAAGTGGAAGAAATTATTGTATAGTAAAATAAACTAAAATAATAGAGAAAAACTGAAAATTAAGAGCAAAAAATAAAGAATAAAAAACACAAGAAAATAAAAATTAATAATTAAAGAAAAATAAACTTTTTTAAATTAAAAATTAAAAAAAGCAGAAAAAACAGAAAATTAAAAAAGTAAATAAAAAATTTTCATAAAAAAGAGAAAGAAATAAACAAAATTATTTTAAAAATTACAAAAATATAAGTACAAAAAATGAAAAATTGAAAATAATAAAGATAGAAAAAGACAAATAAGTTGACAACTTTTAAAAACTGAAATAAAAAGAACAAAAAAAAAACAAAATTGAAGAACAAAAAAAACGGAAAATGTGAAAAATAAAAGTAGAAAAAAACAAAACAAAATGTAAAAAAGTGGAAAAAACAAGAAAATGAAAACAAAAAAAGGAGAAATAAAAACCAAAATAAAAAGAAGTAAAAAAAAATAAAAATAAGAAAATAAAAAAAGTGAAAATAATAAAAAAACAAGAAAGTCAAAAAAGAAAAAGTGGAAATAAAAAACATGAAAATAAAAAGAAGTAAAGATAAATAAAAAAATTGGACAAGTGCGAGTTGTACTCGCACTGCAATGGCGGGTTCCGTACACAAATATTAAAACAATTGCAACATTTATCGGTAATTGATAAAATTAAAATAGCAATTAAAAAAATATATTAAAATCATTTGATAAGAAGAAATAACTAAAAAAAATTAAAGTATTGTATATATCTAATATTGTAAACAATAATAAGCAGAGGAACAAAATTTTCAAAATTATAGTTCCTCTGCTTATTATTGTTTACAATATTAGATATACAATACTTTAATTTTTTTTAGTTATTTTTTTTATCAAATGATTTTAATATATTTTTTTAATTGTTTATTTTAATTCTATCAATTACCGATAAATGTTGCAAGTGTTGTTTTAATATTTGTGTACGGAACCCGCCATTGCAGTGCGAGTACAACTCGCACTTGTCCAATTTTTTTTTTTTTTAGTTAAGAAATTAAAGTCAGAAAACAATCTCTCATTTATTCTCTTAAAATTTCACTCTCTTTTCCTTAAAATATTTAATGCCACGTGTTTAAACTAAAAAAAATTAAAAAAAATTTTTTTTTTTTGAAAAAAAAAGTAAAAAAAAATTTTTTTTGATTTTTTTTTCAAAAAGTTTCTTAAATAAATTTTTTGTCGTCAGACTGTAATAATACACTAGGATACCAATTTTCAGCTCATTAGGTCAAATAATGTAAAAGTTAGGAAAAAAAAATTTTTTTTTTTAAATTTTTTAGTTATTCCTTGACAACGCTATGGCCATCATTACATATCAAGTTCTCTATATTTTTCCTGTAATATTCGAGTAAAAATACACCAGCATGCAAAATTTCAGCTCTCCATGTCGAATAGTTTAGAAGTTAAGGGGGGGGGAATGGTCACTTTTTATGCATTTTTGGCCAAAAATCTTGTTATTTCCTTGACAACGCTATGCCCATCACGTCCAATCACATTCGCTATATTTTTCCTGTAATCTACGAGTGAAAATACATATCTGGACCAAATTTGAGCTCTTTAGGTCAAATAGTTTAGCCGCTAGGGGGGGGGGGACACGATTTGGCTACGGACAACAGAGTCTCACCAATAGGGTTCCGCCGATACACCGTAGGTGTACGGAACCCTAAAAAGGAAATAAAAACAAAAAAGGGAAGTAAAAAATAAGAAAATTAAAAAAATTAAACTTTAAACGAATAAAAAAGTAAAAATATTAAAAGAACATCAAAAAAAGAAAAAGTAGAAATAAAGAATAAGAAAATCAAAAAGGAAAAATTAGAAAAAAACAAGAAAATAAGAAAAGTAAAAGGAATAAAAGATGAGAAAATATAAAAAAGTAAAAATACTAAAAATCAAGAAAATAAAAAACGGAAAAGTAAACAAAAAAGAAGAAGAAACAGAAAAAAACATGGAAATAAACAAATAGAAGACAAAATTTTTAAAGAAGCAGATAAAGTAAAAATGAATAATTAAATTTCTATAGATATCAATTGAACTAAAAAGTGAAGAATTCAAAAAAAAGAAACTCTGAAGGAATAAGAAAAGCATTTTTAGGGAGAAAAGATTAAAAGCCATGATATGACAGAAAATATTGTCCGCTAAAGAGTCAAAATGGAGTCAAAATGGAGTCAAAATATAGCCATAAATCATAATGTCAATATATCAGTATACAATTTTTCCACGATATTTATGGTGGAGAGTTATGACTATTTTGTGTATTAAGAAGCGACTTAATATTTTGATGAACAAAAGTTTTCCCGATCTTTCATGATTCACATTCTCCGACGGTCCACGAGGCTTTTGTCCTCTCCCTCTATTTTTTTTCATCTACTCAAGACCCTTGGGTCTCTCTTCCATAGGTGAATTCAAAGCACAAAGAGCACGCGATGGTTTCTCTCTGGCGCTGCCTTAAGATTCACGTACAAAGTGCATACACACACAGACACAGACACACGACACACGTGTGTTGACCTGCCACTCTGCTTTTTATATGCTGTATAAAATTTTTTTTCTCCACGTACATAGGCGCCCCTAAATAAGGTTTCGTTATAGATCCTAATTCGGGATTTAACTCCATTCGTCTATTGCCTGACCTTTCAGCGACGTTAATTTTTCTATATCAACTACGTCATCTAGGGGTAGAAGAAAAAGAAGAAAAAGAAGAAGGGAAAATATTATATACAGGTTTCCAACAGACAATAGGGTTATTTGAATGGGTGCGATTTCAAAGATGGGAAGAAGCAAGGAATCTATTATTTCTCTCATGTGGCATAAATACATATATATATATATATATGAAGACATCGAGAGTTGAGGAGAGAGATGAAATTGCCCGGAAATCGGATCTTTTAGCTGGCAAATAAAATTAAAGGGATATTAAGACCGCTTTATACCTTTATAAATACGTGTATATTCTGTATATTCAAATAATAAAATATTTATCCTCAGGGTGAAAGTCGAATTTTGTTTCCTATCTTATTTTCACAACACAAAAATAGAAAAATTTACTTCTTATTAATTCATTCATTTATTAAAGTTTAGTTAATTTATTAACTATAGTTTAATTAATTTACTTACTTGTAGTTAATTTTAGTCAATTTTAGTTCAATTATTTCACTAATTAAATATATATTATAATATATTACAACTCAGGAAAAAATTCTTTGATTAATATTAAAAATTCCACTAGAGAAATTCCACTAAAATATAATGAATTCTATTAAAGAATAAAAAAATTCTATTTTATTCATAAAAAGTAGTATTTCTAAAATTTATTTCAGTAATAATTGCTTATGAATAGAAAATTGTATTTAGGGGGCTACGTTGTTTTAGTAATTAAGTCATTTTGATATACTAAAAATATGTATGAAAATTAGTGGAAAAATAAATATGAAAAAAAAAAAATAAAAAAAATCTATGGGAAACAAGTAGTAAAAGAATTATTATATTGAAAAAAATAGTAAAAAGTCTATGGGAAAAATAGGGAAAAGGTATATCTATGAAAAAAATAATGTAAACAAAAAATAGAAATCAACCATAATATATGCAAAATAGAGAATGTTTCATCTTTACCTCTTGACACGTTCGTGAAAACATTGATACATAGAAAGATTGCGTGACAGAAACTATTCATTTCAGTATATAACATAAATGTGACTTTGCAAATATGATAATTTGTTTAGAGACATCGTCTTCACTCGCACTATATACACATATATATATATACATATTCAAATACATTGAAAAGGAAAATAGAGAGCACGCGATTTCGTGGTTGAATGTGTCACGCGATACTCATTTAGAGAAAGCGTCGTAATTGCTCATGTCAATTATTTGTGCACGAGTCAACTCTAAGGCGACGAGAATGATACTTGGCAAAAGGGGGAGGGAGAGAGAGAGAGAGAGAGAGAGTGAGACAGATTCACGTTGATTGTCATTAGCTTCGTTACACAATATTGGATAAAAGCACAGATTTCATCTTCTAACAATTTCTCCAATTTGTTACAAATTTTTTTCTTTAATTATTATTTTCAACAATTTTTGTTTCGTTGTATTTTTATTGTCATATTAATTGGAACCACCATTATTTGCAAGTTTTTTTTTGGGAGAAATTCACTCCGTAATTGTCATTTAAGGTAGTTTTATTTGTCATTTGCAAAATGTCAAACATTTTTTTTTTGTTTCGGATAACTCACAATAGAATTCGGGAAAAATTTCCCAAGGTTTAAAATTTGTTGAAATTGTGAAATAAATGTTTATAAAATATCTAGGGAGATTTGAACCTTTGTCTTTTATTTGATAAGTGTCTTAATGCTCGCGGCTATCATCCACTAAATTTGAAAAAATTTGACAGAATTTGTACGTAATTGAATTTTTAAATAGCAAATTTCTTAAAGCGAAAAAGTTTATGCTTAAAATGTGGTAAATAAAAATTTGAGATATAAAAATTGTTTGAAGCAAATAATAAAATCTTTCTCACCAGTGTCAATAATAATTAAAAACATATATATCCATTGACGCACTTACTTCTCGTAACTACCGCAACTGATTCCAACTTTTTTGCGGAAGTGTTCCAGAAACACAGAATATAATTCTTCTTCTTTTTCTGCTAATCCAACAAGCGCATACATATACAATAAAACAACACTCAACTTTTTTTCCCCCCCAACATTTGCGATCAAGTTTTCCAACTAAAAAAGAAAGCGTATATAACCTACTCTGCTATTGACTGAACCCGTATATACATCGGAAGCGTGACATCAAGACAAGGAAGCAATTCCGTAAATACGCACGTCCTATAGAAATCGATTACAGTTAGAGCAAAAGTAAAGACGTTATGTTGTGTGTATGTCTCCATACGAGGTCGACGTACGACAAGAGTAAAACTTGCGTGACTAAAAAATTGTCTACACTCCTTTAACTCTAACCTTTTTGATATGTAAATGATCACAAAAGTCAAACCTATCGCACATCAATATATGTATATTTAAACGATTTCTTCTGAAATTGCAAAATATTTTCTCGAAAAAGTCTTTCCACTATATACACACACATAGCACCAAAGAGACTAAAAATCGAAGGCAAAAAAAAGAAAACGAAGAGCGTAAACCTATTTGGTCCTGAAACGACGCGACGTCCCAGGGGACTGATGAGAGGCAAACCCCGGGCCCTCCCAGACTGAAATTCCAGGTGCCTATTTCTAGAATGGACGGATCGTTTTATCGTGTCCGACGTTTTTGTGTTTGCTCACTTGGAATCGCGCCAATTTCTCCGTCAGACACCGACCAACTTATATCTATCTATCTCTCTTCCTCTTTCTCTCTCCCCACGTCTATACGCATTATTCACATGCATATTTTACCGAAGCATTAGGATACACATGTGCATGTTTAACAAAAGCCTTCGGTGTAAAGTGGAAGCACTTTAAAAAAAAACCTGCCCCGCCCTTAGAGTTTACTTTTTTTCCCCCAAAAAAAAGAAAAAAAAAATTTTCATATGTTCACACGTATATATGATAATTACCCCCATATACAGAAATTTCGTGGTGCGATGAGCAATTTCAAGATAATGAGAAGCGAACATCGATGTATTCATTCGAAATTAATGGGGCCGCTCTGTTGATTGAACATCCAATATTTCGAAACACCTTTCTAAACAATTCCCCCAAAATTGACAGTTGATTAATTGCAACAATTTTCTGGCTACTTTGACAGGCTATTTATCATAATATACAATCTTTCGAGATTTTTTTCTCTTTATTCACGATTTGTACAACTTTATAAATCTTGATTTTTTCCATCATAAAAAAAGGTAATCTTTCCTCACCTCTCCTACAGCGTCATCATGATGACATACATAAAAAAAGCCAAGTGCATATGTCTCCTCATACCAAAGAGTTTTTCCCATTTTTGTGTTCCATCAAGCGTTAATCGATCGTCATACCAGATTTCAAATCGAACGCTCTACGCTGTACAAGAGGAGAAAAGAGAAAAAAAAGGAACACACGTCGTATATAGTTGGAGAAGAAGATAGCTATGGATAGATAGATGGAAAAAGGAGAGGAGCATATACAAGACTAAATGATAAAAAAAAGTGAGAGAGAGTTGTATATAGGCAATCCGCTAAACTCTAGGTATGGTCGTTAATGCACCAACCAACGGTGAACTGAAAACCGGAGATAATCGTAAAAGTGATACTATTGTAGGCTTTTAGTGAATGAGGCGTTTAATGCATCTCCATAAACGCATGAAACTGCTATTAGTGGTCAACATTTTCAACTTTTATAACAACATCATGTAATTCATTTCTGTCATCATCATCAGCATCATCATCACTGATTTCTAAATCTCTACTTGCGCCATATTTCACTTCTGCAATTTTATTATTTACTTTTTTGCTCCTTTTTCAGAAAGGAAAATTTGTGGTAACACAAATTTTTCTTTCTGAAAAAGGAGCAAGTACAAAAAAGATAAAAGAGTATGACTAAAATGACTAAAAGGGTAAAAAGAGAAAAAAGGACTTTTAAAAAATAACAATTGAAGCAATTCCGAAAATCGACTTTTCTTCTCTTTTATGTCAAAGCCGACGAATCTGAGAATGTTAGCCGCACGAAATTGAATCATTTCCGAATGTTGAAATTTTTTGATACAGTGATGTTCTGTATCGACAGGAATTTCTATATTTCTTGACATTTTTCTCTTCTGTAGTCAACCTGCATTATTTGGTTACACATCACGAATATCCATTAGGTGCAGTAATTCTTTTTGTGGTCAAATACTTTTACTGGATGACAATCAAAAATAGCAATGAGACAATTTTCCATCACTGTCGTTATACATTCTGCTTTTTTCAATGGAACTTTCTGGAATAAACGAGTTGTTGACTTAAATTATTCTGGATCTTGAAGTAGAATTTGTAGAAATCAGACAATTTATAGCCAAATTTTTGAAAACTAAATGAATAAATTCAGAGGATGTGGAACAAGAGGCAAAATTTAGAGAAGTAGACAGAAGAAGCATTAATTTGAGGAATAAGTAAGCTGTCACAAATTGTGGATCTTTAGAGAGAATTTTGAGTATTAAAATAAATTTTTGTGGAATGAAGAAATTTAGATGATGTGGAAGCAACAAGATGCACAAGTTGCTGTCTATATTTGTATAATTAAAAACCATCTTTAATGATTGTTTTTAATTGCATCTTGTGCATCTTGTTGTTGCTTCCACATCTAAATTTCTTCAATCATCTGATTTCTACAAATTCCACTTCGAGATTAAGAATAATTTAAGTCAACAACTCGCTTATTCCATAAAGTAGAAGCAAAAACAAGATGCAAAATAGAAGAAGCATCAATTTGGAAATAAATGTGTTGCCGTCTCAAATTGTGGACCTTGAGAAAGAATTCACAAAACAATAAAAATTATTTCTGGACAAACTTCTGAAGAATAAATAAACACATTCAGATGCTGTGGGAACAAGAACAAGCTGTAAAATTTAGAGAAGAAGAAGTACTAATTTGTCGACTAACTGAATTGTCTGAAATTGCAAATTTTTGAAAAGAATGACACAATTTAGATGATGCGGAAGCAAAAAACCTGATGCAAAATTTAAAATAGCTGGAAGAAGCATTAATTTTTTAAAGCAGTGAACATTAGTTCGAATTGTGCATCTGAAAAAAGAATTCATAAAACTGAAAGAACAAATGTTGGCAAAATAAATAAATTCACACGATGTGGAAACAAGAAACAAGATGTAAAGTTTACAAAAGAAGAAGTATTAAGTAGTGTGTGAAATAAGTGAACTACTCTCTTAAATTATGAATCAGGAACAGAATTTATAGAATCTAAATGAAATGTAGCTGAATTTTTGAAAGAAATACCGCACACAATTGAGATGCTGCAGGAGCAATAACAAGATGCAAAATTTACCAAAGAATAAGAACCATTAATTTCTCGTCTGCTTTAAATTGTGAATACTGAATTTATAAATTATTGATAGCATCGGAAATGACATAGGAAAATGTTGAAAAAGTAAATACACTGTTCACATCTAGACGATACGTAGGAAGGAACATTGTTATTTCGCGCAGAGACACGGATGTGTGAAGGAAAGAAAAAGAAAAACGGATCCTACGGATGTTGCTGCTGCTGCACTAGCTTGTATTATGCAGTAGAAAATGTTTCGAAAGCCGATATTGATCTTGCATAACCTTTAACCGTTTAGCACCCAAAGCCGAGGTTACTAACTCGATGGTTGTGGTTTTGCATCGAAATTCTCTCCTTCATCAGCTTTTCTCTCTCTCTCTCTCTCGCTCACTCTCTCACACCCCGAATTCAACTTTCCACCGATCGTTGACATTTGTTGACAAACCTTGTTTTAGTCTTGGTGTCCCTCTGTATATGTATACAGGTACACAGGAAGTACAACCACGCCACTACAAAGTTACATTGCACAACATTCGGTAAATGAAATGACGACAGGAAAGGTTAGGAGGATATTTAACTTTGTGCATTTTCGATTAAAGTTGATGATTTTCTATTTACTTGTAAAGCACTTTCAAAAAGTATATAAACCCTCAAATCCCAAACAAACACAATTACAAAAGTTTTTTTTTACCTTCCTTTTAAAAAAAAGAAAAAAAATTTTATTGTCAAAAATATCTTTATATTCTCTCTATTTACTACAAAAGACAGATATGTTGAAAAATATTTTTTACATCTGGAATAAATAGAATGCAAATAATCATACAAATACTGGAAATGTAGCTTGCTTTCTAAAAGAAGATTCTCACTAAAATTCAAAGTGCTGCATCTACAAGATTTATGCTACAAAACTTGAGGAAAAATGAAATATAGTCATCAAAGCGACACGAATGAAATCCAACGTTGTTGAAATAGCAGATTTCTCATGATGAATGACGGTTAAAACACGATTTCACCGCTTATAGAGTGAATCGAATTCATATACATTGCACAATTTTTGATCAATACTCTATTTCTGTTTGAAAATTAAAAATCAGAATCAAAAGAGAGAGGGAGAAATTAAACAGATTTTGCATATCGGGAAAAAGATTCTCATATCATGTTTAATACATATGGTTAATGCATAACATGAATCATATAACACATTTAATACAAACATTGTTTCTATATACATGCATATATACGGTGGAATATTCTGAATAGACTATAAGTTATATAAATGCGAATAATGAGGAATGTTTTCAAGTAAATCTTCTTTAGCACCTGGGCATATATAAAACCGAGTGTGCGATAATGTTGCGCATCTGAAATTCCGGTTATCGATCTAACGGACTTAGGCAATGGTATGCAACGTAAGGTTGCATCGGAGGTTGCGTTCGATGCGAGACGTGCCTACAACTTGTTCAAGGAAAGGTCAAAAGGTATATTTTCTCTCTGCTTAGCGTTTCAGATGTAGCATGAACGCGCTAGGTATATATTCTATGGTCCGTTATTTCTCCAAATGAGGCGAGAGGAACTATGTTCGTTTGATAGAAAACTTGCCTGGCGTATAAAGCACATGAATTTCAATTAGTATTCACCTAATTTACCCAAAGGAAATTTGTTCTAATGAGCCAAAAGTATAAAAGACAACACTGATGAATTATTATTATTTCCTCCACACATAAAAACTTATCCAAAAAAACAATTTTTCAGATAATGATAATGATACTCCTGCCAGTTTATCCATTAAAAGAAAAAAAACTCAGATATTTCAAAACTTTCTCGAATCATTATAATTTTTCCCTTATTTTTAATTGGTTCTCATCTTTTTACTCTTTGTATATGTAAAATAAACTTTCCACTTGAGAAAATTTGTATTTTGTCTGCCGATGTTTTAGCAATTCGAATGAGGTATATATTTTGCTATGAAAATTCCCCGCTCTTCACCATAATCTATTTTGATGTTCTCAAAATTTGAACCGTTGAGATAGGTCTTCGTTCCTGGTCGTTGATACAGTAATGTATTCTATTGCTGTTTTAACAATAAAATGGCAAATTATCCCGTGAAGAGGAACGCGGAAATTCCAGTGGCGAGTGGAGCGAGAAAATTACTTTGGATATCGAGGCTGTGATTCGCTTTAGAATTTCTCAGAATGATAAAGTATGAATACCTGAAAGGCGCAAGTTCGAACGGAAAACTATTTTGAAGAAAATACAACAGGAAAAAAAAGGCAAACCATCAAACGGAAGAATTCACATAATGTCAAATCATTCAACGGATTATGAACAAAAGAGGTATTAGTTTTAAAAAAGAAAATTGAAAAAGGAGATAAATTTTTAATAAATCAAAAATAGTGGTCCTTTTTATTACTGTTGTTTCAAATACTTTTAAATTTACATGGTTGCAATATGCAGAGTAGACGATTTGCATATCGTAAGGGACGTAGTAAGGTGAGTCAGCATTCCTAATTAAGGGTACCCTCAGATTCCATTAATGAATGGAAAATGAGATGAATTCAATTTAGTGTCTTCGTTTCATTAAATATTCCTCGGAAGCTGGTTTACATCTTAAATAACCTCGAGAATAGGAAAAACTTCCATCTTCCTTTTTCCTTCAACAAAATTCAATTCCTAAACTTCCCCAATTTTCCAAACAGTTAAATTTTGATTCTCAATATTTGTTTAATATTCAACCTTAATTAGTATTCATATTAAATAATTATTCACAATAATTAATTATTCTCCCTTCGTTATTACAATAATGTGCCCCATAGAGCAGAAAATGTTACACGGAAACTAATATTTCCACAATCGAACATTTCCCTCCATCGAGAGAAGATCCAGATGAATTTTTCAAGGTGTAGAAAAAAATATAAAATTCAAGATCGAATAATGGGGTGTGGGAGAGAGGCGGGCAGGATTCTGTGCATTGCAAAGTGAACACGTCCGACTGAGACGATCGCCTAACACTAACGAACCTTACTCCGTCTGATAATAATAAGGCTAATGTACGAAAGAAAGGAATTCGCTGGGTATATCAAAAAAAAGAAAAGAAAAGAAAAAAAGAGAGAGAAAAAGCAAAAATCCCAACTAACGAGCACCGTCCCTAGAATTCTGTTTTAGAAAATAAAAAAAGAAAAAATCAACTGGGAACCTTTCCAAGGAACAAATTATCATAATATCAGCTGCTGCTCCTGCTCTTTTTCGGTTGCGTACATCATCAATAAACATTAAACTAACACTTTCTCGCGAAGAGAGAAATTATAAATTGTAAATTATTCCAAATTTTATCGCACAAAAGCATTTAACGCATTTAAGTGTATATCTCATCTCACACACAAATGAGAGTACGACCGTATTAAACTTCACTGAACTCGAAAGCAACATTCAAAGTTGAAATCGAGTAAAAGGTATTAAAAAAAGAACGCAAAAAAACAAAGAGATGAATAAGCCACTGAAATAATTACAGTGCCCAAGAGCAACAAGATAATTACCTTCTATTAAAGTTATTCCAGTAATTAATGATTCCGTAATAAGTTGTCATCTGTCTATATACTTGTTTTGCATTTCTTTCTCTCCTTTTTGCAAACTCATCCCTTTCTCTCTTTCTCTCTTTCTCTCTCAATATATAATTTCCAATTGAACATCCATTATACAATAAAAATCATATTTATTAATAATTGAGTAAAATATTTCATTATTAAATGATAAAAATTTATAATTAACGTATACATTAAAACAAAAAGGGAAATTATTTTTAATTCAATGATCTGAATAATTAAATATTTTATGAATTCATAATAAGGATCGATAATTAAAATGTTTATATATTGAAACTAGACTTAATCCATCAAAGGGAAATTTAATCAAACGGGATAATTCACTATTTTAGAGCACTGTGGTGGTTTTATAATTCATTGTTTAAAATCAAGTTAAAAATAAATTATTTCTAAAAGGCTTGCAAACCAAAATTTTCAATTAATAATATCTTCTGTATAATATTTATGTAGATATAGATTATAAATATTTTAAAAAAAGAAAAACGTAAGAAATTTTGTTATTCCATTTTTACTTTCAGTTGTAAATAATCTTTAATTTTTTATTATTAGTGCTATAAATTAATTAATTTAAGACAATAATTGGGTATTAATGGCAATAATTATTTTTTTTCACAATCGAAAAATCGATTTCCAGAGGAAATAATAATAATAATGCAAATAAAAAAAAATTTAAGTGTCAGGCATAACTATAGATGTACCTGAACTAAAAACTAAAATTTACTTCGGAATCAGTATATAAATATAAGAAACAATGCTCTTATTTTAATACCAAATACAGTGTATAAATGTGTCTTATTTTAAGCCTGATTTTAGTTTAAAAAATCACATTACTCCAAAAATTGGCTTAATTTTTAATTAGGAAACTGACTTAATTATTCATTATTATTATTTATAAAGTTGTGTTAGTTTTACTGTAAGTTCAAAAATGGGTTGAAATCAAGAAGAAACTCACTTTAGCTGGATAATAAAACTAAGTTTTAAAACATTTACAGCTTAAAAGTATTTTATTCTAAAATTCAACCCATTTTTGGACGCAAAATCAAAATAATTGAGTATAGGTCTTAAAATCAGTTTTTGAAATCGGAAATTCAAGATTTAGTTCTTACAGTGTACTTAATAGATAATTAATAGTATTATAAATTTATTAATGAATTTTTTTTAATTACTCTCTAGATTAAAAATTATGTAAAACGTCTACTGATTTGTAGTCATAACAATTTTTAGTAAATTTTTCATAATTTTCCACTACTAAAACCACAGTTTCTCTAAGGATATCAAATTGAGGGAAAACACGTATCAAATTGTTGCAATGCAAAAATTTTTTGTCTCGATTTGATATCCTTAGAAAAATTGTAACTTATAATAAAAAAAATTAAAAATTTTTGATAAATGATTCAATTAGTGAAATTTGACTTAAAATTCGTAGTTGATTATTTACTAAAAATTAGTTGTTTTCTACTTATAATATGGAGAAAAAAAGTTCACAGAAATTTACAGAACCTTCTGGACTGGAAGATGCAGACATTCTAAAGTTTATCCTTTATTATTCACCACATTTTACAGAAATGTCTGTATCCGTTATTCGAGAACTTTCTGTAAAATTCGCTTAATTTTTTTCTGTGTAGATATTTTTTTTACTAATTTCTTAAGTAAAGAGACACTCAACACTTTATTAGCAATTAGTTATTTGTCACCTTAAAATCACCTTAAAATAAAAACTAGCTTCACACTTAAAATTCACTGAATTTCTAACTAAATTTTAAAAGATTTAATTTTCACTGATTCTGAAACGAATTTGTTGATATAGACACTTGCTAATAGAATTTTCTCTCGATTGATGAAAGTAATGAATGGGAGAATAATAAACAAAGGAAATGAAATAAAATTAAAAATAGAAATCTGTAAAATGAACTTTACGTAATTGATGACAGTAATCCATTATTTGACACACGTTATACTTATGTTGTATCTCACCTCATAACTTTCCTTTTTCTTCTATTATTATAAACACGTGTTACAATACCACATACGAAAGAAAATGACTGCGAAGAGTAACTCCCATTTTCAAGGTATAATAATATGAATTTAGACGTAAGTCGAAAGGAAAGCATGTCGTGAGTTTGTGATCTAACTGGTAATGAGATTACGGAACCCTATTTTCGCGTGACTCGAAAATGCCACTATACACACTACTAACATTGTACTGATGTCCCATTCCCTCTTTCTCTCATCCTGAAAGAACGACGACAACAACGACACAACAACGACAACGACGACGTCTACGACTAAAAACGACGCGCGCGTTCGAATCAGCGGTTCTCAATGCCCTCAATTGCACGGGAAATTTAGGGTCATAGGTTGTCTCTTCTATCGAGGGTAGAAAGTCAACATCTTTTCAATGCACTCGCTCTCTAGCTCGCCCACGCCATCTTTCAAACTAATCTACCAGCTATAAATTCACCGTACCCCCACTGTTAAAACACTGATTTCCGAAAGGCGAAACATTAAATAACCTTCATTCCTTAAAGTTGATATTTAGAAAAAAAAAAGAAAAAGGGAAATGTAATAAATTAAAAACGTGAGTATATTTCAAGCACGGAAAAAAAATACAGAAAACCTTTTAAATACTTCCGACGACCACGAAGAGGAATTTAAAAACAATAAATTACTGTATGGGAGAAAATTTCACAAAATGCATCCGATAATAATTGTAATAATTACACTAATTAATTTATATTAAAAATCATTAAATTACTCAATATCAAAAGCCGAATTTTGCAGTAGTGTAATTATTTTGATATTATTTACACCAATTATAATTATTATTATTATTATTATTATCAATTACAACACAAATGATTTAAAAGTATCAAATTACTACAGGGGGCAACTTAATAATGGTATCACTTTGATACTTTAGAATAAACAGTATTTCAATTTGATTTAAATTAATTTAATTTTATATTCACTTGATTTTATAATTTTTATTTCAGTCAATTAAGTCAATTTTTCTAATTTTTCAAATTGAGACAAAAAACGAATAAAAAAAGTTGCGAACTTTTTTGATTCGTTTTTTGTCTCAATTTGAAAAATTAGAAAAATTGACGTGGCATTTGCTTCAAATACTGAAATTATTGGTTCAAATACAATTTATTTGACTCAAATAAAAATTATTTGATTCAAGTAAATATTTATTTGATAATAGACAAGTAATCGGTTATTTATGAATCAAATAGATTTTTTTCAGTATAAAGAGTATCAAATAAATTTTTTTAATTAGATTTTCAAAAATAATTAATTAAAACAAAGCCAAATATCATAAAATTGCATTGCAAATAACTGAACTTTTTAAATGAAGTTTTTTCAGATCTAAATAATTTCATTTTTGAAGAATTTTATTTTTGGATCTATAAATGAGTGAATTGTAAGAAAAATTCAAATTATTTATTATCTAAAAATATAATTGAAATTTGTAAGAGTTACAATCAAAGTTTGATTGAAATTTTTAAGTTTTGAAATAATTTAAGTTTATATAAGAATGTTATTCAATTTGAAAATTTAGGTTGTTCAAAAACCTTACCTCTTCTAATTTAAATATTTTTATAATAAATTAATTGTAATTAAAATGTTTTCTAATTCAAAAATTAGAATTATAATTTAATTAGTATAAAAATTATAATTGTAATTAAATTAGTGTAAAAATTATAATTACAATTTAATTAATATAAAAATTAATAATATTTATCTCTTTTCTCCTTCTGACATTATGATCACTTATCAATAATTTCTTTATAAAAAAAAGTAATTTTTATCACGCAATATTTTTTTAAGTAAATGACTCGTAATTATTGTGACATTTCAAAATCAGATCAAATAAACATTAGTCGAAATGAAAGAAAAAAATGAAAAAGTAGAAATAACATTCACGTATTTTAATAATTCTGATGTCAATTATTCCTAACTACGGCAATTAATAATTATGACAATTATCTATAATAACCATGTAATAACCATTAGTAAAATTAATAAATTAATAATTAATGAATAATCGAATAATTATTATATGTGTTATTATTATGTTTATACTTTTATACACTTTACTGTTAATATTGACGTAATAATTTGTATAAATATAACGAATAATATATTAATAAAATAATAAGTAGGTACTTTTTGTTCTAAGTTATTTAATAAATATTTAATAATTAAATAATTAATAATAATTTTTTTAATAGTACATTAGTCCAAATATTGACTTAATTTTAGTTTAATAAACTAATTTCAAGGCCTCATATTGCAAAACTTGTGTTTTAATTTCAAATAGATATTTAATTTGAGAAAAACAGGAATAAACTGTAATATAAGTGCTTCAAAATTTTGTGTACAAGGAATAAATTTTTAGTCAATAAATAAATACCTATAGGTACTGAATTATTATTGCGTAATATTAATAGTAAATAATTAAGATATTAATTAACTAAAATAATAAGTACCAAGTTAAATATAATAAATAATCCCGTGTGGAAAAATATTGTGGCAGTCTAGAGTCCAATGATTTCCCGATTAGCAATCATCGAGTCCGTCTAATTCTAGACGGTCCATCAAGTCCCGAATCAGTGACTTAACAGATGGGCTTATTAGAAAAAATCTAAGTCAAATATGTCCGCCTAGTACGGTGTTACAAAGACCGTCTAGATTTGGTCTAGGATTTTATATGCGCATGCGTCGATGTATGCCCAGCTGTTAATCATCATGGCGCCTAATGGCGTCGCGTCGTTTGGCGTCGTTAGATCAGTCAGCGTATGGTGCATTTTCTTTGTGAATTTTAGTATTCGTTGTGGTTTCTGTTTTATGTGAATAATAATGTGCTATGTTGTTGCTGTTTTCTGTATAATTTAATTTTAAATGTGCACTGAAAAAATAGATTTTGATGTGTTTCTATGTGTTTGACTAGTCGGCTGAAGCTAGCAGTCGTACTCAGCATCAATGTTTAGGCGTCATCTACAAATATGCCTCTCCTTCAAATTTAGTAATACTTAATGATTTAAAAAAACCATCGAATATTGTTATTTGAGAATAAATATACACTAAATAGCAAATTAAGGGCCGATTTCACCAACACCGATTAAAAGTTAATCAATGATTAAATCCTCAATTAACCAATCAGAAGCCTTTAAACTGTCTTTAATCATTGATTAACTTTTAATCGGAAGTTGGTGAAACTGGCTCTTAGTAAGTTTTTATTTATTAATTTCATTAATTAGTGGTTGACGCCTAAAGATTGGTGCTGAGTACGACTGCTAGTTTCATCCGGCTGTTTTGATTTGCAGTAAATTTTATTTTACAAAAAGACTACTATATCTCCAATGCCAAAGATTGGGAGGGACACAAAGCCTTTCGCTTAAAGAAAGTTGAAGTGAAAAATACAGAAAATTAAAATATTTTTTTATACTTTTTATGTTAAAAAAAGTCATCAAAATTGTTTCAAATATAATTAAGTTTTATCATTCTAAGAATAGTTGTCATAACATATAATGAGAAATTTTTAATAGACGTAGATTAGAATTTACTAGCACTGCTGATCAGACCAGAAACGCTGGTCTATTCTAGACGATAGCGTGGAAGTTTCGTTTCAATTCTGAACAGCCGCTCGACAAGACCGCCTGCCCTGGGTCTAGAAAGACGTTAGACAGTCTCTTAAGCGCTTGGTCAGCGCCCTAAAATTTTTCCACACGGGATTAAGAAGAGAATAATAATTGATAAGTAATTAACAATTAGTAATAATTAACAAGTTAATAATAATTGATGAGTTAATAAAAATCAACAAGCTAATAAAAACTAACAAGTTTATAATAATTTACGAATTATTTAAAAAAAAACGTTTAAAAAATTGGTAATAATTAACAAATTATTCGCAAACTAAAAAAAAATAATTGGACAATATGAATTAGTTTGCAAATTTCCAGAAAACTTCCTTATATTATGATAAACAAATGTCTCACTGAAAGTTTTTTCAACTTTGAAATTCCCCACAGACTTTTTTCGTCAAAGGTAAGAAAACCCTATTACCGACCGTTCACTATTTACAATTAATTGTTATTAACAAATTAATGATTTTTCAAATTTTTTTTATTTCGTAGTCTTCTATGTACCCTAATAAGTGTGCATACCAAATATTAAGTGATTTCATTAATATTTGTCAAAGATACGACGATTTATGTTTCAAAATTTAATTAAATTGGTAAAAAAATTTTTTTAGTTTTTTCCATTTATTATCTACAGTTTTTATCGTATAAAAAAAGTCAAAGGAAAAAAAGATGCGCATTTCTGTTTTCTACAAGGAAGTAAATTTTAAAAATCAAAATTTCGAATTTCGATTTTTTGAACATTTTGGGTCGCTTGACTAGCAATAGCGTGTGCAGTGGAGCAGCTTCTTCCCGGCTCCTCAATTGGACAATATTTAACAAAAATTTTGTTAAAAACTGCAATATCCGTAAAATGGAATTCGCTAACTTAATTTAATGAAATAAGTTAAGTATGAAAATTAGAAAGCATTAAACTTACATGAAGTTGATAAACGTCAATTATTTCAAACATAATTCACTTAATTCACTAATCGTCGTACTTAAAAGCAAAAAATTAATAATTCTTTTACTACTACAACGTTTAAATTCTCAATCTAATTTATTTCTCCTTTGAATTATTTTTTTTCCTCTTCTTTTTATTCAATAACGAAAAGAAAACGCAAAAAAAATTGTTCGTTGATTTTAAATTAGAAACAAAATTCATAATAATGTTCATTAAAAAAAAATGTATATTTTCAATCGCGATATTCTTTAAACACGCGTTTAAGATAATAAAGTAGTTGCTGCATGACTTTTTATGCTCCACGGAAATGAAGTCAATAAAGACGATAGTTAGTCCGGGAAAAAATTTCCATTACTACTGGAATTACGAACGCCTAGGGAAATAATATACGAGAAGAACGCGCTCGCATTTTCTCTCCAGAGCGAACAAATTACAACGAATACTGTTAATTTCACTATGACTTTGTAAGGAGCTTGAACGAATCGAGGCTGATGTCTAATTTGCTACAATTGTTGGCCGTTTTTTATTGTTGTAAAAAAAATGGACAATCTCTCTCCATTTATGGAAAACTGTTCCACCTCCCCTCCCTTTTCTCTTTCATTCCTCATTGTTTTACTTTATTTAAGTAATAAAACTTTGAGTGTCTCATTAGGGGAATTAGTCAACCCAGAGAAGTGAAATTAACCTTTTAACGAAAAGAGAAATGTTTGCAAATAATTTTCACCAATAATATTTCTCGATTTGCTTATATAAAGGAGAGAATTTTTCCGCAGTTATTCCTTTTACACGTTTCAATATATATTGTATATTTAGGTTCAATTTCAAAAATGTACAGAGTAAAAATATTTTCTCTCTTTTAATGAAAAATTCTCTTTTTCGAATTAAAAAAAAAAAGGAAATCGATTGTTGGGAGGAATTTCTGGCAGTACTTTTTTTTCTTAAAATAGGTGAAAAGGTTAATTATTTTCCAAAATAGGTAAAAAGAAGGTCACAAAAAAATCATATTATAGAGTAAAGTAATAATATGCAATCACAATTTTTCTAAGGATATCAAATTGAAACAAAAAACGTATTAAAACGTTGAATATCAACAAATTTGATACGTTTTTTTTGCCTTAATTTGATATCTTTAGAAAAACTGTGAAAAAAATGAATTTATGTATATCCATTTTCTTAAAGTTTCAAACATGCAAATAAACGACAATTTTTTGATACTTCTTTCAAATTTGGATTTTATTATAAAAATTAATTTTTTCGAAAATAAATATTAGTATTTAACAAAATAATTCTTCGATTCATACACTAGATTAAGATTTCTATTATTAAAATATTTTATGAAAAAAACTAAGATAAAATAAAAATTAGTTTGATTGGCATTTCGATTTTTAAAATGAGGAATAAGTTATTAACCTAAGTCGCTGAATATTCAAATGAATGAAATTTATTTTTTTCCTTTTCAAATTAAAAAAAAAAAACAATGTGTAACTTTTAAAATTACAAATTTTTAAATATTACGTTTTTTTCAAATATTACGAATTAATTTAAAAAATTGATTGTCTTAATAATATATTTTTATGAATAATTGGTATACAATAATTGGGGTACAGTTTTTCTAAAATGCATTTTTCTAATTTCTTATTTTCTAAAATTGTTTTTTCAAATAAAGGTGAATTTCTAAAAATTTTTTACAATGACGATCATTTTTTACATTTTTCTACATCATTTTTCAATTTTTTTCTATTAATTAAAAAAAAAATTTAGAAATCAAAACTTTTTAGAAATTTAAAAATAAATTTTAGATATCAAAACTTGTTAGAAATTTTTTTTAAAAATCAGAACTTGTTAGAATAATTTATCAAATTTTGTTAATATATATTAATATATATATATATATATATATATATATAAAAAATACACAAACAACAGTTTCAAATGAATGAATGTGAAAATTATTAAAATTTAAAATTTATATTGTTTAAAGTTTGAATACATTGAAATTCAAATCAACTGAATTTGATGTTTCTAAAGTTTGGAACGTTCAAATGAACGACAATATTTCAACTTTTTTTAATTTATGTTTTTTTACAAAAAAATGATCTTTTATGTTAAAAAACTAAATCTTAACTAAGTTAATATAATAATTTTTATTATTTTTCTTTTTTGGATAGTAATATTTTCAAAAATATTTAAACAGAAAAAAAATTTCGTTCACTTGAACATTTATAGAACTTCAGGAAAACGAATTTGATAAATCGTTAAAAAAATAATTCAAAAAAGGTGAATTCAAAAAATTTTGTTAAACTACAAAGATAAGATGAATTATAGAATTTAAAAAATAAATAATTTTGACGACTTAAATTCAAAGTCAATCAAATTTTTAATTTCGCTTTAATTTTAATAGATTAGAATCAAAATTTATTTAAATATAAAATTAAAAATTTGTAGAAATAAGTTTTGATTGATAAATTAACAAAATAGGTGGAAATTAACAGAATAGGTGAAATTGGTGCCGAAATTTAAAAAAGGTGAAAAGGCGAGTCTAAATTAAAAATAAAATCCGAATGTTTTGAATGAAAATACTAAAATAGTTGCACAATATCCAAATATGTACTAAAGATGAATAAGACAAATATTAAATCTTATGATGTATATTTGAAAATTAAAAAAAGTTTGTTTTACCTTATGTAAATATTAATACAGAAACGAAGACCTTTGTTCTACAGAGAAAGAGAGAGACTTTTTGAGAAATTAAGGTTCATTCCATAGGAGTTAATTATTAAAAAGGTTTTTGTTCCTTGAAAGAAATTGTCATAAGAAGTTGTAAGTAGAAATGATGATGAAAAAGACCGTTAAGCATGAAAAAGGTAGATTTTGAAACATCTCCATTTTTTTGTCGACCTTCTGAGAAATGTTCAACTTTTTTCATTCTTCTCTTCTTCTTCTTTTTTTTTGCCGTTGAACTAATGAGTAATGAAGAAAACTATCCACTGCAACGCACTGACTTCAAAGATTTTTTTTAAGGAAAAAAAAAGGGAACCCGTTAAACAGAAGTCGTAGGTTTTTTGTCTACATAAAAAAGGATGACTAACCAAAAAATTTGGTATGTATCAATTGGTGACATTAGTGTGGATTTTAGAATTCAGTTGTTAGTTTCTTAGACATTTGTATCTTCCGGAAATAAGTCGTCTTATTTTTTAATGGTTTTTTTTCTTCCTTTTTGGTATAATTTTTTGTCAAGGTCAACACACTTTATGTACACAGCGACATCGTTTGCAATTTGGAGGGATCAGGAAGAGAGCACAAAAGAGTGGGGACAATACTGTTGACAGCGGGTGGTACCGGTAATTTTCGGAAATTATTATGGAATCAGCAGGACATTAACGGTATAGTTGTATAAGTTTAAGGAAGAGGAGGGAACTTGGAGACAAACAGATACACAATTTTTGGGACGTGATTTATTGAGGAACGTTATTTGACAGTTTTGGATATTTCTCGACTGGTCCTTGAACTGCCGGAGTTAGGAGAGAGAATGTCTTGTTTAGGCCAACAGTAAATGAGGATAGTTTCCTTCCTTGAAAGCGGAAAGAAAACCAGACCCTTCTTCTTGTGTTATGTGCACATCTTTTTCTTGAAAAAGCGTAACTTAACGCATTTGGAAACAATAAAAATCTATTAGAAGGCCTCGTAACATTTTACAAGGTATTAGTTTAAGGAAGTACTGGTCTAAGTTGCCTTAAGCTTTTAAGAAGTGTTTGATTAGCGTGAAGGTCGGTTTTGCAACTCGTGATTCTCAGTGGTGAACGGTATTTATTACTCTCAAGTTAACTTTACCCAACTCAATCATCATCGGGGCATATCGAATCGAGACCACCTCAAAGGTGCACAAGACAAACGGAATTTCAGGTGCCAAATAAAAAAAGCGTTAAAAAAGAAAAAACCCTTAAAATCTATCGAAATTCCACCCTCTTCATATCTTCTTTATATACACAAAAAAGCATATATACAAATAATAGCAAAATTTTTAGTTGCAGTTAACACTTTCGCCATTCCAGATGTTCCTACCAATTTCAAAAATTCCCTCTGGAAATTTTATTCCACCTTTCAAATTGTAGTCACTTTTTTCGAAAATATTTCAAGCAATAAAAAATTGTTTTGTAAACTTGTTAATTTTACCCCCGCGAAAAAAAAGAAAAACTAGCGAAAAAAAATAACAGTAAACCGATATGAATGGGGAAAATTTACAACGACTCACGGAAATAAAAGAATAATTGCGAAACGCAGTAGGAGAAAAAAAGAAGAGTAGTAAAAAGGACGTTTAATTTTGTGCAAGTTTAATCGCATTCATGAAAGTATGCTGATGACATTTTCTATTGTCAATCTGGAAAATTTAGAGACCAATTAAAACGTTACCTTTTCAAAGGGAGGGCACCACACTCGTTTGTTCAAATGCGTGAGCAATCAAAATTCCCAAACCGACCATTGAACATTGTTGTTAATTTATCAAATGATACTTTAACAAAACACTTCAATATTTATTGTAAAAATAAAAAAAGGAAAAAAATAATGAAAGTAAAAAAGAACAAAAAAAAAATAGAAAAACAGAAAAACATTCAATAAACTAAATTGAAATTAGTCTACCATAAAAGTTAATTATTGGATTTTTTCTATCAATATAAAACATTAAATTACTTCATAAAATAAAATATAATTAAGAAAACAAATTAGAAAACGCAAAGGGGCGCTTTTCTTTATATCCCATATACTTGCAAAATAAATAAGAGAAAGTTCTCAGAAAAATTTTAAATAAAAAGTAATATTAAAAATAATAAATAAAATTTCAAAATTACTATAAAAAATAATAACCAATATTCTAATTGTTAGTATAATTACGCTAATTTTCTTCTACATAAATTTCTTTAACAAAATTACTTATAATTAGTTTAAAAAAATAACTAATTTTTAGTATAAAAATAACCGTAAGACAGTTAAACTTGATTATTTAGTTAATAAAAATTTTTGGTTTTGAATTTTTAGTATTTAGTTTTAGTTATGATAAATAACAAACAAATATCTACATGCTTACTGTAGAAATATTAATAGTTATTAATAAAATTTTCAATTTTTAAAAATTAAAATTTTATCTACAATTGAATAAATGACTGAATTTTTGCTTTTTTAGTTAAAAATTACTAATAATAAAGTAAAACCATTTTTAACACACATATTAGTAAAATTTAGCTAATTTAAAAGCTTTTGTCAGTTACTAATTCAAATTATTGTTAATATGTTTTAACCATTGTTATTTATTTCATTCTTATTATTTTATTTATTATTTGTTTAGAAAGTAGAGAGAACTTTTCACTATAATTTAGATTTACAGTATAGTTCAGATTTACAGTGACGAAGAATAAAAATAAATAAAAAATATGAACAGAGTTAGAAATAAAAAATAATTCAGCATAATTTAAAAAAAGTAGGTAAAAATATAAAAAAATGGAAATAAAAAAAAAGAGTGGAAATAAAAAAAAGGTTAAAAAAATAATAAATATAAAACTATAAATAAGAAGTGAAAGATAAAAAAATTCCTAGAAATAAAAAAGGCTAAATAATAATAAATATAAAACCATAAATAGGCAGAAGTGAAAAATAAACATATTTAAAAAAAACAGTAGAAGTAAAATAGTGGGTAAAAGAATAAAAAATGGGTAAAAGTAGAAAAAGGTGAAAATAGAAAAGAGAGTAAATAAAAAATTTAAAGAAACTAAAAATTAAATAGATGGCAATAAAGAAATGCTAAATAAATAAATAAATAAGAGAAAAATAACCATAGAGTTAAGTGAATAAAAGCAAAAATAAAATAATGGCATGCAAACTAAAAAATCTTATTATTTACCGAAGAAATCATTTTCAAACAGTAAATTTTTTTTCTTCCTTCTTTCCTTCTTAACTACTTTATACTCTTTTTTTAAAATATAAAGAAAACCGTTGAGTGACCATTTTTTTTCACTGTTCATGTAATCTTCATTCTGTAAATTTCTTTGGCACATTTGTCTGTCACTCCTTTTTATGGCCAGACCCATAATTTTCGTTACGGTTCTCTCGTTAATACTCTTGAAGAGCGTTTTCAATGCAATTGTGAATTTTGTTCGCAAGATTTATACATATACTACTTCTCTTTAAAATACATACAGATCCATCTGGCATTTTTGAATCGATATGATAAAAAGGATTCATATAAATACATTACCGGAAATATTTCCTCCTTTATATTTTATGATAAAGATAAAGAAACGAAAAAACAAAGGAATTTAAGAAACAAAAAAAAACATTCTATTTTAATTTCCCCTCATCGCATCGTTTCCATGTGAATACGTCTTTGAAGAGCAATTTTTTCCCATGGTGGAAAATTGAATCCCTAATCCTCGGATGAGAGTGAATAATTGATGCGGTTAATTTATTTTTTCATCGAGAAAATAATAATTACGGATGTTTACTTTCTAAAGGAGGAAAAAAAAATGAAAAGTTAAAGCACTCTATAATGAAACTTCTAAAATGACATGGAATGAAATTTGACTCATTTATACGACCACCCGTTTTTATATCTACGCTCTTTCGAATATAGAAAAAGAGAGTCATACAAATATTGGCTTTTTTTGCCTCCTATCTCTCTTACTCTACTTTTTTTTCTCTCTTCTACCCTTCTCGGTATTTCTTTCCATAACCGTTTTCGAACCCGGTGAAAAACCTTTTTACAAGCACCAAAAAGAAAAGTAGGTTAAAAAAAAGAATATATAGAATTTCATATCCAATAAGCTCAATATAGTCTCACACACACACATTATATATCTCCAATTTTTGTCACTTTTGTTGATAAAAATTTCCTGATGAAAATATAAAAACGGATCAAAAAGCATAACTAGTATTTAAAAGCCCGGGGGTTTTTTTTCTAAAAAAAAAGGAGAAAGAAAAAAAGCCACGTGATGTCGCTGTACTTGACGTATTTATAGCATTGCTTGCATTCCGTAGTAAATTATAGCCGTCCTAACAATGTGTATTGTTCTTATTTATTGGAAGCGTTTCACCCGACTTTGTATAGCTATATAATACAAATTTTCAATATATATACCTAGAAATTGGCTGCAATTGCACAATTACATTAATAAAAGGAAAAAAATAATTAAAAAAACGCTAAACGGTAATTAAGGACTTTTAACATCAAAAAGATTTTCAATTTTTCCTCAAATAGGGTCATCGACTGGGGTAAATGCAAACGGAATTACTAATTGTAAGTTTCACCAATAACGTCAGTTTTCTCTCTCTAATCGCAATGCTTTCCGTTTTCTTTTCAATTACGTTGTTATTACACTTTTCTGGAATAATTTTCGAGGAGTGGTAAAAAAAAATACAGATAACATTAAATCGCAAAGAACTGAAATTATGGGTAAACGACTCAAAAAAGAAATGAATTTTATTTTTAAGACCAAAAAGCAAATTTTTAATGAAAAGAAAATTACTATTTTGCAGGCAAGCAAATATTTTTTTGAATTCAAATAAATGATTTTTGGTTAAGTGAGAAATAAATTCTTGTATAATTGTAAATATTTTTTTTATAAGTGAATTCTATCAACAAATTTTGTTAAACATTTTAAAAATAATTAAATTCCATTAAGAAATTGTATGTATTCAAATTATATTAAAAATAATTGAATTTTTCAAAAAAATATTATATCGTATAAAATTAATTGAATTCTTTTAGTAAATTTTTTTGAAATAGTAAATAAAGAAAATTATTGAATTTCGAAAAATTTTTGAAATCAATTAAATTTCTACGAAGAATTTTATTAACAAATTTTTGAAAATAATTTAATTCATTTTTATAGAATTTTAATACAATTTTTAGAATAATTGAATTTTTCGAGGAATTTATTAAAAATAATTAAAATCCTGCGATGAGTTTTATTATTTATAAAAATAATTGCATTCCTGAGAAGAATTTAATTATTTATTAAAATATTTGAATTCTTGCGAAGAATTTTATAAAAATATTTTTAAATAAATGTTATGAAAATTGGGTTTTAAATAATTAAATTCATGTGAAAATTTTATTATTTATAAATACTTATAATTGAATGTTTGCAAAGAATTAAAAAAATTTTTTTTTAAATATTGAATTCTTTTGGGAAATGTTTTATGAAAATAGTAGTAATTTTTTTATTACAACTATTAGTAAAAGTTGTAAAAGAAAGTAGTCGTCACTTTTGTTGTCACAGAAATTGTCATAATTCTCAAAAATAGAAAAAAATAGGTTTTAGTGTCACAAATATAAAAAAAAAGAATCCAAATAGTAGCAAATCGTAAAAAAAAGTAGTAAATAGTAAATTTTAGTGGATGAGTTCGAAGCCTGCAAATGAATTTTAATTATTAAATTGAACCAAACTTTTATTTGAGTCAACAAAATTGTTTTATAGTAACAAATAAAATGGGTTAATTCAACAGTTGGATAAACATTTTCCTTGAGTAAATTTGTACCTATTATTATTTGTATGATTACCCCCTTGTTTGCATTTACCCCACCTGACCCTAGTCCTTTGTTAATGTACATCGAGAATTATTATTAAAAGTAAAAGTTTTTGATTTAGAGGCAATTCTCCAGTCTCGGATTTTTTCACATCGCTATTTAATGGCAATCGCCTCTTTAGTTTCTAAGTGATAATGATGGTTTTGACATTCTTATGGCCTCAGAGAAAAGCGGAGAATGAAAGAGACAGAGAGGGTGAGAGAGAGACCAAACAAAGTTGGAAGTGACGACGATCTTTCGTAGATCGTTTCGAAACCAAACTTTCTGCAGCGTTCGACTTATATGTCACCAGGAAAGTTTTTAAATTCCCAGGATACTTCAATTTCCATTTATTTCAGAAACTGAAGAGTCAACTGAAATTATGAAAATCCATGAAGAGAAAAGAATGTGGAATGAAGAAAACAAAAAAGAAGAAGAAGAAAAAACCCAATAACTCCTTTTATTTGCACAAATTGCTTATTTCAAAAATTCCACTATAAAAAGAGAGAGAGAAAATTGTAAAATTTTCCCTACTCACAAAGCATTGCAATGAATATTTAATCAACTAGCATTGCAATATTCCGAAAATTAAGATATACTATGTGCGTTGAAAATGAGAGAAAAAATGATTGATGAATTTTCGAAATGGGAGAAGAATTTTAAAACCATAAAGAGAAGAAAAAAAGCTGTCTTTTTAGAGAGGGGGGGGGGGGGAGGGAATGAAAAACGATCAATCAGGAAATGGTACGTTTCAAGTCCAGAGGATTGTGTAACGTGATCCGGTCTAACAAATACGACAGCGCGGGTTAAGGAGAGGGAAAAAAAACACATTCGAAAGATGCAGTAAATCCAATTTATCTCAAAATGAAAGTCCCTCTTGTAAGTTCTTGACATTTACTACAAAAGTCACTCTATCCAAGAAGGAAAAAAAAGAAGAAGAAGAAAAAAAGGAAACCTTTATTTTCACTGTATAGAAAAAAAAATTCCTCCACAATCAACAATTATGAAATTCAAGAATTATTTCCGCCACTTGAGGGTTAAAATTGCTTCAGTTCCCAATATGTGTGCAACACCACCCCTAATGTCAAACAACATATTCCCCGGCAATGTGATTTCTAACCCAGCAAATCAAGCGAATATAATCAAGCAAATTTTAAATCCATTCGTCAATGAAGCGCACATTTCATCCCTCTTCAAAAAAGAGCCAATCAATTTTGTTTAAAAAAAATGTCGAAATTTTGAAGACGAGGAAATTTTAGAGCTGTTGTTGAAAATTTCAAGGATTTCTTCCGAAAAAACCTAATTCAAATCCATGATTTGACTTTTAAAAATTCCATAAAAATTTCATTTCAATGTATATTTACTTACGAAATAAACTCGACAGGAAAGTATGTAGTTTAACTCACCTGAAACAAAAAGAAAAGAAATTATTTTATATTAGAATTATTAACAAAAAAATTAAAACAAAAATAATTGATACTAAATAATTAAATTACTATTATTAATCAATATTAAATAATAATTCATAAAATTATATACTTTTAACATAAAATAATGATTTTATCATTCTGAGTCAAAGATTTAAAGTTCAAATTTTCAAAGATTTCAATTTAAAACCTTTTGAAAATTCAATTATTTCTAAAAATCCACGCCATGTAATGATCGTGATTTTAATTGCCAAAAGAATAGCTCGCCGGATGGAGTCCGGGTATTAATTTTAGTTAAATTTAGTAATTTAATCTAAAACTTAGTTTGGCGTATAATGCCATCTATAATTTTAGTAACTAGTTAATGTAGGTTTGTGTTCCTGGATGTAAGGTGTAGTCATTGATAAGGCATAATTTAAACCTTCGCTTTTAATATTCAATTATTATCTAAAATTTTAACTGAAATTCATTTTTAAATCAATATTTATTAGAAAATTCTACGAGAATTCAATTATTTAAGTACAAACATAAATATTTTATTAAATAATTAAATGTTTCTTAAAATTAAATTTCCATAAAGAATTTTATCAATTTTAATTTATTTTTTTATAATTTTGGAAAATAATTGAATTTGGAAGAGTAATTTTATTTTTATCAACAAAATTCTTTAAATAAATTAATTCTCTTGAAAAATTTTAATAAAATTTTTAATCATAATTTCATTTTTCGCGAAATTTAATGAAAATTGTACCTATTAAAAATAATTGAAATTCTGCCAAGAATTTCAATTATAATTTTGGAAAATAATTGAATTTGGAAGAGGAATTTTATTTTTTATAAAGATAATTGAAATTTTGACGAGAATTTTTGTAGATTTGTATCAAATAAATATCGATTTGCACCAAACAATTTTAAGACGACTTGAATAAACATTTTTATTCACACCAAATGTTTGTTCTACTCAAATAAACTGTTATGTGAATCGATAATAATATTTCTATTTGAAACAAATACAACTCTCTTTACTCAAATAATAATTATTTCTTCCAAAGAAATAGTATTTCGAATATTTTCAAGTAATTCGATTATTAGAATCGGATAAATTTTTCTGAAATTAATTATTTATTCTTTTACGTTCGAGAATTAGTTATAAAACAAGAACATTCAAACAATGATTTTTGTAAATTTTTGAAGATAATTGGATTTCTGCGAAGAATTATAATACTTTTGAAAATAATTGAATTCTTGAGACGAATCTGATTATAATTTCTCTTTAAATAATTGAATTCTTTTGTGAAATTTTATTGAAATAGTAAACATTGAAAATAATTGAATGTTGACAAATTTTTTAAATTAATTAAATTTCTACAAAGAATTTTATGAAAATTAGTTTGAAAAAAATTTTAAAGAATTTCATTATTTATGAAAATAATCCAATTTTTAGAAGAAATTTTATTAAAAATGTTTTGAAAATAATACTAAAATTGTAATAAATAAATTGTAGCAAAAGTTTTTAAAATAATTGAATTTCTTTGCTGAATTTTAATAAAATTTTTAAGAATAATTACATTTTTCGAGGAATTCCATTAAAATTGTATTAAAAATTAAAAATAATTGAAAGTCTGCGATGAATTTTATTATGTATTTATGAAAATAATTGAATCCCTGTAAAAACGTTATTATTTATGAAAATCATTGAATAATAATTTATGACAATAATTTGTAAATAATCATGGTTGCCACAAAATAATAAATGTAAAATTCCAGTTTTTTTAAATTTCCAAATACCAGAAACCATACCCTTTTCTAAATTTCATACCTTTTCCAGGTTTTCCAGGATTTCCAGGCTCTGTGGCAACCATATTTATTAATTATAATTCTAAAATTAATTATAAGTATTAATTTATAAATTCATGAATTATAATTTCTAATATCAGAGTGATTTTTTCATGTAATCAGTTAAAAAGGGGATAGAAAGGGGTTCAGGTAAATAACGGGACTATAACTGTGATCCCTGAAGCTCTCCTAATTGAAAATTTACTAAAATAAAAAATAAGAATTCTGTAGATAAGAAATCAATAAAGTAAGAAGTCTGGTTAATTTAAAATCGCATTTAAACACAAATTCGAAATAATATAAAATCCATAAAACTAAAATTCTGTCAAATGCATCCCACGATTTCTGGGTTCTGTAGAAACCCTGAAAATTCGTTGTTGTTGGCGTTGTTGGTGTTGTAATAAGAAGAGAGGGAATAATTTGAAGCGTGTGAAGATTTATGTAACTCGTAACAGTATTTAAAGTTTAAACACAAGAAGAGAATATCTTATTAATTGTTTAGCTAAAGACAAAGACTTGTTGTACCATCAGGCAAGAGTCTGGCAAAGTTGCATATGGCTTGGACACATAAAGCAAAGTCCTGTGCTCTTTGGGAAGATTCGAAATCTGCCTCGGGCACGAGGTCTTATTTACTTTGCGTTACGTATCCCATCCTCCTTCGCGGTACAGCTTCATCCATGCGTTAAATTCCTCCAGGGGATTGTCCCCCTTGTCCCTCTCTTCACCTCGCTAGCTGCCTGACTCGGCTAGCTAACTTCTCAGCCAACTTAACCTTATCTTCGATACTCGAGCCGACGAGAGAGAAAGAGAGAAAAAAGGGAGAAAAATACACTTGGCTTTTATTTTCTCGGTGAGAAAAACTACCCTCGACAACCACCAAAAAATTCCCCTATGCAGTCTGATTAATGTACAATTCTCCCGAGTCCACAAGTTCCTTCGCAAAATTTTGATTGATTAAACACGCTTATACATAAAATTTCATTTCTACTATCATTAACTCACAGTTAGTTTGCCATCTAAATATTTTTCATCATCTCTAAATCTGAATAAGTGAAATATTTAACTTATTCAACTCTCTGATGCATACTAAATTTTTAATTTTTCAAAAACTCAATTTTCAATTCAATTTCACTATTGCACAAAATAAATTTTCAGGGTTCCCACAAAAATTTAATTTTCTTTTTCCCTCATTTCCATCAGACAAAATTTTCATTTTTTCCCTGATCCTAAAGAATATTCTGATTCACTCTCAAAATTATTAGATACTCAGAAAAATGTTCTATTATATTTACTTACGAATTTCTTAAATTGTAAAACTATTCAAAATCATCAATAATTTCATTTTTAAATAAATATTTAAAAAGAAATTATTATTTTTAATAACAAATGTTCCGTTCATTCGAATATTCAAATCTTGTGGATCATAAAAAAGTCAGAAAAGAATTGATTCAAAATCAGTTAATAATTAATATTAACTGATTTAAAATTTGACGAGACTATAATTTTCAGTAAAGCATAACTGATTGTTAGTTAGAAAAATGACTGATATTGCAGTAAATTTTTATAAACTAATTCAATTACTTACAATATAATCTGCTAATGAAATATTCCTAATACAGTAAATTCTACCACAAAGGTTTAATTTCTTCTTTTGTCATCATTCACATAATAAAAAAAGTGGGACTTCAGATTTCCAAATTCATTTTCTTAATGATAATTAGTCACTTTTTTCTAACAGTCACTTTTTTATTGATAATTAATTATTTTTTATCCCACATGCACAAAAATGGCGCTTTTAGATAGCTGACGACAGGGAGTAAAATCACTCATTTGTTCGACCATGTATGAAAATGGCGTCCATTTTCTCCCTTGGGCAAACATAACCGCTGATCCCATGTGTTATTTTTGCCCAAGGGAGAAAAAGGCCGCCATTTTCATATAAGTCGAACAAGTGAATGACTTTTATTCCCTGTCGTCTGCTATCTGAAATCGCCACTTTTGTGCATTAGGAATAAAAAATATCGTAAGTAACATGGGAATAAAGGCAGCCATTTGTTTACGATGATTTTTGTGACACTCGTTCCGGTCTCGGGGCGCCCTCGACCTCCACTCGTGTCACAAAAATCACCGTAAACAAATGGCTGCCTTTATACCCTTGTTAATATACTATTCTACTGTTTTTAGAAGCAAAAAGTTGTCCTAAATTTTACTGCTGACAATTAATTATTATTATCGATTGGTTCAAATTAAGCGAGTGGAATTTGCTAAATTGTTTCATTAAAAACAAAATTTTTTACTCACACATTGCTTACCTAATTTTTATCAAATATTTATTAACAGCCAATAAATTTGCACGGAAAACTTTGCACTACCTGAATAAATAATTGTACCAAAGAAATATTTGTAGGTATCAAATAAATATCGATTTGCACCAAACAATTTTTAGACCACTTGAATAAACATTTTTATTCACACCAAATGTTTGTTCTACTCAAATAAACTGTTATGTGAATCGATAATAATATTTCTATTTGAAACAAATACAACTCTCTTGACTAAATAATAATAATATAATATAATAATTAAATAATAATTATTTCTTCCAAGGAAATATTTTTTCGAATATTTTCAAGTAATCCGAATATTAGAATCGGAAAAATTTTTCTGAAATTAATTATTTAATCTTTTACGTTCGAGAATTTGTTATAAAACAAGAACATTCAAACAATGATTTTAATAATCTAAACTTATTATTTTTACAATAATTAAAAATATTAATGAAAAATAATAGTTAAAAATCATAATTATGAATAATAATTAGAAATAATAATTAAAAATCAGAATTAAAAAAAATGTTAAAATAATATTATATTAAAAGTAATAAAAATATTCCCCTTTTTTTCTTATGTTCAACCTATCACACACTGTAATAATACTTAACTCACATTTCCGTTTGACATTAATTTCGTTAATTTATTAATCCACTGAATCATTAACTACTATCAGATATATTTTTATTGCTAACTATTGATTTACATTATCACACATATTGAAATATGTATTTATACATTCGTGTACTGTATTACGTATTCATTTATTTTATTGCGCGCATTCATATTTTATTAGGCATTCATTTCATTTATTATGAATTCCATTTCTTTTGTTGTGTGTGTATATTCATTTTCTTTTGCTGGAGCATTTATTTCGTTTATTTATCTAGTTACATATATATATATATATATATATATAATATTCTCTCTTTCTTTTGCACTATACGCATTTCTCTCCTCTGTACTATTACTACTGATTATTCCCTTCTTTCCTGTATATATTTATTTAGTTCCCTTATTATTTTTTTCCCTGGTTTTCCTTTTGCTTTTTTATCATTTCCCATTTCTTTCTCTTACATAATTTTATATTATACGTACGTTTAACTTCTGTATTTTATTCCAATATTTATGTACAACTTCGTAATTTATTTATACACATTATCCTTTTGAAAAGATATTGAACGACTTAAATATTTATGTAAGAGAAATATTTAAACTGTGTATAATTGTATTTATACTCGTAAATAAACAATTATTAATGATTTCTATACTGTCGCTTCATTTATATGGTTTCGGTGTTTTTATCGACATTTTCATTTGCTCTTCTTTTTTTTTTAACAAAAATTAAACTTCTCTCTCGAAAATATTAAATTTTCTCCAAATAATATATCAACATTTATATATCCATGTAAAAATTACATTAAAAAGGAAACAAAATTATATTATTATAATTAATTCAAAATTTATCCATTAAAATTTAATTTTAAATTCAAATATTTTCCAGGTTTGAAATATTAATCCAGTGCTTGCAGAAAGTAAAAATGTAGATAAGAAGATTTTCTCCAATTTTTATGACAATCTTATATTCAACATTTTTAAATTAATTTAGACACGCTTTCTCTAAAGCTTCAAGTATTTTTTCTAAATTCTGATATCCAGAAATCGACATTTACGTCTCTTTAAATAACTAAATTATTAAGAAGGCTATGCATTAAAATTAATAAAAAAATGAATGTGTAATTATATTAAAGAAATTTCCAATCATCTCATTTTCTATGACATAAAATTTACAAATTTCATATAAATTCACCGAATAATATTATTATAGAATATGGAAGAAATCTTTATGATATTGATTAATCACGTCTCATTAAACACTTATCTATTATAGCGAAGAAAAAGAAGACGAAGAGATTTGAGACAATAATTACTCGAGTGCAATTCAAGTAGAAAAAACACAAAGTATTATTAGTGAATACATCAATCATTAGAAGACAATCAAACAATCAGATAAGTGCAATTTTTTTACTTGATTTGATTGATTATTTTATCGTTATTTTATACATTAGTAGAGAGAGAGGTTCTGTTCGAACCTTCATAGAGAACAGACGTGTTTTTATTTTGCTGACGAATTATACGTTTTTCTTGTCTGTATCGGTATACACAAAAACGGCAAATTTGGAACCGGCTTTTTTCTGATTTTCTTGTTATTCCCATTTTTTTATAATCATCTAAAATATGGATGAGGATTTAAAAAGTGTCATATCCCAGTTGTCCAAAGAAATCCGTTCTTTAACGGATTCACATAAGCAACTTAGACAGGATGTGCAAAATTCATGCAAAGTATCTTCAGAAATTGCTGAAAATTTCTCCACTCTATCTAACAAAGTTGCAAAGATTGAAAAGGGAATGCAGTTCTCTGACCGTGGGGAAAGAGCAAAAAACATTTTAATTTTTAATCTTGCCGATGAAGAGGAGAGCAATAGTAATCTGCTACATACAATAGTGAAAGTGTTTGAAAGAGCTGGTTTAATAGTCCCTGATATTGCCATAACCGATGTGTTTAGACTTGGTAAGAACAAAGGCAAACGTCCAGTCATGGTCAAATTCATTGGTGTGCGTTGGGTTAAATTGATATTCACAAAAATAACAGAGTTTCGTAAACACGATATTGTAATTGTCAATGATAGATCCCCGCAAGAGAGAGAAAAAAGAAGAGAGCTGATGAATTATGTCAAACTTTTAAAGGATAATGGAATTCAAGCCTCAATTAAAAAATCATCCATCTTTGTCAATGAAGAGGAGTTGCAAATTAAGGAAGTGGAGGCTCTTCTGATGAAAAAACACAAAGATCTAGCTAAATCTAAACAACTAATGAAATCGAATCCTGATCCAAATACTCCGAGTAAAAACGGCAAAAGAACCCGTTCTCCAAGATGTAATACACAAGAGAATACACCGAATAAACGAATAACTCAATTTATAAAATATTCTCAGGAAACATCGAAGACATCGGACAGCGATGGAAGACCAGGCATTTCAATGGAATAGCAGGAACTCACATCCCCCCCAGATGCTTCAAAGTGTCCCCTCCTCAGTCTCTATCCATCAGTGAATAAATTACGTCGATTAGATACCAGAATTATTTTCTGGAATATTCATGGTTTTAAAAATTTGAGTGATATTCTTGTTTCTTTGCATAAGAGTGACATTTTGTGTATTTGCGAAACCTGGTTGGAGTGCATGAGTTTTGGTTCTGCAATATTTAACAATTATAGTGTCTTCTTCTCGCCGGCTATTAAGGATGCAGTTAAAGGCAGGGCTAAGGGTGGAATTATAATTGCGCTCAATAAGGATTATTTTACTGCTCAATTGTTATATTCTGCTCCTGAGTTTCTTGTGATCAAGGTAAATTCACAGTCATTTTTGTTTATTTTATGTGCAATCTACGTCTCCCCAAATGTGGATGTTAAGAAATTTTTAAACGATTTTAGTATCACCATTGATTCAATGCGCATGTCTTATGTAAATGTTCCTATTTTTATTGGAGGAGACTTCAATTGCAGAATTGCAAATTTTAATAATCTCGACGAACATATGTTTATTGAAAATGGCTTTTTCTCGGCCGAAAGAAAATCTCTAGATACCTTTGTTGATAATAGAGGAAAATTATTAGTTGATTTTATGGAAAGTAACGAATTCTTTGCTTGCAATGGTAGATCAATTAATGATACTCCGGCTCAATTTACTTTCAAGGGGTCAATGGGAAAAAGTGTTAATGACTTAGTATGGTGCTCATTTGTTGGTTTGGATTATTTAAAAGACTTTAAAGTGTTAAATTTGCATACATTGTCGGATCATTTCCCGGTCGCATTAACCTTATGTGACTCAGATTTTGTTATGTTAAATAACTATGAGCAAGAAGTGAGCAATAAATTTATTTTTGATAAATCCTTGTCGAATGAGTTCACAAACTTGTTAAGATGGAGGGATGAAGTCGCACTTGTAGGAGACGATATAGAACGCATGAACTTTAATATGATCTCTGCAATAAAAAATGTTGCCGTTGAACTAAAAATGAAAAAAACATGTACAAATTCACCGAGAATTATAATTAAAAATAAGCCTTGGTTTGATTGGGAGTGTCAGGAGGCAAAGAAAAGGGTTATTAATAGTTACCATAATTGTAAATTAGAACACTTTAGTAATGATAGTTTCGGTCGTTATGTGTCTGACAAATCATTTTATAAAGGTTTAATAGAAAATAAAAAATGGGCATACGAGAAGCAAATGACTGATAAATTAGCTGATGCGCGTAATTCGTCGGATTTTTGGGCTTTAGTCAAACCAATTCGATCTAAATCATCTAATACAAATATTGTTAGTATAGAAAAATGGTACGATTATCTTGTTGAATCTTTTCCATATGCTGTACCGTCGAGCGATTCTATTGCGCAAATCTCGGAACCTATGCTTGATAAAAAAATAACATATGAAGAGATTTTAACTAGCTTGAAAAAGTGCAAAGAGGCAAAAGCTTCTGGCGATGATGGCATTAATTATAGTTTTTATAAAAGATTCTCAGAAAATTGGGTAGTATATTTGGAAACATTTTTTAATAAAATTTTGGAAGAAGAAAGAATACCGAAGGATTGGGGGAAATTAACGATGTGTATGATATATAAAAAGGGTGATCCGAGTGCAGCGAATAACTATAGACCGATATCCCTTGTAAACTGTATTGCAAAAATATTTACGCAGATTTTATATACCAGGCTATGCAATTGGGTAATTATGAAAAAAGTCATTCCCGAATTCCAGTCTGGTTTCAGAGCTGGTAGGGGGTGTATTGACAATTTATTTACTCTTCTTGCTTGCATTCAAATCCACTTGAGACATCCGGGGGCAGTAGTTTATGCTGCCTTCATTGATTTCAAAAGTGCTTTTCCCTCAATATCACATGACTTACTTTGGTTAAAGCTACAGAAAATTGGATTAAGTTCTAAAATGATAAATATAATTAAAAATTTTTATGAAAATTCTTATGCTAAAATTAAAAGTAATAATAAGTTTACAAAATTTGTTAAAGTAACTCAGGGGATATTGCAGGGAGAAGTCTTAAGCTCTTTAATGTTTTCAATATTTATTAGTGACTTGGAACAATTTTTAATAGAGAATGGTTGCAGAGGTTTATCGGTCACTAGTATTGTAGAAATTCTCGTTTTGGCATACGCAGATGATTTGGTGCTGCTCTCGGATACTCCCATTGAACTCTCAAAAAAGCTAGAAGCCTTGCGTCTCTATTGTCGTGAAAATAAATTAAATGTAAATGTCGATAAAACAAAAATAGTTGTTTTTTGCAAAGGTAATAATAATAATGCTAAAAAGTTTAAGTCCTTTAAATTTGGCAAAGAAACAATAGAAGTTGTAAATGAGTATGTATACTTAGGAGTAACTATTGATTCTAATTTAAACTTTTTGACGGCAATGAGAAAATTTGTCAGCACAGCAAAATCTGCGATAGGAGCGTCAATGCGTGTAATTTATGGTACAAAGGCTGACTCATGGGTGACGTATACGAAGCTATTTGATGGTTTAGTAAAAAGTATTCTTTTTTATGCTGTCGAAATTTGGGGCACAAATCATGTCGAGGATATTGAGAAAATCCAGCTTTTATTTTTTAAACAATTATTATTTTTACCTCGAAATACACCAAATTACGCTGTTCGATTAGAAGCGGGTAGATTGCCATTGTCGTGTGATATAATGAGAAGAACATTAGCCTGGGTTAATAAGATATATGAAATGGATAATTCTCGGTATCCCAAGCAGTGTCTTCTTCGTATCATGGAATTGGCCCGGTTTGAACATACGCCGGATAGAGAGTTGAATTGGTATGGTTGTTTGAAACGTCTTTGTATGAGGGGATGTTCGGCTGAATCAGAGAATTTCTCTTCTTTGCAAAACATAATTAACAATAAAGACTTGATTTTGGAAAATTATAAACAGTCTATGCTGGAACGTGATCTTTTAGCAAGAAGTGAATCTAAAAGTTTATCGATATGGCCGTATCTACCCTTACAGGATGGTACTCAGTCATATCTTTACAGAAGATTTAATCTAAGCATAAAAAGAACGTTTGCCCAAATTAGATTGAGTAACGGATATTCTAAAAGTATCTCAATAAGTAAAGTAAAATACAATCTACCGACGGCCGAACATTGTCTCTACTGTGACGAACTAAGTGATAGTTTTCATCATTTTCTTGTCGACTGTCCAAAATTTTATGAAAGCAGAAAATACTATTTTCCGGAGCTTCTAGAGTGCGACACCCATGTGTCATTCTGGATGAATGTTTTGTCGACGGATGATGTTAAGACAATAAAAAAATTTGTTGAAATGATAACAGTTATGCTTGCTATGCGAGACTGAGAGTTTCTGTCTGATTTTAATTTTTAATTTATGTTTATATATTTTGTTAATAAAGCGCGGAATTATGTTTGAAATGTTAAAATGGAGATGAAATTTGTAATATATATATGTATACTTTTCTTGTAAAATGGACTGTACTTAGTCTGCAATAAATTATTATTATTATTATTATTATTAGTAGAGAGAGAGAGAGAGAGAGAGAGAGAGAGAGAGAGAGAGAGAGAGAGAGAGAGAGAGAGAGAGAGAGAGAGAGAGAGAGAGAGAGAGAGAGAGAGAGAGAGAGAGAGAGAGAGAGAGAGAGAGAGAGAGACATTCCCACACAGACGGCTTTTTTCAATGGAACACGCGATGAGTCATCAATGACTACACTTGGGAGTTAATGCGCGCCGAAGCAGTTACATCTCTAGAAATTGTTTTTTGATACAAACTATTAATTATATTTTTTTTCCAGCACACATTCGAAAATGGTTAAAAAAAAGTATTTTTGTGTCAAGTCTCAGAATTCTACAAGAGAGGGAGAGAGAGAAAAAATTCCGGTTGTTAATGACTTCTTTGGTGAAACCATTTAATCATACTTCGAGACATGAATTAGTTAACGAAACTTATTTTGATTGCCTAAGATGATTGTTTGCAAAAATTGACTTTATAATTTGGTATATCATACTTCTTGAAATTGGAACCATTAAACAACCATTAAGGAAATATATCCTCAAATAGTGATCCTGGCTAATTTCAAAAATTGGTGTAGGAAAATTAAAAAGAAATAATGATGATGATGATGATGAAGAAGCAATATAAAAAATTAGAAATGGACAAGTAGGAATAGTTGACGATGTGTCATTGACAGTTTGACTTTAGGGGAAGTCGGGCATTAATGTAGGTGGATATTGGTTCGATTACTCAGTCTAGAGATTCGCAATCGACATTCTCTTCCTTTCGCCAATCGTTCTCGGTACCGTTCGAACCATGCCGTATCTTCCCTTTGCCTACCCTTTCTCCCCTCACCTTCTTCATCTCTTTATCCATTATTTCTTCCCCATCCCGTTTCCCCAGGGCCGTCTTTTGCCCATGGGATTATCGTGCCACGGCTCTGAGGCCTCGTAAAATCTTCAATTCCATCCTAGACAATAGGACGCGTCGATGCCTCCTCCAAATCGAAATCAACTCCCCGGGAAAAATGAAATTCGATCAGCTGCAGATCACCCACTCGATCTTCCTACTAAGCTATTTCGAATTTTACTCCCAATCCCGTTTGATATTAACACATTTCCCTTAATGTGTTTATTTTTTCTTTTTTTTTTTAATAAATATTCAGTTATATTCCGTTCCCTGCAGAACACGTGCTGAGGCTTTGAATATATTCACGCTGGGGCTTTTAGTTGTCGAAAAGAGTCTTTTCGAACTGAAATTGTATCAGAAATCGCAAGGAAAGCGATTTCTACCAGACCTATATGTTCGGATTAGGTCGAAAAGCTTCAAATTTGCATAAAAATGATGTTTTAACCGAGAAACGATCAAGTTCGGACTGAAATCGAGCTCCGTTCAATGACCCCAACACAAATATCTACCGAAATTGATTTCAACAAACCAAAATTGTATTAAAAATTACTAGATATTTAAGAGGACCCATGTCGAGACAAAGTCAGAAAAAACTTAAATCTGTAAGAAAAAGAAACTTGGTCTTGGTTTAATGATCCCAACAATGATATTTATCAAAATCCATTCGCGAGTTGCGTCATCAAATCAAAATTGCATGAAAAATTACCAGTACATCGATTTTTGTAGGACCCAACTTGGGACATAGTCGGGAAACTTTAAATCTGGATGAAACAAGGACCCCAATCGAAAACTTATCAAAATTGTCCGATCTTGAGCGGGTCCCGATCAGAAAACTCGTTTCATCTAAATTTGACCTCTTTCCAATCAGATTCTGGCCTGTTTCTGACCTGGACCCACTCAATTGGTTAAATTGAGCAGCAAAAGAACTGCCACATCTGTTTCAAATACAATTCTCCTCCTTACTTTAGTTTCTAATACTTTTTCCAATGTTAAATATTCTTCTGAATATTCATCATCTTAATAATCTTCCTCTTTTTCTTTTTTAACTCCCACTTTTTAATAACCTAATTCTTAGTACCATAATTCTCATTACCCTAATTTTTAATGTCTTAATTCCAAATGATCCTAGTTCTTAATTATCTCCGTCCTAAGTGATCATAGTTCTTAGTTATCATGTTTCTGTTACAATTACAGTTAATTTGTTTTGCCGCTGTAGTTCAGTAATTCTTGGTTGAAAATTTGAAATTTTGGTGAAACTTGGCAAAAGTTGATCGAAATGAGAAAAATTAATAACACGCGGTAAAAAGCAAACGGGATTGAGATAAAGAATTAATGATTATAATTAAGTGAATATATATTCGAGAGGAGCAAGATGCAATTTTTGAAGAGTTGAGATATTAGAGATATTTAGAGGCAGTTTGAAAACCTCGGAGAGGTCAAAGACGGCCCTGCAGACCCTCATACAATCTCCTCTTTCACCTCTTTCGATCACTGTTCCACTAAGAGCCCTTATCCCTCTTTTCTCCTTTCTCTCTCTCTCTCTCTCTCTCGCTCACTTCTTTTTTTGCCCCAACCGCATTCTCTCTTGAGTCTCCTCCACTAATCAAAAGTTCTCCTCCTACGTTCCAAAGCAGCGCGTTGCAAGATGCCCCTGAGATTCGCATGTTCTCTTGTCTCTCCAACCTTTTTCTCTCTCTCCCTCTTTCTCTCTTTATCACGTCGCAGCCAAAGGGAACGCGAAACGATTCTCGTTTAGCGAGCATTAATCGATTAATCGAATTAGCGGCGATTTTTATCAGTGCCCTCTTGTAAATTTATACGTCTAACGATCGATAAATAAAAAACAAAAAAAAAAGAAAGAAACGAACAAAACCTTTTTACCTGCATCAGAATAAAAATGCGAAAAAAAACATAATTAAATTTCTAATTCGAATCTCGAGGGAAAAAGTTTCACTAATGTTAATTAATGGAATTTAATCTCAAAACATTTTCGGAATTGTTCAAATGACTCAATATTGAATATCAATATCGACCATATCAGTTAGAAAGACAAAAAAGGCTCTCTATCGCATTCTAAGAAGTGTTCATTCTTGAAAATGAATGTTTCAAGTCATCCTTAGCTGGATAGATTAGTCAGATCCCTAATCTAGTTATAGAAGAGGCTGTAAATCAACTGATCAATAAGCGCAATAAACCTTGGCACTATTAATTCCATTCTATTTTATTACTTTATTATTGTATGTTTGATTTTCATTTCAAAAATTATTATTTTACTGAAATTAACTTCTTTTCAATTAATTTTATTACTAACGTTGGAGCAGAAAAATTGTGGCATTCTCATCTATCACACACCCATTTTTGCTTGAAAAATGTTCAACAAAACAAACCTTCTTTTATATTAGATATATATATATATATGCGGTGCAAGAGTATCATTTTCTAAATATTTTATCTCCACACAGAATTTTTCTCTTTTGGACAATATTTTTCTAGATTAAAAATTGTACGCAAGAGTAAACGATAGAGAAAAGAAATAGAGAGGGAAAAATTGTCTCATAAAGTTGCATAAAAATTATTTAAATTCCACTTATTACTGCTTTTCTCTCTCTTTTTTTCCCTCGCTCTCTCCCTCAACTTTCAATCTCGAGAAGAACACACAAAGGACGTTTGTTCTTGCAATCTAAATGCCGACTTGAAACAGTTCTCGACTGTTTTTTGTTGATAGAAAAAAACTCATTAGCAATTCTTTCAGAGATGCGGATTCACTGGCGAGAGGAATGCAAATGTATTAAGATAAATCGCGAGCACGTAGATTAATTAATTGAATTTTGAGAGTATTGCCTGCAGCGCGAAGAAGGCGATCTTGAAGGAGAAAGAGAGAGATAGAGGCCAGAGGTCAATCGTCTCTCCCTTCTATGCAACATCCCCTCTCCTATCTCTTGGCATTTCTCTCTCTCAGCGACCTCAACTCTCCACGTTAATGTCGCCACTATGAACCTTTGCACAATGAACAAAGGGAATCAGTCGTCAGGCAATCGTGAATTTATCCTTGAAACCAAAACTAAGCAGTTAATCGATATCAGCTTCAGTCAACTGTGATATCGGAAGATTAAAATCACTCAATCTTATCGAAAACAATCACAGGAAATCACCCCAGCTTTTCCCAAGGGGAAAGTTGGCTTCTGCATGTGTGTCTGTGTGCAAGTTATCGCGCGCATCTGATCGAGAGATTGACTTATTTGATAAGGTGTTTTTCATCTGAAAACATGGCACGCAGAATAATCAATGAGGTGTGCGAAAAAAGAAAGAAAACCACCATGACGCGCCATTAAATCGTGTTTGTGTATTTATATTGAAAGATCTTTTTCATCATTACGCAAACAATTTAGATTTTATTCTATAGCTATTATATTACATCGTTTACATGTATTGTAATTCGGCTATAACAATTAGAATATATTGTTATAATCGTTTACAGGTCGGAAATTATTATATTATAGCGTCGTACACATGTACATATAGTTTTAATGAACCTGCAGCACAAAATCCAATTATAACATAATTACGAAATTACATTAAATACGAACTGTTGATGTACGTATAGTGTAGAATTACTCTACGAAAAAGGAATTTCAATTGTTTAATTCAAATTTAATTCGTCATTTGTTGACCAAAATTTAAGACACCTAATTTCTTCCTTTCCTCTGTTATATTAAAACAGAAGATAATTTACTAATCTTACTGGAAATAAATTTACTAATTTAACTTTTAATTAATTTACTAATTGCACTCTCTAAATCTGGATTAGTAGAAAATTACAATAACAGAAAAACAGTGAACTAATTGATCCTTTTCTAATTATAGTAAAAAATAAATAATATTATTATTAGAAAACAACTAATGCAGTAGTCAAATCTGACTAATTATTTATAAAGAAATTATTAAAATATTTCGTAAAAATAAAACAAATTTTTTAGTCATTTGACATAACCAGAAAACAAAATTAACTAATGAATTAGCCTTTTCTGATTAAAAATTTGAGTAGAGGAGAACGGGGTGAGGCAGCCAATTGCTTCTTATTTCTACATAATTTTTTCAAATCGTGCGCTATTGATAATTTTGACTGCTTATGGTAGTTTACTTTAGTTGCTTACAGATGGGCATTATTGCTGCAGCAGTTTAGCAATGACAGTATCATTTATGAAAACAGACTTTTGGATGTAACTTTTCTAAAAGTTATTTTGGTGATTTTAGTTAATATAGTTACACGAATAAAATTCTTGTAAAGTGATTTTTAATGCAGAATTTAGTGCTGAAGACGATGGTGTTAATGGAATTGCGATATCTTTAATATTACGGGTTTTGTGGATGTTTTCTTAAAAAAGTACTCGTGGGGTTAGGCAGCCAACGCTAAATTTTTCGTCTTTTTGTGTTGATTTTATTGGTTCTTCTAAATGTTTTCTCTTTTTTTCCTACTCCAATACATTTTAAACTCAACATTGAATTTTTTAAACCATTTTTTTAAAATAACAAATTTATATTTCCTTAAAATGTTAAATTGAATTTAATTAATGTTATTATTATAATATTATTTAAATGTAAATTTTTGAATTTTACTAACAAAATAAAAGTAAGTTAAGGACACCTACCTTGTTATGTTTCACTAATTGTAACTTTAAGTTATGTTTTTTTAACTATTAAAATAGTTGGCCGCCTCACCCCACGTTTTTTCAAATATGCCAAAATGTGGTCCTTTGGGAAAAGGGTTGTAGAAATTTTTAAGTGCAACCTACGTCAAAATGTTCTATGGCGATTTTTTAGCCAGTAAGACAAGCTTTCTAACGCGATATTAAAATTGAAAAAACCTATTTAAATAACTGCCTCGCAAACCAAAATGTGCCATCTTGGCTGCCTCGCCCCGTTCTCCTCTACTGTTACTAATTCATTTAATAAACGAACCATTATTGTTGAATTTGTTAAAAGTGACTAATTTTGATTTAGAGGGAACTCAAAATAAATTTACTAATTTTTCTAAAAATTAATTAAATTTTATTAGAAAGTAATTTACCAATATTGTACTGATAAAAAAATTACTAATTTTATCTAAAAGTAAATTCACTAATTTTACTTTTAGTTGATTTACTAATTATACTGATAATAAATTTTCTATTTTTACTGAATATTAATCTACTAATTTTACTTTAAGTTTAGTTACTAATTTTTCTGAAAACTAAATGTCTTATTTTACTGAAAATTAATTTATTAATAATTACACTGAAAATAAATTTTGTAATTTTACTAAAAATTAAATTACCAGTTGTACTGGACATTAATTTACTAATTGTACTGAAAAAATGTACTAATTTTACTAAAAATTTCCTTTCGGTCGTAGTTAAATTTACCCTAAAAATAGTACAAATAAAAATCTAAAATATATGAAGCGTGAAATGTGTAGAAATTACAAAAAAATTCAAATTCCCTATACAAATAGTAAAAGTTGCTTTTATTCGATTTTCCCTGTAGACAGAAAAAAAAAAATTTAAATCTTTCAAACAATCGACTATTGTTAAATAAATATTCACTTGGAAAAAACAAATTTTTTTTATTCAAATAAAACAACGTTCGAACCAATAGTCTCTCAATCAAATACAATATTTTTATTTATTCAAAAAAAAAGATGAATAAATAATTAAATAAATACAAATTATTTCAAACCTCTAATAAATATATATTTTTTCGATAATAATTTTAGTCAAATAATATTTCCGTGAAAATATTTTTATCATTTAATACCACAATTTTTAATTCTTAATAAAAGAATAAATATCATGAATTTTTTAATTATTGAAATGTAAACGAAATAAAAGCTGATAAAATGTGGAAATAGTTTTTTTTTGAAATGATTTTTCTTTGTAGGTTGCAATATTTAATTCATTAAAAGCATAAAAATACGTTTTTGAAATAAATTTATCAGTTTTTGTTCCATTTCTTCTAAAATATGCATATGAAAGCTCAATTTTTTAAATTTTCCTCGAAATTAATTTTATCAATTAATGAAAAAAAAATGAAGAATAAAAAAAATTCATTTTCAAATAATCATACATTGGCCAAAAATCATAAATATTTAAACAAAACTGTGAGAAAAGTTTTTTTTATAAAATAGAACTTAATACACACATTGAGAAATAGCTTAATTGATTGAAATAATCTGTAACTTGACTATTATATCAAATAAATTAATTTATTACAATAATTTTTATTTCATTCTTAAAAGAGCACTTTTACCATTTAAAATCAATGCTGAAAGTGCCCTTTTAAGATGCGGAGCCTCAATTTACTTACTAAATAAATGAATAAATCAAAAATTTTATTTCAAACCGTAGACTTAATTTGAAAATTATAGTATCAAAATTGTCATAAAAAGTTAAAAAAATAACTTTTGAAGAATAATGTTTAACTCTTCTACTTGAGAACGCCAAGATCACCACTAGATGGCGCGGCATCTAGTTTTGTCAACTCTTCTGACATCTAACGGTGACCTCGGCGTTCTCAAGTGGAGAGTAGCATCTTCATATTGAATCTCAAGATGTTCGTCAATATTTATAATTCTTTAATTATTTCTAATCAAATTTAGAGAAAATAATTATTTACGAAATATTTCCTCCATTTTACCACAAAGTAAGCGAAATATCACTGATTTTCAATGAAAGTATCTTACCATAGTCTGAACTAAAATTTCCACGACAGTTTAAAATTTTAAAGAATAGTTTGTTTATTCTCCTGGTAAGAAAAGTTTTCCAACTTCTTTTTTTTTGTTAATATTATAATAACAATACCATCCAATCAGAGCAAAAGTGCGTAAAAAAGTTTAGCCGACACTCTCTCTCGTTCTCTCGTGTACCTTCGAAAAACCGGTTAAAATACCCGGCGAATTGCGCCGAATGGAAGAAAGAGAGAGAGAGAGAGGAGTAGGGTAATAACGGGAACAATTATAGAGACTCGTTAAGGACGCTTCTTGTTGAAATAATTTTTCGCAATCAGACATAATTTTTCGAGAGCAAAAGAATAAACATTCTTATAAAACCGGGCGCACATTGCACCATCGATCGTGATGTATAACATTAACTTATGTATATAGATATACAAAAAAAGCTTCTGAATAAAACGCAACACTTTTATTCGCGAGACAGCTCTCTGACAGTTTTCAACCTAAGGTTTCGTTATAATGTAAAAGCCCCGGATGATAAATCGATGAAGTACGTATCCATTATTATGCTATCGTGTCTATATATCCGCTTCTTGTAAAAGAGAATGTAACTTAAAACTCCATCGATGTCATTGAGTCATCGACGATTTTTTTTCTTATTTTTTTTAATACATTCCGCATTACAAAAAGAAAGACGAAAAAAAATTATTTCCAAATTCTAACTCATTTATCTTATGTAAATATGAATTGGAAAAAAAATGTTTCTCCAGTGTGGCGCGTACATTGGGAAAGATTGAAATCTCGTTGATTTTTGATTATCCATTTGAAATTTGTCTATTTAATTATGTTTCTAAAGGTTTCATATATGTGGTGCATGCACTGCAAAAACAAGTGTCTCATTTTGAGACGTTTTGTCCCATATTTGAAACACATAAGATGTCTTAGTCCACATATTTGAAACAGATATGTAATGTGTCTCATTTTAAGACGTTTCAAAGTGTCTTACACATTTAGCAATGCATTTTGAGACACGAAATGTGTTTCGAGTATCAGTCTCACACTAAGAAGTCGTTTTACGTGTCTTATACGCATTGAGTTACCTTTAATGTCTTAAAATGAGACACGAGATGAAAGTAAATGTCTCAGTATAAAACAGATTTTGTATCTCAATGGTTTAAACACTTAAAGCAACTCATTTTAAGACACGAGTGAGATACCAGTTTTTGCAGTGTGAATTTACATTTCTTGATTATCAATTATTTTCATGGTCGTTTTATAATTTTTGTTCTTGAAGAATTTTCTGTCATTCACTTTTTTCGAAAATGACAAAATTATAAAATAAATGTAAATATTGTAGAACACTTTTTTCACTAATTTGAATTAGCGCCTTTTTGTCTTTGAATCTCACTATTCAGTAAAAAATATTTTTTTGTACAAAGTTTAATTCCTAAAATTTGACTTTCTAACAATTTTTCATTAATTAAATGTATTGTATTCCTGAAATAGGTGTTACGGAACGGCATGGAAATAAAATAAAATTGGAAGCTAGTCACCAGAAATATCTTATGTTACATAACATAATAAGAAAAATATAACAAATTAATAAAATCAACATAAAATGTCACCAAAAAAATTAATATTTAGTTAAAAGAAAACAAAGTTATTAATAATAAAATGGTGAATCTCGTTCATCTAATTTAATTAATTGTTAAAAATTTACTATTTCTTCGAGCGGCAAAAGAAATAGTTGTGAGATCTTGTTAGGTTTTAAGGAGTTAAAACTACACCTTATTGTTGTTTTAGGGAAATTTTGAAGGAAAATAAGAATTTATTTTTATACACTTATTTATTTTTAACACTTGAGAATTTGATTTGATACAATAGTTGCGTTTAAATATTTTAAATGATTGAACGGTATGTTCAAGAGAAATGGTCCTTGGCTCTTAACTTAAACAATATTATTCCGAGGATTTATACTTGTTAAAAGAAAATGCGTTTTCAGCCAAATAATTGGACTGCTAGAATCTTTAGGTCGAACCTCAAGGAAAAAAATATGTTCAAGAAAAGAACCAATTTCCAAATCCCTGAACAGTGACCGAAAAAGAACTGACTTAAAGATGCTGGACGACGCTCCGGGTACCCGCGTCGTTCGTTCCCACTCTCCGAGGAATTTGCGAAAATTTTAGGAAGTGGAAAAATTTTGGAAAAAGGGGAATTAAGGATTTTTATTTGCTAAGAAATAAATAGAGTAACGCCCAAAAACTAAAAAATTTCTGGTCGTAGTCCACGTGGACCAGGTATAATTTTTATACCAGGAAGGTGCAACAATTAGCAAACATGTGCTTGCGGGGGGGGGGGGGATCTGCGACCCTAGGACCAGACGAATTGCATTTTATTGCAGGGCTCAACTCTTGTCCTTTTTAATAATTTTATTGCACTCTTCCTTTAAAATTCTACACTGAGAGACCTTTGGGTCAGCAGCAGACTTTCGATAGGCTGCTACTGACCATTTTAGTGGAACGCTACAGGACAATACTTTTAGGTTGATGCGGTACAATTTTGGGCGCGTGACAGTCCAAAAGTTGTTCAGCTGCAAACCAAAGGCGGCATCCCCACTACTTCGGTGAGCTGCTCACCAACATTTTGGACTGTCACGCGCCCAAAATTGTACCGCAGCGCACTAAAACCATAGTGGAGCTGCTATCTCATACATTATTCCGCTGCAGTCCCAAAGGTCTCTCAGTGTATCTATTGCTAGATGTTATTTTAAGGATAAAAATCCAAAAAAAAAATTGGTTTGACACTATTTCCAGTTCGAGGGCTCACTCCTTTATTGTAACTTAGATTTATAATTTTTGGAATGTTAGTACATTGAGAAAAAAGAGGAATTCCCGCAAATGATCTCAAACAAAATGAAACTGAAGTTACCAACGTTGATTCAAAGAAAAACTTAAAAAAAAATTTTCTCAGGATACAAATTTTCCTTGTATATTTTTAACCCAAGTAAACCCTCCAAACCCTAAAATAAAAAAACGTGGGAAAAGCAGTGATTTTTATTCTATTTTTTTGAATTTTTTCCAAAAATCACGAAATTTTAAATAAATTCATAGTTCCTCGACCTGGTAGTCATTTTTTTCTTTTGATAATTGTTTATTTTAATATTAGACGCTATTTAAAAAAAATTTTATACGTTTCCAAATCGGGGAAAACAGTAATTTTGGTTTTTTTTGTCACGGATTTTTGGAAAATCCGAGCATTTCAAGTAATTTAATAATTCCTTGCCTGGGTAGTTACTTTTTTCTTTTGATAATTGTTTATTTTATTATTACACGTTATTTAAAAAAAATTTTAAGTAATTCCAAGTCGGGGAAAGCAGTGATTTTGAATTTTTTTGTGTCACGAATTTTCCAAAAATTCCGAAATTTCATTTAAATTCATAATTCTTCGCCTCGGTAGTCACTTTTTTCTTTTGATAATTGTTTATTTTGACATTAGACGTTATTTTAAAAAAATTTCAAGTGATTCCAAGTCGGGGAAAACAGTGATATTTATTTTTTTTGTCGAATTTTTTACAAAAATCCTAGAATTTCATTAAAAAAATCAAAATCACTGCTTTCCCCGACTTGGAACTACTTGGAATTTTTTTTAAATGGCACACGACATTAGAATAAACAATTATCAAAAGAAAAAGATGACTACCGAGGCAAGGAATTATAAATTTAATTGAAATTTCGTGATTTTTGGAAAAAATTTGCCAAAAAAAAATAAAAATCACTTTTTTTCCCACGTTTTTTTTTATTTTAGGTTTTGGAGAGTTTACTTGGGTTAAAAATATACCAGAAAAATTTATATCCTGAGAAAATTTTTTTTTAAGTTTTTCGTTGAATCAACGTTGGTAACTTCAGATTCATCAAACAAATGAGAGGAAAAACCCGAGGAACCAGATTGTCGTTCGTGCATCCTTTTGTATAAAATTGTAAAATTATAATATTGAGAACGATGTGAAATTTGAATTAACAAAAATATAAAATTGTTGAAATTAATTAAATGGTTAATAATTAAATTAAAATACATTCACAACATACATCCATACAAGACAATACAAATAGATTTAGAAGCATGATTAAATTAAAATTGAAAGTTAAAATGGGATATTCTGCATCCTACTGTTCCTATGATATTAATCAAGAAGAAAATTTGACACCTTGACATCTTGGGGCGTCACATAGGAAACGTTCAAATGAACGCAAACTTATAAAAAATTTACGATCCTAAAGTTCCGAACGTTCGACTGAACGAAATTTATTTATTTCTTCTTCAAATTAAATTCTATTGGAATAATTTTGAGTCAATATTAAACAATTGTTTATAAAGTTTCTATAAATGTAAAATTGAAGTTATTAATTTTTCTTCTAATCAGAAATTTATGAAAATATTTTTAATAAAAAATTATTTTTGTTCATTTGAACGTTCAAAACTTGTGGAATTTAAAAATTTATATTATTTTTTTAAATTAAACTCTCAAATTAATTCTTTTTTTAAATTAAATTGAATTGAATTGTAAAAGTCGAATTAAAAAAATTACCAGAAATTAGCAAACATTTTTACTAATTTCAATTATTGGACGACTTTTTACTAATTTAGATTTAGAAAGTAGGTAGGTGAACAATTTCTACAAATTGATATTTTACTGGAAAAAAAGTTTAGAAATTGATTTTAATTAGCAAACCTTTTTTTGAGAAATTGAACTTGATTAGATGAAAAAAATGTAGAAAAAACAAAAATTAGAAATTTACTTTAGAAATTAAATTCAACTTCAATTCCTAAAATAAAAAAAATATAGAAAAATTTTATTTTAGAGAAACCAATCGTTAAAATTTACTAATAAATGAGTTCTTAAACATTTTCCTTCTACTCAGAAAAATTAAAATAAAAAACAATTAGTAAAATGAAACTGATTCAAATTAATGAGAATTTGTACTATATCTAATGCGTAGATAATAATAATTGTATTCTACTTTTCCTAGATAATGAAAGTTTAGAAAGAGTTTTCTGTTTCTAATATTAATGATAATAAAAATAGTAATAACCTAATAATAATAAATAATAATAGTAAAATTTAAAAAAATAAACATAATAATGATAATAAATATAATAATAATAATGAAAAAATAATAATAAAAATAAAAAATAATAAACATAAAAATCGAACTTTGCGACAGAAGGAAAAATGGTTAAATTTCTTCTAATTAGTGCAATAAAACTGCAAACGAGTTTCCTCTAACAGTTAGAAAACAATAATAAAAAATAATGATAAAATTTAAAGATTTTTTTTAATTTTCTCTCTTTATTTTTTTGCTAATACATAACTGAAATTTGAATGTTAAATATTAGAATTGTAAATTATAGCCAATAGCGATAATTATAGGTATATAAAATGCATTTAAAAAAAGCAAAAATTTGTATGTAATAATGTTAATAATAAAAATATGTGGATATTAAATGAGAGAAGAAGAACCGTTTGAATTGCATGAATTAAAATTCAAATTTCATTGAATTATGAATGAAATTATCGAATGAGAGAAAGAGGTGTATCATGTGTATGAAAATTCGTTGGTGGGAATAACCATTTGGAGTATAATATAAAATATATATTGCTATTCTGTTAGATGGAATAATCGTTTTATTACTTTTTAGAGAGAGAGGTGGGTCTATATTTAAATAGTTTCACCAGCTCATAAAAACGCTTGTGAATAGGCCACTTTCAAATCACTTCAAACCAAAATTGACTTTTTTTTTTTTGAAGCACACTATAAACTTTTATAGATTTTAAATTTGACGACTTATTGAAAGGGAAAGTTGAGTTTTACTTTTTTTTCTTTCTTTTTCTCCCTCTATTTCCAGTATAACAATTCCGATTTATGTAAAATCGCATCTCAATTTCAGAATCTTTAATCTTACATATCAGGCATTTTATATCTACTGTTCATCTTTTTTCCCTCGTTTTTTCCCACTGATTCTTGGAATTTGAAAGGTTTGTATCAAATCTGGTATGACGAGGAGGATGGTAGTTTCGAGTTTCAACTGTTTCGAAGAAGTAATCTGAAACTCAACAATCGTTGTGAGAGAGAAGAAGAAGAGGAAGAAGAGGAAGAAGAAGAAGAAGAGAAGAGAGTAAAGGATCAATGAAGCGCAGAAGTAACCAACTCGACTTAAGAGGCTCAATTATGCTCGACTCCACTAAATTTAGTGCATTACTCCTGGAGATGGTCCAAACTTACAATTGAATCGATAAGTCTACAGTATGTACTACTTCTCCGCAAGTTTGTACCTCTTACTGTTAGTAGAGTGGAAATTATTTTCAATCAGCGGTTAATATCTCTTCCAGTTTACTAACATTAAATTTTCCGGCTCAAGATAGAGAAAATATTTGAAATAGTACGTAAAAGAAAAATGTCTTAACTATAGGTGGATGGGGAATGAAATACTGCGCACATCTTCACAAAAACAAAAGTTCTCTGTCTCGTAGATCATCCAAATTTCGATTTTTCTTTTCATTTACAAGGAAGACCTTCAAATTTTTTATTTACTTGCTATCCAGTTTACTACTTCAAAATTTCTTCCAATTTTAACATTAATTTTCTATTTTGAATTTCTATTTTTTAATTTTTATCAACTAGTAATCAAGGTGGTTACAAAATCTTATTTTTAAAATTCTCTGCTGTTCCCCTGAATAATTTTTCTTTTTTCTGTCAAAAAATTTTTGAATTATTTAAAAATCTGCAATGTTGATTAAAAATTTTTTAAGATAATTACATAAGATAATTAAAATTTTGTTTAAAAATTTAAAGTTTTAAATCTACAATTATAGTAATACATAATAGAATAACAATATACACAGAGTTAATTAACAAGATTTAAAAACATTGATAAAATATAAAATAATTATACAAATTTCTTTTTGTCATTATTTATTCTGAAATCAATTCAAATTAGAATCATATTATTCATTTTAATTTTTATTTGAAAATAGTTATTTAATTATTTACTAGAAACCGTTTTAAAACATCTTTTAAACAAAAATTTTTGGAAAAATATTTTTTCTTATCCTGATAACTTAAATTCTATATAAATTTTTATGAAATTCAATTATTTTCCAAACTTTTAGTTAGAATTCTTCAAAAATTCAATTATTTCAAAAAAAAAATAAATAATTGATAGAATAATTATTTCTTAAAATTAAATTCTTATAAAGAATTTTATCAAAATTTTTGAAAATAATTGATTTCTTTCGAGGAATTCAATTATAAAATTGTATTTTATAAATAATTAACATCCTGTGAAGAATTTTATTATTTATAAAAATAATTAAATTCTTGCATCGAATTTTATTAATTTTTTTTTAAATAATTGAATTTTTTAAAAATCATTTTATGAAAATTTCTAAGAATAATCCAATTATTTCGAATAATTTTATTAGAATTGTATTAAAATAATTTAATTCTTGCGAAAGATTTTCTAAAAATTTTTGAAATTGAATTGAATTGTTTCAAAAGGATTTTCTAAAATTTTTAAAAAATCTTTCGCAAGAATTCAATTACTTTCACAAATAATAAAATTTTTCGCTGAAATTAAAATATTTTCAATATCTACTATTTTAATAAAATTTCTCAAAAGAATTCAATTACTTTAGAATAAAATTAATCAAATTCAATTACTATCATAAATAATAAAATTTTCATATAGAAATTCAATTATTTGAAATACATTAAGAAGAAAGAAGCTATCAATTATCCGAATCAAATTTTTACTAAATAAATTAAATATCTTAAATAAATCTCTATAAGCTCTTAGATTTCATATGTATCGACAGCACAGCTGCCCGAATACAGAAACCTGCTTAATCTGAAAAATATTTTCGAAATTAATAAATAATTTCAAAATTATCAAAGAACTCAGAAAAAGACGGTAGCATGGTGGGATACGAGCCCACGACCTTTCTATTGCCGGTAGACTGCTCTGACCACTGAGCTACATGCACCCCGAGATTCTCCGAATTCTTTGACATATACTATCCCTTCCTACGTTATTTTAATGATAACGCAGGAAGTTTCTTAAAGATGGTAAGCCTAGTATTTCAATTCATAGGCAATTATAATAATTATAGAAATACACTTTTCAAGAAAATTTCAAGAAGGAAATTATGTATTAAAATTAAGAATAATTTTTTATTTAAAATATTAGCAGATTTAAATTTCTGTATTTAAAAAAAAAGAAAAAAGTATCTTTTAGTGTCACAAATTTAAAAACATTATCCAAATAGTAACTAATTGTAAAAAACCGGACAAGTGCGAGTAGAACTCGTACTAAAACCGAGGGTTCCGTACCCTCGTTTAAAACTTCTAATTTTTTGCTGAAAAAATATAAAGATCAACTCCAATATTTTTCGCTGAATTTTTTCTGTAATCCACAGGTGGGAAAAATTAAATAACCAATTTTCATCTCTTCAGATAAAAAACTGTGAGATAAAAAAATATGAAGATCAAATCCAATCATGTTCGCTATATTTTTCCTAAAATCTACACACGAAAATACATAAAATAAGCAAAACTGCAGTCCAATAGGCCAAGAATTGTGAAAAACAAGGGGGGGGGGGTACACACTTTTTTTTTAAAACGAAATTTTTTTTAGTTTTTCGCAAAAAAAAAATATGAAGATGAATTCCGATAATTTTTTCTGTATGTTTATTGAAATCTACACGAAAAAATAAATAAAAATGTATAACGCTAGTCCACTAGATTAAGAATTAAGAGAACCAGCAAGGGTTAAAGAATTTTCGAGCTTGCAAAAAGAGATTTTAGTTTTTTGATGAAAACACAATGAAAATAAATTCTAATCACTTCCGCTATATTTTTCCTGTAATCTATGCGTAAAAACGAATAAGTATGCCAAATTTCAGCTCTTTAGATAAAAAACTATAGGCGCCAGGGAGGGGGGGGGAACATGAATTTTGTTCGAAATTTTCAAAATTTTCGAGTTTTTTGTTGAAAACACTATGAAGATCAATACCAAATATGTTCGCTATATTTTTCCTGTAATCCATTTTTTAAAATACATATGCATACCAATAATTTTCATCTTTCTAGGTAAAAAACTGTGAGCTCTAGGGGGGGGTACATGCCTTTTTTTGCGAAAAGCGGACAAAATTTGATGTTTTTCGCGGAAAACTCTATGAAGTTCAATCCCAATCACGTTCGCTATATTTTTCGTGTAATCTACGCGTGAAAATACATATGTGACGCGACACGAGAAAAGGGACCTATCGCCGCAAAAGAGAATTTTACAGGGAGAGCGTTTAAAGCGACGCCATGCGCAGAAAACCCGTGTATTTACGCGTACATGCTTAACTTTCGGGCTTTATATTATTAACACTATTTAAGTTTTTCAACTTTTGATTTTTTCACGTGAAAGAGCAAAGAATAATCTGTCGAATAGCACCATAATCTCAAAATCGATTTTTTTAACGACAGGTCCCTTTTATCGTGTCGCGTCACATATGTGTACCAATTTTTAGCTCTCTAGATGAAAAACTGTGAGCGCTAGGGAAGGGTACATGGTCATTTTCCGTAACCGTTTTAATAGGGTTCCTACCGGGTACGGAACCCTAAAAAAGTACTAATAAATAGTAGGTTTTAGTACCTAGATGAGTGCGAAGCCCTTTTTTTTAAAATGAAGAAAATTTATATATTTATCAAATTAATAATTAATTAATAATTAACCAAGTATAAATAGTACAGTAGACAATGTGGAAAGAATTTTCGAATTCTCAAAAAAAGATTGTTCCAAATTTACATTTCTAACGTTTTTCATTAATTTTCCAGAGACAAAAATACACTCTGAATCTTTTTTTTTCATTTTTGTGTATAAAAATATAAATAACAGAGAAATGGATTAAAAGTATATTTTTGTGATGCAAACTTGAAGAGCGAGTGTAATGCCAGAAAAAAGTTTAGTTTTTTTTGTTATTTTTTAGTCGGAGCCTTTTGTTATTAAGATAGAGCGAGTGTTTCCGACGTTCAGGGTTTTGAGGTCGTATTAATGTTTTCCTTGAAATGAAAACGTTCTCCTGACTAGACGTAGTGAAAATGATAAGAGTAAGGACATAAGAATGGTGGTGGTTTGAGTGAACGTCTATTATCATATTGTTACCTTGTTCACTGACAAAAATACGATGGGGGCGAGAGCACTAATATACCCACACTTAAAACACAAACACAGGAGTAAAACGCTTTCATCCCCTATACAATAAAAAGGAAATGGCTGAGGAAAGTGGGCCTCGACGTTTCCAGCGAGTCGACGTAAAAAGAATAGAGCGAGACAGAGAGATCTGTGTGCTACGTCAAAAACCTTAATAACGAAAGAGATTGCGGTCGACACAGCTTGGCTTTGGAAAAACAGACATTTCAAAATGATTCACCATTACTGCAAACGCGAAACATTTTACCACCTTTGAGAACGAGAGAGAGAGCGAGAGAGACAGGAAAAAAATAGATGAAAATCTCGCCAACGGCGTTTAACCCTCTTTAAAGGAAATCCAATGAAAATTGCAGTCTGAAAAATTTGCTGAGAGAGCGAAGGAAAAATTTTTATTTCACTTCTATACCCGACTTATGGGATTCTTAGGACGAAAAATCCCTGATATGGCCACGTGTAATAATAATAATCCCAGTATCATTTATGATAGGTGTAAAAATAAACCCGCACTTCTTTTCAAAGAATTTAGTTTACGAGTGAAGTTTATATGGAAAATTGCTCGCGAACAATGATAAGAACACCGGTGAGAAATGTTAGCGAATAAAGAGGATATTAAATATAGAAAAAAGGAGAAAAAATTTCTTCAACTTACCAATGCAAAACGATGTGATAAAAGAATACTGACATCTGTAACAAAATAATCAAATTATTAGAAAAAAAAATATTTCCGCGGTAATATTTTATTTTATTTTAGACGATTGTCACAAAAAATTGATACTTTTTCCTGATTTTCCAGACAATTTTTTATTTCCCCTAATTTCAATATAACTTTAATTTCAACTCTTATCGTAAAATTCAATTATCTTCAAAATTTTCAATACAACTTCTTTAAAAATTCGTTTTGCTTGAAAAATGATAAAATCTTCCAAAATATTATACTTTTTCAATAAAATCTCACAAAATTTTCATTGTTCGGACATTTTTAAATTAATTATTTTCGAGAATTCAAGCAATTTCAATTTTTCAAAGGATTGAATTAAAAGTTTAAAAAAATTTTCATGTTTAGAATTTTTTAAAAAATTCCTCTAAAAATAAAATTTAAAGTATTTAATAAAACTTCGAAATATTAAATTCTTTTCAATAAAAAATTTCGAAATTCCAACTATTTGAGAATTTTTAATTAATTATTTTCGAGAACTCAATTACTTTATTGGAGTCAATTAAATGGTATTGGCTTCAAATACTGAAATTATTGTTTCAAATACCATTCAATAGACTCCAATAAATATTATTTGATTCAAGTGAATATTTAATTGATAAATAATAGTCGCGCCCATTTGGCTTGGTATTTTTCCGGCACGTAAGATAATCTGAGCGGGAGGTTTGACGTCGAAGTATAATGATGTGCACCGTCGATTATTGTCCGGTACACACCATTAGAATTCGACTGTCGATAAACCGGTTGTACTCAGAGAGGTTTTCTACAGTTTCCCTCTTCTCTGGCGAGAAAACCCATTAGACGGGTGGTCCAGGCAAATGCGAGTACTCCTAATTTTCAAGTCGCTCTGTAGGCGCAAAAATTTAGTATTAAGAAATGTTTGTAAGGAATGTTCTACGGTTGTAAAAACACTTGTATAGCCAAGATTGTAGGCTTAAGACGGGTGTATAAACAAATAAATAAAAAAATAAATTTTTTCTAAGTGTAATAAAACAAGTTAATTTTTTTATTTTGAACAAATCTTTTCGAATCTACGTTACATGCAAATAAATAATAAAAAAAAAAAATATATATATATATGTTACGGTCAATGTCCGGAATCGGGCAATGTCGACAATGCCCGGGCATTGTCGACATTGCCCAAAATCACTGGGCATTGTCGACAATGCCCATACATTTTCAATAATATTCAGCAAAGTGTGTTAATGCCCGGGCAATGACGACAGTGCCCGGGCATTGTTGACATTGCCCATTCATTTTTGGGCAATGTTGTTTACATTAAGGATTAAATTAATTATACTATTAAAATCAGACTTTTAAAGTATTAAATCATTGGTAAAAATGGCCAGTGACAACGTGAGTGATATTTTTTTGTTAATAGAGCATTAATATTGGGGTTATTTATTAGTTCTAAGTTTTATAATTTATTTAAAAAAATTCAAAACATCACATTTTATAACCATATAGTTAATAATTTAACGATTTAAAATTTATAACATTAAATTATTGGAATAAGTAAATAAATTGACTGAAATATTTGAAACTGCAATAATTGGTACATGTCTTTTCACAAAATGGGACAATTAGAGTAAGCGTTTACAAATTGGTACTCTAACATTTTTCCATAAAAACACAATATTTTACTATATTTTGACAATAAAACTTCATTTAAAGTTATATTTGCTTTAAAAATTGATAATGGTAATTATAAACAAATTATTGTAAACAAATAAAAACTATTCTCTATATTTATATTATTATTCGTGAGAGCAATTATTACAAAATGTGAGACTCAATCTATTGTAAACGAAATAATATTACAATTTACGAGACATTTTATTTATAACTAGTCGGTACATTTCGATTAAAATGAATTTAAATTAAATTAAAAAATTAATTATTGACATTGCCCAAACTGGACCGGGCATTGTCGACATTGCCCGAAAAAACTTCATAATATAAATTATTTCGGACATTGACCGAAATTGATGGTCATTGTCGACAATGCCCAGTGGTTGTGGGCAATGTCGATAATGCCCGGGCATTGTCAGACATTGCCCGATTCCGGACATTGACCGTAACATATATAACTAATGTCAGAAAGTCAAATTGTAACCCTTCCAAAATATAAATATTTTTAGATCCGTTTTGAATTTCATCTTTGTTGCCCTTATAACCCTAATTATTGTGACTGTCTTCAAAAATTTGATTATTTTCAAAATTTTCAATAAAATTCTTAAAATATTCAATTATTTTCAATAAATCTTTAAAAAAATTTAATTATTCGAAATTTTTTAAAATAAATATATTAAAAAATTCAACTTTCATCATGAATTTCAAATTTTCAAAAATTTTAATTAGAAAACTTCTGACATTTAATTACCTATTTTTAAAAATTGCAACTGTAACTCTTCCAGAATTTAATTATTTTCTAAAATTTTGAACTAAAATTTGTTCACTAAATGAATTATTTTTAAAATTCAATTTTGTAATTTTTAACTAAAATTTGCACTAAATCAATTATTTTTTGTAATTTAAAAAATTAAACTAATTTCTAGAAATGAAATTGAAAATTTTTCGGTAAATCAATTATTATTGTAGATTTAAAACTTTAATTAATTTCTAGAATTTGTAACTAAACTATTTTTTCTAATTTATATTATTTTTAGTAATTCTGCAACTTCAATTTAACTACAGTTTCTTTCTAAACTAATTATTTTAAAATAATTTCACTAAAATTTGTGAAAATATCAATTTTTTTTCTAAAATTTTTTCACTAAATCAATTATTTTTAACAAGTTAAAAAATCAATTAAAATTTACAATTTTAACGAAAATTTTCACTAATTTTTAAATATTAAAGAATTGAATGGTTCTAAAATTTTGTAATTAAAATTTTTCGCAACATTAATTTTTTTTAATAATTTTGAAACTTCAATTATTTTCCAGAATTTTTAACTACAATTCTTATTTAAATCAATTATTTTTAAATAATTAAGCGAAAAATTTATCGAGAATCGAATTATTGAAAAATAAAATTGATTTAAAATTTGTCTAAAATTCAATTATTTTTCCTCACATTTTATTTGATGAAGTTCCATGATTTTTCCCTGAATTTCCCGACTAAATTTCTCTGACCTTTGTCAACTCGATCTGAATAATGATCTGAACATTTAATTGGATGAAATTATTTGTTTTATGACTGAATGTATTAATTAATAAATTAATAAAAACACTGATAATAATAAAATTAATAAATTGAATAAAAAACATAGATATTATAAAAGACTAATATTGTTAATATAAATATTTTCTCCTAATTACAATAAAAAAAAGAAAAACTTCACAATTTTATTTTTAAGTGATGCAATATTATACAATAAAATTTTAATTTGAGAAAAATGACAAAATTCAACTTGAACTTTGAAAACAGGGAAATTTTTAATATTCAAAATCATTGTTATCAAATTAGTTTTCCTTCAAACCTTATTCATAAAACTTTTCCCAACACAATGAAACTTTCTCTCTTGTCAAAGTGTCTGATTAAAAATTCCTCCACAGATAAATAATACTCAATGAATAATAAATGATATTGACGCATTAACAAACATTTATGTTATGCAAAAGATGTTTCTTTTTCCTCTGAATTTAAATAACACAAAAACGACAATTTACCAGGTGATAAATTAAAATTCTTACAAGTAGTACAATAGGTAGGAAATCATTTGCATAACGTGAAAATAAAAATAATATTGAAATCAATGAAATTGAGTTAATATCATATATTTTTCAAGTGACTCTTTTTTCTTAACTTGAAACGATAAATTATTAAAATGACCACGCTACTTGGCGAGTCGGTTGTGACAGGAGATTAACAAAGCCTGTGTAAATATAGTGTCGAGAAATGTTTGTCGGACTCGAGATAAAGCGAGAGTCATCAGAAATCGATGACGGGGGATAAGAGAAGCTTGAGAAAAGAAAGAAAAGAAGAAGAGGAAAAAAAAAGTTCGTTGGCCTTGAAGGACAACGAAATTTATTAGACCGAACAGAGTCGGAAGAGAGTCGCTCTCTGACCAACGCGGACCGCGTGTGGAAAAAGAGGTAAATTTCATTCTTTTTCTCTCCCTCACTGAATTTTGTAAGAGCGAGATAGACTCTTACAAAATTTAAACTGTGTGGTCAATTCAAAAGCGAGTTGTAATTTGAGAAACACTGCGTTGGATCAATGTCTCTCGCTCGAAGATACATCAATCTTTCAAGTCGGTTCGAATTGGTATTTATGAGCGCCAGGTATAGCTGGAGTAGATAAATGACATCCAATAGGTGACTATAGTAGATAGACTGTCGGTCAGAAAGTTAGGTTTCAAGTCCTTCTCTGTTTTTTTTCTTTTTTCTTTTCTTTTTTTTTTATTAAACCCGAAGAAATGAGGTCGCAAGTTCAAGCGACATGGACACAAATCTTTTTCTTTTTAAATTAAGACTCACGTCACACTTACGCATAGCGCCGCCACCGCAGCATAGCATCTGATTGAGATTTATTATTCTCTGTCTACATTCCACTAATTCATTTATACAAATTTCAATCACTGAGAACAAAAAGAAGAGGAAAAAAACTGGATCGCTAGATGATATCACTCTCCAGTGTTATTTACATTTAATACCAGCAAATGAAACTGAATCCAAATATTTGTTGTTTCATTTTCAAATAATTTGTCATGACTTAATATTTTAATATTAAAACAATTATTGTTTATAATAGGTACAATATAATTGAGTTGAAATAATCCATTTAAATCCGAATTGGGGGAAAGCAAATAACTAATAAAATTCACATTTACTATTTTTTGCAGTGAAATATTATATAAATAAAGTAATAAATGAAAAATAAATAAATTCTATTCTAAATTAAATTTTCAATTGATTCAAGTTATAATTAACAAACTTTTTACTTAAAAGAAACGTAATCTAATCGAATAAAATTCTGTCTAATAAATATTCTAACTAATAATTTTTATGGGATATTCATGCACCCCTTTTCAATTCTTAATTCCAATGACGTATCATTCTGCCCCCAATCGACATAATAAGTAATTTTTCACTAAGACTTGAGTAAAAAATTTAAAACTACCAAATAAAAATAGTAAAGTTTCTCCAAAAATTAGTGTAAATTTTTACAGTTTACATTCGTAAACGACTTTTTACTAATTCTGATTTAGAGTAGGTAAGAAATTCAAATCTTTTTCTTTTTCATTTTTCTAAAGTTTCGAACATTCAAATGAACGACAATATTTTTTACATCTTTCAAGTTGTATTTTTTAACAAAAAATTATTTTGTATATTTAAAAAAATGCATTCTTAACTAAGTAAATGTTAATAATTATAATTATTTTTTTTTGTCATATTTTTTAAAACTATGTAAAAAAAATTTTCATTTATTTAAACGTTCAAAACTTTAGAAAAATTTTTTTTTACAACCTAAAGTTTCAGCGTACAATAATGACTAAAAATTTGTAAAAATTCTGATCGTAATGCAATGTGCAGCTTACTTTTTACAAATATTCATATTTAGAGATATAAATTTATCGAAGAAAATAAATTAATATAACTAACAACATTTATAAATTAAATTTTTTTCTCTATGCGATTGAATATTTTATTCCAGAATTTCATTGATTAATTAAAAATCATTCATATACAGGAGTGGAACACTTTTAATTACAAATTAATTTTATTATTCAATTTTCATTTCAATATTTATATACAGGAAAGAATTTTATCCACAAATATTTAAATAATTGAATTCCTTTGACGAATTTTAATAAAATTTTTAAGATTAAAATTGTATTAACAAAAATTTGAATTCTGCGATGAGTTTTATATTTATGAAAATAATTGAATTATTGCGAAAAAATAATTTAATTCCTGTGAAATTTCTATTATTTATGAAAATAATTAAATATTTGCGTAGAATTTTATTAACATTTTCTTAAAATAATTCAATGAGGAAAGCCTTTCAAAATAATTGAAATTTTGCCAAGAAATTTATTAAAATTTTTGAAAATAATTGAATTTTTAAGAAGAATTATTTTATTATTTATATAGTTTATAAGGCAAACAAAAAAGACATCAAAATTCAGAATTTTCTTATGAATTCTAAAAATTAAATTTTTTCCAGTACTTTTAATAAAAATCTCTGACTTTTCCCTGATTACCTTGACCAATTCTACATTCCCTGAATTACCTGATTTCCCTGACATGTGGCAACCCTGATAATAAAATTTACTCCATAGAAATATAGCAAAAGTTGATAGAAAAATACGTAGATTTTTTCCATACAGTTCAGACTGTATTTTACAAATAACAAGAGTTACTTCAATATTTTTTTCGTTTATATAAAAAGAGATTGAATTTTGATTAATGAAATCAATTAACTGCAAGTTTCATAAACAAATAAACGTGAAAACTATGACGAGCCAAAGAATTAAAAACCACTTTTTGTAAATATCACTTTACAGGATATTTTACGATAATTCCCACATGAAGAAACATTGCGCAATTTATTTTTTTCCCTCAAATTAGTTTGAACAATATTGAAAGGACCAATACATAAAATATCAAGAGGGAGAGAGAGAGAGAGAGAGAGAGAGAGAGAGAGAGAGAGAGAGAGAGAGAGAGAGAGAGAGAGAGAGAGAGAGAGAGAGAGAGAGAGAGAGAGAGAGAGAGAGAGAGAGAGAGAGAGAGAGAGAGAGTAGCAGCTGCTGCAAAAGAGGGTTATTGTTGCAATCATTGCAATGTCGTTATTGTTATTGCAACGGTAATTATTATTACAATTGTTTTGTTACTAGTCGTACTGTCGATGGCGATCGAATACGTGTATACATATATATACGTGCAATATAGGTATACAAGTTTAAAAGAACCAAGAGCGGATGAGAGTAAAACGGCATATGGCAGGCACAGAAGCAGCCAGGCATCACTCAAGGTCTGCCTTTTATTCGTCCTGCACCATTTTAGAAAACACTCCTCGAGTTTAGGGGTCTTCGAAAAACGAAAAGAGAATAAACCGGGGAGAGGGGACTACATAGCTTTTATGCACGATTAGCATTTATCATTTGGTCTATATACGTAGGCGCGCATTTTTTCTGATTCATATCACTTCATCAACAAAAAAAACCACCTTTTATTCCAATGTCAATGCCACGCGAGTAAACACCGAAGGGCTTGTTCGAAAAAATTTCCAACCTATATTCACGCGGGATGACTCTCAAATTTTATTCAACTAATCATTTCATATTTAAAAAACATATTTAAAAAAACAGTTAAGTTCCCTGTATGTCAATGCTCCTTAAAGAAAATAATTTTTAAAGAATAATAAAAGATATAAAAATTTTTAAAAATAATCTTCAAAAAATAAATAAATAAACGAAACATAAAAAAATCAGAAGCGCTATGAACAAAAGATATTTGGAAGCAAAGTCTCATTTTTTGCATCAGACAATCCAAGGCCCGTTAAATCCTTTTTTTAGAAGTAAAGATAAGCTTTTTAGCAAGAAAAAAGAAAGTGTTTTCGATCAATGTTTCGACGGGGATTTTATGTAAATTCCGCAAGTTTAACGCGCCTAAACTAAAAGAAAACTTGGAAGGGAAACTTTATTTTCATTGTCAGTACAATACCGGGGAGGTAAACAATGAGATAAACCGGTTTTCTCAATTACAGTGGGGAACACAAACTTTTCCAACGAAACAGAAAACAAAAAAAAAAGAAAAAAAAATCAGGAACGCTATGAACAAAAGTTGCAAGCAGTCAATGAGGCGCATCGCTTTAATATCGTATGCAGTTTTTCGTGAAGAACAACTTTAAAACGGGAATTGCGGGCATATCCATATTTTCCCTATTTATCAGTCGAGAGAAGCATTTTTACTACTGTACTTCATTTCCTCTTTTTTTTTGCTGTTGCTGCTATTAGTAGATCCTAGCCAAGAGTACACTTAAAATTCTATAATTTAACAATCGCACAAGTATTCTTTGAAATTTATATCCTTCCTTTCCAAGAAATATCATTATTTCTTTTATTATACAAAAAAAAAAGAATAAGAAGAAAAAGCAAAAGAAATAATTATTTAATAGAAAAATAATTTAGCATTCATGTATCGTTTTATCTATCGCATAAAAATAAATTTCTAATGCGCAAATATATAAATGCTGGAGGATTTTTGGCTTTGAGTTTCATTCAACTTTTTTTGTTTTCCTTTCCTTTCTTTTTATTTTGGAGGTCGTGATCGGAATTTTTATTGAAATTTTCTAGTCTCGCGCTCGTCGAGACAGGAAATTTGTGGACACGGTAATAGAGAAAAAGAGAGAGAGAAAGAGAGAATTACATGTATATATGTGTGATGAAAAGGTGAGGTCCGTGAAACAGAGAAAAGAGATGAGACAACATGCCTCTTGAATTTATTCCGTCTGCTATAAACGTGAGTCGACGAACGAATGGGGCCCTTAATTCGTGAGCAGAATGGACACTCTTTTTCTCATCTTCGTTGGTGAACATGTCTGCCAGTAACAATGTCATATGCACAAGTGAATAATAATAAACGTGCGTGACGCATCAAAAGTCACTGATCAGTATACCCGACATTGCTCAAAAAGCTCGATTATTATACCGACACACACACACACACACACACACACACACACACACACATGTATACGGAATCATCCACCGCAAAGGTGATGCCACAAAAATATAAATTAAGCAAATAAAAACCATCAGCGAACGCAAAGAATTTCTTTAATTCCCCTTTGTTATCGTAGCGGAGAGCGAACCTTTTCCACACACTCGCTCTTTCCTTCTCTCTTGACTTTAACACACGATGTGTCAGCAAAAAGGATTTAAAACTCACTCTATAGCTTTGAAAATTGATGAAGACTTGATTTGTTAGGGTTAGACATTTTTTTATTTCTCCTCTCTTTCAAATGCGAGGATTATAATAAAGAAGAATCTTGCAAACGTCTAAACATTTTCCTATTACAAATCTCTCAAACCTGTCGTCATGTTAGTTTTCAGACTTTGTGATGACAAAAGAAATTTTTTTTTCCTCTTTTTGGATGTAAATTAATCCAATAGAAATTTAAACAAAAAAAAGAAAAGGTGGAATTCAAAATAGCTTCTTTCAGAATGCTACAGAGTCATCATTCTAAATCAGTTAAAATAACTTCAACAATTAAAATATAAGTGAGAAATGATCGATTTGTGTTTTAGTTTTTACTATTCTTTAGATAGAAATTAAAAATTTGAAAAATATTTTCATTCACAGACATTCTGAGGATATAAAAACGAGACAAAAAACGTATCAAAATTGTTGCGTTGTAACGTTTGTATGTAATTTCAAATATAATAATAAATAAATACTTTTGTTGTTTCAATTTTATATCCTAGAGAAAAAATGTGATTCTATACGTAGTTTAAAATTTTAACCCTCGGAGCTGACAATTTTTTTTCTCATTTTAATATTCAAAGTATTTAAAGTATTTTTAAATATTTAAATTACGATGAAGAGTTCTGCTAGAATACGAAAATGTTTTTCGAAAGTTAATCGGAACTTAAAGTAGGTCTCACGGACCCATAGTGCAGTTTTTGCTCCAGAAATCAAAAATGCTACAATTTTGCTTTTTGAATACACAATTTAAAGTATATAGAAACTTCTACAATGCAAAAAGAATACTAAAAATATTTTTTAGTTTTCCAAAAAATAGACTATCTCTACACTGTAAAAACAGTGTCTCAATGTAAGACGTTTCTGTCCCCACTTTTGAAACATTTGAGGTGTTTTACCTTAGTAATTTTGAGGTAAAACACCTCAAATGTTTCAAAAGTGGGGACAAAACGTCTTACATTGAGACACTTATTTTTACAGTGTATTTTCGTCTATTCAATATCTTTTAAAAACTTTTACTTTTCTTTTTAATGTAAATTCAAATTGTAAAGACCTTTTCTACAACGTTTGAAGAATATTAAACATATTAAATTTGCAGAGATCAACTATTGAAGAATTTTTAGTTCGGTCTCACAGACTCAGACTGCTCCTTGTGTTCCAAAAAATAACCATTTTTTTCTATATTAAAATATTTTGCATAAAAAATTAAAAATTAAACTTGTTCTTCGAAAACATCAGAAGAAACATCTTCTTAAGTTCTTAAAAAATATTGAAATTGAAATAATTATTCGAAAAATTTTGTAAAAACTGATAAACTTTATAATAAAGAGACAAACATGAATTTTATAATTAACTAAAAACGAAGTTCAGAATAAGAAGAAGAAGAAGAATGTTTTCGAGTCTATTTTTAATAAGACAATTTGACTACAATTCTCGGTCTAAATAAAATTTGTTTTAAAGTCAACTTTAGTGAGCAAGGAAACAGTAATGAAGTAATTCGAGGAAGAACTATTAACGCGACTAGCTTCTTCGACTTGTTAAACAAACATTCATAATCTAAACTTCCTGAGTGCATACAAAGACGAATTTATTTCTGACATGGGGTTCACTTCCGACATATTAATAAGACACACGAGAGAATTAAATTGACATAGAGCAACTATGACATGCGTCTGTATATATACGTGCATTAAAGCTACTTTATAATACGCACATCTGACCGCAAGAGTGTATTAAAAAAAAGCAGCGCCTGCTTTTTTTGTGCACGTCTCCTTGTTTGCAATTAAGACCATCCGGTCACATTTTTGCCCGCATTCCCGACATTTTCAGGAAATAATGAATTATATCCTGATTTGTTGGCAGAAGCAAGAGAGAGAGAGATTGAATTTTCGTTTATTAAAAACGGCAGCAAAGCAATGAAATACCACGTACATGCTAGTGAAAAGGAAAAAGGAGAGAGAGAGAGAGAAACTAAAAGTGGTTTGGGGGATTTTTCCTTTGTTTATTCGATTTCTGAGGCGGGCGACAGATGTGGCATTACATATGCACTACTAATAACGTGACGAATAGCATTGCTCCTAACGAATGTGGTTCGCGTGAGGTCATTGAGCAATCACAGAAGCATGAACTCGTTGAGAGTGGAGAAAAAAACGAGAAGAGAATAAGGGCTTGTTCAAAAATAAAGAAATAAGAATTTGAAGCATCTTTGCTCTAGAGGAAAATGTTCCCATATACGTTTCAAAAATAAAAAGAGGGAGGGTGTCAACAGGTTGCCTCCACAAATCGAAAACGCAAAATACATTTTCCGAAATGCAACCAATGTGGGTAATTCCAATGCTGCATAATGAAAGGAATATAAGCGAAAGTGTTGACAATGTCATTACAATAATCCTCTGGCTGACTTATGCTCTTTCATTAACGGGATATAGTGTGGAGCACGATCGGAATTTTTTATTTACGACCTCGTTTTTCCCTGGGTTCGTAAGGCCATGTGAAAACCACAACTTGGAAAAAGAACCGTAGAAATGCAAAGCAGAAATGCTCCCGGTGGGTATGTACTACATCAGTTTGTTTTAAGATTCAAATGCTAATGCATTCGGCGCATCCGTACGGAATGCAAATGCGTTCGTTTCGCACGCAGACATAAAGGGTGACCTGCACTGCATTAGATTCGTTTCTAATAAGATTTGCATTACTCTCAACGGGGGTCGCGCGTTTACAAAATTTATTTATGACGATTTCTTCCCTCATCACTGATTTAAAAAGAGGGACACACACACTCACAAACAAGATGAGACTCCTTTAAATTTAAAATACTCCAAATCCCCTTAGGCCGATTTTGAAATTTTCCACTAACAACAAACTTGGCTATTTTTAAATCTATCCCCTTATTTGAGACATAGTTTTTGAACACAATTTCAGGACTCGCGTCGACTTTAGAGTACAGAAAATGTCACTTTAGTTGATTTACAAATTACAACACAAGTTGAGATAAAAACGATTTTTTATTTTTAGTAAATTTCATTATAACCCGTGTAGAAATTTAACCATGGCCCAAATCAGGGCCAGATCTTTTGATCATTGTGTAGGCCATAACATGGCAATTTCTACACGGGGATTACTAAAAATTCTATTTTTATTGTCCACTGTTATTAAACATTAAATAAATTTTATTAATTCCTTATTAACGGACCTCGGATAATATGTACAACTTTTTGGACTTTTGTAGACTATTTTCACAAATTTTTACTAATCACACAAAATTTATTTGATTCAAATACACGATTACTTGTCTATTATCAAATAAATATTTACTTGAATCGAACAATTTTTATTTATCCAATTAAATTGTACTTCAATCAATAATTTCAGCATTTGAAGCAAATACCATTTAATCAATTTAAATTTATTTAAATTTTAATAATTTAAAAATTATTTGATTCAAGTAAATATTTATTTGATAGTAGACAAGTAATTGGTTCTTTGAATATAATAGTTTTTTTCAATGCAAACAAGCCATTTTTAAAATTTATTTTCAAAAAGTGCGACATTTTCAACTTTTCTTCCTAATATTGCAAAAAAATACCACTTTTTCGGTAGTAATATGCAACTCATTTCAATTTTCATAGTTTGGAAAATAAATTTAAACAAATGTAATTAAAAAATTGAAAATTACTTTTTAAATAATTTTTTAAGATAATTAAATTAAAATTTTTTCTAATACTTGAAATTTTGTAAAATTTTATTAAAAATAATCTATTTTCAAGAGTATTTCAATAATAATTTTTTCAAAATCAAAATCTGAAGAATTTTAATTACAAATTTTAAAAATGATTGAATTCTCAAAAGTTTGAATAAAAAATCTTCGAATGAAAATTTGTAAATGAAAATGAATGAAAGTTAGCTTCTAAAAATTATACCTATTAAAAATTAAAATATTTTCTTTTAAAAGTAATTCTTAGAATTTTCTGCAAAATAATTTTTTAAAATTAAATTATTATCAATATTTTCTTTTATAAATTATTATTGTTAAAATTTTTAATTAAAGATTTTAATTCTTAGTAGAGGAGGGATATTTTTAAAAATGATCAGGGCATTTATTTCATATTTTTTAAGTATGATTAATAGAAATTATTCCAATTCAGAATTTTGGGAAAGTTAACTTTTTAAATAAAACGAAAATTTTCAATTATTTTTTTAAAATATTGTCCACGGTGAATTGTTGAGTTCAATATGATAAAGAAAGTTTTGAGTTAGAGAAGTTTTTAAAGTTTAAAGTAACAAACATTTCAAAAAGTGTAACTCAAAAATAAATTTTCAAGTTACAATTTTTACCATCACTTTAAAGGAGGGTAATTTAACTTTAAAAAAAACAGAAAAAATTTGAAGCTAATAAAAATGCCTTGGCAAAGAAATAAAATACATTTTCGGATACAAAAAAAATTTTTTTAAATAAAAAAGTACTATTGGAATTTAAAAATTTAATATTTCATTTCATAAATGTCGAAATAAAAAGCATTTTATACAAGAAAATGTCAAATTTGATAACATTTCAATTGTTAAAAACAGTAGAAAAAAGCCGATTCGAAGCCTGTTATTTTTAAACATAATCTTTAAAAAGTAAAGTTTTACAACAAACTCTTAAAGATTTCTTTTTTCCAGGGATGATGAAATATTGCCAAGGAAATTACGAAAGCATTAAACATGTTATAAAACTCTCTTGTAAGATTTTTTTTACCCTCCTCTCTTATATTTTTAAATCCCTCAAGTTCCATTTGCAAACTCATTTGGTTTTTGCGAGTGAGTTGAATGTTTCTAATCATTTCAAAGGATTTGTTGATGATGAAATTAAAAAAAGGGGAAAAATTCTTTTCCGCATGAATTTTAGGACTTTAACTTCTGGAAGAGAGCGAGAGAGCAGTCAGACCAAATGCAACTCCTCAAAGAAAGCTCATTTCGAGTCACTTCATTTCCCTAGCAGAAGAAAAACGAAGATTATTATTCTTACAGTAATTTCCGTCTACTCGTGTCTTCTTTTCCTTCTCTCTTTCTCACTCGTATTCGCCCCAGTTTGCATAATCGTATATTACTTCCGAAAGCTCCGGAGGGGTTGCTGCTATTGACAACTCAGCACAAGATTTCAAAAGAACAAAGTGGGAAGATCAAAGCAAACTTTCAAGCATATCACTGTTCACTGATAATTTCTCTGATACGACTTTCCTCGTCGTCTTCGTCATCTTCGTCAACATCTTTGATCAGAATTTAAAATCAAATGTGACATCGTGTCAAAAAAAAATCACAAATAACTCTTTCTTCCTATAAAAACAATTTCTCAGATTTCTTCAATCCGTTTTCAATAATAAAACTTTTCCCCCTCATACATTTTTCATTCAGTTAAATCATTTTTAGCAGAATACAAGTGGCAATAAACATTGTTGCAATTTATAAAAGATCGCATCATAAATTTTTAACTTTTGAAAATATGAAATTTATATATTTATTTCCCAAGCTTACAAAAGTATTTAAATTAGAAATTCAGATTTTATTGCTTACGGACTCAATATATATCTTTTTCCGTAACTTCTGAATATTCTGAGCACGCAAAAAACATAACTTCCTCTTTTTTTTTTATCTTTATTACGATTTTCATCGTCCTTGATTATCAAGATCGTATAAGTAGAAAGGATGTAAACCACTTGTCAGAGTCTCTTTTCTTTTTATCAGATCAAAAAATACGTGTACAAAAAAAATGTATAAGCAAAAAAATATGTAATCAAACTTGAAAATCGTGAAACGATAAAGCCAATTATTGACGGATTTGATTGTTAAAGTAAAAGTGTGCTTTATAAAAGTCAATACCTATTAAAATATAACTCACATATGAAGTATTGATTAGTTCTCGTTTTTCAACTGCACTTTTTTTTCATTTTTATTCTTTTGTAATATTGACACTTGTACTCGTTTCCAATGCTTTGAACAACAGAGATGAATGTGACGGAGAGAGAGGAAGCGACCACCCGCGATTTGTTTACACTGTAAACTATACTCCCGTATCGTATGTTTTCAGTTAATTTACACCATTTTTCCTCCATATGTAACTTTCCTTGATATTCTTCCAATTTTTCAATTAAACTATAAACGTCAAATAAAAAAACAGGTTCTTATTTTTCTTTCGAAAAACATTTGTTTTGAAAAATTCCTTTTCCTTTTGTTCGCCGCTACCCTCTTTCATACACATAATTTTTGAAAAAAATGTTTCCGATTGTAAAAAAATTTTTTTTCATCACTCGTGCGTAGATGAGATTAAGGAAAAGGAAGTGTTACTCCATAAAAATGAAATATTTGCGATTTGTATTTCGAAAAGAATGCAACCAACGATGTTAGCATAGATTCATCATGGCTATTAAGAAGAGAGCGTGAAAAATTGCTCGTTGGAAAAAAAGACTATTTCTTGCGAAAGCAATTTACATAATCGTCAGGAAAGTAAAGCGATATATAGAGTGTATTTTCCTCCCAAGTGGACAATCTAAACCACAATATTTAATCAAGAATCAATAATGCAAACAAGGCTCTATATGAAAACGAGCACATTTTTCTTTCTCCTCTTTGTGTATTACTTTCTTTCTCTTTCACTCCACACTGATTACGAATCTAAGAAATGAAAATTAACCAACCATGTTAGGATAGGAGAGAAAATTGTTGTGTGAAGTAAAACAGAAAGCATTTTGGAATAATTGTCCTTTATGCAATCCATTAGTCGTAGTGGCAAAAATTATACACAGAAACTTTTGAATCGCTAAAAATGAAGTTCTCAAACTTTTAGATGAGATTATTTCAAAGGAGGACTTTAATCTAAATTCTCCATTTCTAGTGTTTGCGCAAAAATTTCTGTTTTCAGAAAGTATATAGATGGAGCAGCACTTTGTCAAAATTTCATATTAAATGTAAGAAAATATTTTATTCTGCACTGAAAAAAAAATTTATTTGATTCAAATAACCGATTAATTGACTATTATCAAGTTAATATTTACTTGAATCAAGTAATATTTATTGGAGTCAATTAAGTGGTATTTGCTTCAAATACTGAAATTATTGGTTCAAATACCATTTAATTGACTCCAATAAATATTATTTGATTCAAGTAAATATTTACTTGATAATAATAGTCAATTAATCGGTTATTTGAATCAAATAAATTTTTTTTTCAGTGTGAAAAATAAAAGAACTTTCTTGTAATTATACTGAACAACCTATAGAAGTATTTTTGGTTTTTTATAGAAAGCCCCAAAAAAACATTTGCAAACACTATAGGAAAATAAATTACCAGAAAAAACAAAATTACCCAACATTGGGAATTTCTGCGCATTTTTGTCGATTTTTACTTTAGTCGGAAAGTAAAGTTTACCAAAAAGTCATTATGTATGTACTCCCGGGTAGTGATATTTACTCTAGAAAAATAAAACATTCACGAAAAAAATATAACGTAACTTTTACTGTATTTACAAAAAGAACCCAAAATTTCTCGAGTTTCTGCGGATTTTTAGTAATTTTTACTATATAATGGATTTTTTAAAAGCTATTCAATAAAATTGTTTGAAAATTCAATTTTGAAGAATTTTAATTGCAAATTTTAAAAACAATTTATTGAATTCTCAGAAGTTTTAATAAAAAATCTTGAAATGAAAATTCTTATAACTTTTAATAATTTTTAAAAACTCAATTACCTTTAAAACAAGTAAATTAAAGTTTTCGAAAAATCTACCTTTTTAAACTTTATCGTTAAAATTTTAGAGAAATCAAATATTTTTAAACAACAAATTTTAAGAATATTTTTATTAAAATTTTTTTATTTAAAAATTAATTATATTGATTCAATCAATTATATATATTGAAAGTTGATTGGTTAGAAAAGAATAAGTCTAAATCTGGCTTCATGCTTAAAAACATGGTAATGAGTGCTGATTCGTTTTCAAATTATTAATAATAATAATTTTATTGGTTTTTAGTAGAAAATTACGAATTTAACATTAGATAACTAAATTTAATAGTTGACAACTACTGCTCCAGATTTAGAGAATACTATTTTCCCAGAGTGCCCGCAGAAAAATATACTCCGGAAACATATAGTAAAAGTTTCCACAAAAAAATAAAAGTCCAAAAACTCTCAATAGTTTAGATTTTACTTTGCAAAATCAGTAAAAGTTTCTCTTCTCTTCAGCTACAAAAGGTTTTATAAGAGAAAGAAATCCACTATAATCGGAGCTTAAGAATTGAAAAAAGTATTAATTTATGAGTTTCGATTTTCTATTAATTGAAAATTGAAAAAAGATAATAAAGATGATGGCCATTATGAGGAAATGGCATTGTGTGGCTGAGGTCTTTTGTTCGAGGACTTGAAGTTTATATATACCTATATACATAGTATATACAAAATCGCCATCGGTTGCTTTCGGTATATACACACACACATATAGTGGAAGCACGTTAAACGGAGGAGCGAGCGATCGGTATGAGGGAGAATATCGGGGGATGACGTGCAGCAGTGAACGGCTGGCGTTTTGATGCATTAGGTGTCTAATCTTTACCTCCCAGAAAGTGATATCTAGCGTGGTTAATGCGAGGCAAGTTTTCCTTTGCCGCAAAAGAGAGAGAGAGAGAGAGAGAGAGAGAGAGAGAGAGAGAGAGAGAGACGACAGCAGAAAAATTTTTCCCCAAACGACCTGGCAACAATGGTGACCAGCTGTCGTCGAGTCAGGTCAAGATGCGAAAGAGATTGTTGTATATAAGTTTCCCTTACACCGCACACACTCTGTTTCTTCTCTCTACCTTAAGAAATACATTTTTTCCAATATATACCAATAAACCAAAAACCAGCAGTTGACCCACACGTGGCATCCTTACCTGATATAACCATGTATATCGAATTTTTTGCTTCGTTATGGAATAATAAAAGGAAGCACGCTTTTCTTCCCGAAAAAAGAAAGAATCGAAAAAAATTCTCATCTTTTGGAATTATGATAAAAAATGATGTTACGCTTTTATAATGATATATGACGAAATGTCAATTCTCTCTTTTCATCCATTCTAGATTTTCACTACATGCATATAATGTTAATAAGTATTTGTATTCTAAATTTTGTCACCTTTTCTAAAAACTTCATTTTTCAATCAAAAAAGAAAACTCAGCGACAAAATTTTTGATCGAACTTTGAGGGATAATTTCCATCACTTGTCATGTATATTGTGTGATCGATTCAGTGTTTAATTAAGTAGAGAATTTTAAACTAGGTCGACAAGATATATACACATTGCGCGCTCTCTTTTCAAAAAAAAGAATGAAATAAACCTTGTGAAATCGAGTTCTCTCTGATAATTCGATTGACAAAGCGAATTATAAATTTTAAAACAAGTTTTCTTGCTTATTATCTAATTATGTGTAAACTTGTCACGAAGCTCCATAAATTATTATTAATTTTTAAGAAACAAAAAAATTATCTACATCTCCTATTGCTAATTATTATTTTTTAAAATAAATTACACACTTGATATCAAATTATATGAATATAATCTCACATTCATCTGGTATTTTATTACCTAATTTGTATTTCTTTCCTAGTCACCTTTCTTGCGCATCAATTATTACTTTAATTTCATAATATAAATATTTTAATGTTATTAAGATTCCTGAAGTTAGCGTCGATGACGCTCAGCGCCAAAAACTGTTTTTTAGAGATAAGAATAGGGGAGAGTGGGGCAAGACGGGGTACTTAAGGTTTAAAGCTCAAAAAAACGAAAATTATCGAATATATACTTTATTATTTTTTTTAATTATCATCTTTGGGAATCAGTCTTTCGTAAAAAAGACGTACAAAGGCCATCTGTTTCTTAAAAAGCTTATAATTAATAATATTGAAAAAATTGCAAATCTCCCCATCTTACCCCACCGGCGGGTAAGATGGGGTACTAACAAAAAACAACATTTTCACTTGTCAAGAGTTTCGAAATTTATCAGGACACTATTTCAGCATCAAATTTTGAAAAAAATTATTTTTTGTTTATCAGTAAAAAAATGTTTTGATGCTTAGTGTCGACGCTAACTTCACGAAACTTGTTAACAATAGAAATAATGAAAACGGTCCTAAAATAATAATAATAAATATACTAAAAAATAATAACAAATCTTCAATATTTAAACACTTTGACAAATATTCTTTTAAATGTACTAAAATTAACTCAAACGAAATTTCTTCTTCAAATTCAAATTTATAATTATATAATGTTACGTCACTTATCAAAAAAATAAATCATAAAGTCCAAAGTATTCAATTTATCTTCCTTAGCTTTTTAATTACCATCAGTGATTTTCCCTAAATATTTATAACGACAGGAGCAATAATTTATAAAAAGTTCAGAATTTATATATATGCAGATCAGTAAAAATTCAAATAAAAAATAGTTTCGTAAAATTTCAACGCAAAAATATCGTTGACATTTTTTTTTCTTTCATTTTAAATGAAATTTTTTTCTGTCACAAAGAATTCGATATATAGAAATAAAAGAGGAAATAATTTCGAATGGATATCTCGTCCCCCTCTGTAATTTTGTATATATATACAAAATGTAATTAACATCAGGTGTCATCCTGCGACTTCATAACGACTTCGTGATCACATTATAATCACATTATGAAAACGGTAAAGAAAATTATTTTTAGTTCCCAAAAATTGGTTTAAAAGACTGGTTCTCAAGCCAAAAGAAATAACCTACTTTTAAGAACTACTTTTAAGCAATACAAAAAATTCAAGAGAGTTTTGCCTTTAAACTCTGTTATTTTTGCTCGCGACTTCCCGTGTGGAAAAATATTGTGGCAGTCTAGAGTCCAATGATTTCCCGATTAGCAATCATCAAGTCCGTCTAATTCTAGACGGTCCATCAAGTCCCGAATCAGTGACTTAACAGATGGGCTTATTAGAAAAAATCTAAGTCAAATATGTCCGCCTAGTACGGTGTTATTAAGACCGTCTAGATTTGGTCTAGGATGTTATATGCGCATGCGTCGATGTATGCCCAGCTGTTAAGTAACATGGCCTGATATGCCTCTCCTTCAAATTTAGTAATACTTAATGATTTAAAAAACCATCGAATATTGTTATTTGAGAATCAATATCCACTAAATAGCAAATTTAGTAAGTTTTTATTTATTAATTTCATTAATTAGTGGTTGACGCCTAAAGATTGGTGCTGAGTACGACTGCTAGTTTCATCCGGCTGTTTTGATTTGCAGTAAATTTTATTTTACAAAAAGACTACTATATCTCCAATGCCAAAGATTGGGAGGGACACAAAAAGCCATACGCTTAAAGAAAGTTGAAGTGAAAAATACAGAAAATTAAAATATTTTTTTATACTTTTTATGATAAAAAGAAGTCATCAAAATTATTTCAAATATACTTAAGTTTTATCATTCTAAGAATAGTTGTCATAACATATAATGAGAAATTTTGAATAGACGTAGATTAGAATTTACTAGCACTGCTGATCAGACCAGAAACGCTGGTCTATTCTAGACGATAGCGTGGAAGTTTCGTTTCAAATCTGAACAGCCGCTCGACAAGACCGTCTGCCCTGGGTCTAGAAAGACGTTAGACAGTCTATTAGGCGCTTGGTTAGCGCCCTAAAATTTTTCCACACGGGTTATATATAAAAAGAGGTAAACTTTTACACTCAAAAGTTTATACTTATTCTAAAACCCAGTGTATACTCCATCTTAGAATATTTAAATTTCATCTTAATACAGCAAACTAAAGTATGAAAAATTTATTTCTTTTGATAAATTGTCGGTTGCATCAGTTAACATTATTTACCATTATTATAATTTTAAATTTTTTTATAATTTCAAAAAAATAAAATTATTTAATATTTTAAAACTATTATTTATTTAATATTTATTGTTATTTATCTTAGGGAAACATAGTCGAGGTCGGCCCACTTTTTGACTTTTGTTTATAACTTTTTTTTAAAAATGAATTTTGACAATTAAAGTATATGGTTGGAAAGTCCTGTTTAATAGGAACATCTTTTCTTTATAAAATAAATTGATTGGTTTTAAAATAAAAAAGTTATAAAGATTTAGAAAAAAAAAATTTGTAGTCCAGGTTGGTCCTGGACCAAAGGGCATTAATCGTTAAAAAATAAAATAACATGTTTGGAGTTACGGAAAATTGATTCTTTATTATTTACAGTTTGTAACTTGATGAAATAACAAAATAATAAAAATAGACAATATAAAAAAATAAATATAAAAAAAAAAATTTTGCACTGAAATATTAATAAAATTAAATAAAAATATTAATAAGATGATCAATTATAATATGAGTTATTCAGAATTGCAGTTTTTGCAAATGAAGTAGCTCGTCGTCATCTTTGCGCATTTTAAACACAAAGTGGCCGACCTTGACAGTAAGTAACATTACCGAATTGTTGTAACCATAAAGAAATACGTTTCGGGATTCGATTTTTTACTTTGCTTTTCTTTCCACCATGAGTCCCACAAATTTTCTGCATACTTGCCTTGACGATTCAATTTGTTTTTTATCTTTTATTAATGGTTTTTCACATGATGCACAAAACTTTTTTTGAGCTTTTTTTGTACCGACGTCACAGAAAACACAATTTTCGATTTTCCGAAAATGTAATTGAACAAAAAGTTAGGTTTCACTAAGACAAGCTTCGACAAAAATGCGCGTAGGTGGCGCTAGTGAACTTGACAAAAAAACGCGAATGGCCTACCTAGACAGTGGTCCAACCTCGACTATATTCCCCTACTATTAACTATGTATTATTATTGCTATTATTAATATTAGTCTAATAATAAATAATTTAACTAATGAAATAGAATCGATTTGTTCATTAAATGGGTAAATGAACGTTTTTTGTAGCAGTGGTAATAGTACATTTCAGTCAGACTAAAATACATACTCTAACTTCCATTATAAGTAGTGCAAGTTTATTTTAGTCAGACTTCGCTAAATTGGTATATTATCATTACTATTATTATTGCTAAAACTATCAATATTATTACTATTACTATTACTAGTACTATTAATATTATTACTATTATCATTATTATTATTATTATTTTTTTTTTTTTTTTGCTTAGGGACTTTTGGGAAATCTGCCTACAGATACCTTGGATTCCGCACTCCAAGGTTATGTGGGGTTGGTAAAATGAAACAAAAGGAAATATTAAAAAAAAAGATTATTATAAATCCTATTAATATTATTACTATGTGTAAAAAATTGTCCAACTAAAGCTTCGGCTTTGCTTTGAAGCCTCCTTGACCTAAGGCAATTTTATTATGAATAATTTATTACCAGGGTTGCCACAAAAATGTAATTTTGTTTTCCACTGATTTCAAGACAAAATTTTTTACTTTTTTCCCAAACCTATAGAATATTCTAATACACTCTAAAAACGATTTGATACACAAAATTTTACATTTATTTATAAATTGAAAAACTTCTGAAATTCAACTAATTTTAGTAAAATTCAAATAAACTTCAATACAATTGAATTCAATAAAATTTCAATAAAAATTTTAAATGCAACTTTTTCAAATTTTGAATTATTTTTCGAATTTTGAAGTAAAATTATATGACTTATAATGACTAATAAATGATTTATAAACAATAATTTTAGAAAATAAGCTCTTCGAGAATTAAATTATTAAAAATAAATTTAATGGTATTTTGTCTAAAGTTCAATATAACTATTGTCGGAAATATAAAAAAAATTCAAGGTCTTGTTTTAAAATTCTTGTTGATTTAAACGTTTTTAAGGTAACCAAAAAGTTCTAGAAGTATTAAATATGTTTTGTTCTCCGGATTTAAAAATCCTCTCGGTGACAGGGCATTGAGGTGAATAAGATAAAAAATGCGACCTCTTTGCTGCTGCACTTACTCTCTCATTTGAAAGAGTTTGAATTTATTAAAATATAAAAATACTTTTAGTTTTTGCGTGCGATCAGTAAGACGATTGCTTGTCGAAAGAGTAATGAAGCGAGGGAAAATTCCCCCACATTCCGGACAGATAACGCGGGAGAAATATTTCTCGAATACATTTTGGCGCGTTTCAGCACAATAAGAGGACTGTTGGTAAATATCATTAATTGAAAACGTAGATCTTTACATAATCATTTTTCCAACTGATAGAAAATCCTCCAACCTGCTATGCCGGCAAAATTGAAATAATTTTCTTTTTATAAAAAATAAATTAAGCAAATCGAACAAAATATTTTTAGGGGAGAGTCTCCAGTTGTGAGACACGCAGTTGTGAGACAGTAAATTTTTTTTAACATGCAATATTAAAAAGCCGATTGGTTTATATAAAAACATTTCTTTTTATATGAGCCAACTTTTTCGTGTACGCCGAAGCGGATATATAAACTGTTTTTGTTAAATACCAACACTGTGTGTGATAATCGACTAAAAAGCGTTTTTTCAATAAATGCAAAGTACTTTTTTTCCAAGTTAATTAATTGGAAAAGGTAAATGTAATGCATTTTCTTTTAGTGTTTTCCTTATATTTTGTGATGCAATATTGCATTGTTCCAATCTACGGTTGAAAATAATTTAATTTTCCTTTTTCAAAATAGCGCCAATTTCTGGGTGTGAGACACAGCATATCACCAGTTGTGAGACGGTGTCAACACCCATCTGGGCAGCATAAAAAATACGACTTTGCAGGCATACTATTTAAATGTTGTTTTGATTTTTTTTCTAGTATTTTTGGGCATGTCAAGTGGAAAAAAGTCAATTGATTCAGAAGAAATCAATTTTAATGCTCTTGTTGAAGCTATTAAATTGTGTTTATTTGATAGTCATATTTTGGCGAATAAATATTATTATATAGTATATAATAATATATATTATTAATATATTTAATTATTTCTACTAAACATAACGTTTTATGTCAAACTTATTAAATTTTAGCAATTTTTAATGAGTGTCTCACAACTGGAGACATTTTTTTTTTTTGAAAAAAGCGATGTGCTCGGAAAATGTATCGTAAAATTTTTTGAGTTCATCGAAACACTATACTTTCTTTTAATAAAAGTTGCGTATTTCTGTTACCTTTCGAAAGGTGCATTTTATTTACAATTTCGTTTACCCGTTTACAATTTACGGGTCAAAAATGAAACTCGTCTCACAACTGGAGACTCTCCCCTACTATTTTCAAAGATCTCTGGAAATCAAAAAAAGAAAAATTCTTTTATAGAAATTTTGATAATTTTCTAGAAATTCTAATAAAATTTCATAACTTTTCCTGATTTTCTTGATCAGTTTTACTATTTTTAACATTCCTGATTTCCCTAACTTGTGGCAACACTGATTACTATTATTAATGTTATTATTACACAATGTTAATATTTTTATTAATATTAATATTCATATTAATTTAAATATTTTAATTATACCCAGAGAAAAATTTTATCTAAATTAAATTTAATTTATTTAAGTTAAATAAAAGTTCATTTGTCTCAGTGCTTTTTAAATTATTTGTTTTAAATACAAACTTTATTCGATAGTTGAAAAAAATTATTTGAAACAAATAAAAAGTTTAATAGGCTCTGGAGTCAAATATACCCTTTTTCGGGTGTAATATTAATATGTTTATTAAAACTCTCCTTACAATATATGTTGATTAATATTAATAATTTTATGAACATTTTTAATAATAATGCTTTAAATAATATTAATATTAGCATTTTTAAAACCATGAATATTTTGAATAATATTGTACGAAAAGTTCCATTTCTTTATAGAATTTAATAAAGTCATAAAATTTACCTTAAACGGTGAAAACATATATTGAACGGGCGACAGAAAAGATAGAAGCAGATGTTCAAAGTAGAACTCACCTGTAACATAAATAGAAAATATTTCCATTATAGAAAATCCCCAATAGAATGAATGTCAGCAATGTATGTTTAAATATTGAATGATAAAAGTTAGTACAAGTTAGTACAAGTTAGTAAAACTAGAAAATTGTATGCTATAAGTGTCCTACAATTTGATATGATGCCTCTTGTTCTTTTTTTAGGAAATTATAACGTTATAATATACATCTAGTTGAGGAAGTTGGTTCACGGACAGTGGGTCCATTAGCGTTGAATCTCCCCTAATTTGGGAGAGCGAGTATGTATAAGAAGCGGTTTCTCACCTTTAAATATGTACACTTCCGTTCCACTTCTTCAAAAGCAAATATACATGAGAAAATCATATATACACTAGTTATACACAGTAAGAGAATGCCGAGGGCATAAAAAATGTCATTAAAGCATGTAGTACGTAAATTTGATATTGATATAACATTTCAAACAACTACATGATTATATATCCTTTACTGGTACGGAATGTTGATTTTTCTCATATATTATATATATATTAAACTAAAATGGTAATGGTTTTTGAAAGCTATTAGGAGGATCGTTCTCGTATAGGGTAGACAGTATAATAGGGGGAGAATTTTCGTAGGAGAGATTTCGTGGAAGTGGCTTAGGCAGACAGGCAAACATATATGTATATAGACACATACTATAAAGTAATAGTGTGTTAAACGCGGGTTAAAGTTGCCGCTGCGTGCAAGTAAAAGCAGGAAATGGCGTCGAAGGAAAAACGCCGGTTGGCTGATTCATGATGGAATCTAAATCAGCAAATGTAGCACTACAACGTTCTGACTCTCTGGAATTTAATTTCAGTTTAACTGACTTTTTTTAACGTCAACAATTTGGACACATCGTAAGTCAAGTGAGCTCTCTCGTAGAGAGAAGAAGAATGTATAAACGTAGAATAATGGACATTCGGGAACCCCAGAAAGTTATGGTTGTGGCTTGCTGTCGCCGGGTGGCGCATTGTAGGCTAAATAAACACAATTCGGGCAACATTGCACCACAAGGATTTCATGGAAGAACACCCAGTAACTTTCCTTCAGTTTCTGTTTCAACCTATACCAGGATTGCCACCAAAATTTTATTTTTTTCCCTTCATTTCCAGACGGAATTTTCACTTTTTCCTCAACCTAAAGAATTTTCTGCTTCACTCTAAAAATTATTAGATACTCAGGGCTAGAACTAGGTCCGTAAATCCCGTAAAAGTCCGTAAAAGCCTGTTTTTCTTAAAAACGTCCGTAAAGTCCGTAAACTGTACAATATAATTTGGATAATTTTAGAGAAATTACAAATGAATGTAGGAATTCAATTATTTTCAAAAGTAATAAAATTCTTCACAAAAATTCAATTATGCTAAAAAATTTTTAAAAATTCTCGTCAAAATTTCAATTATTTTTAAAAATAATTAAATTTTTCTCCGAAATATCAATTATTTTCAAAAATCTTAATAAAATTCTTGGCAAAATTTCAATTATTTTCAAAAAATTTTCCTCAATTCAATGATTTTTAATAAGTACCTGCTATTCTAATAAAATTTTCTAAAATAATTCAATTATTTGAAACAAAATTTAATAAAATTCAACACAAACCTTTAATTATTTTCAAAAAATAATAATCACAGGAATTTCATTATTTACAAATTTTTTTATAAATTTCTTCGCAATCATTCAATTATTTTCATATAAATAATAAAATTTTTACAGGGATTCAATTATTTTGGTAAATAATAAAATTCTTATTAGTAAGTAATTAAATTAATTTGATAAATAATAAAACTCATTGCAGAATTTCAATTATTTTAATACAATTTTAATCAAATTCCTCGAAAAAATGTAATTATTCTTAAAAATTTTATTAAAATTCGTCAAAAGAATTCAATTATTTAAAAATTTATTGATACAATTCTTTATAAGAATTTAATTTTAAGAAAGATGCAATTATTCAATAAATTGTTTTTTTATATTTAAATAATTGAATTCTAGTAAAATTTTCTCATAAAAATTGATTTAAAAATGGATTTCAGTTAAAATTTTATATTATAATTGAATATTAAAAGCATTAGAGCGTAAATTTTTAGAAATAATTGAATTTGAAAAAGGTTTCAGATTAAAATTTTTTAAAATTTGAATTTTTCATATTTTTAACTAACAATTCTGTGGAATTAATTTTTTTGAGAAAGTTTAATTGAGGATTTTTTTATATTTTTTAATATAGGGTCATTTGGGGTAAATGTAAACAAGGGGTAAATGTAAACAGTAGATGTTTCAGCTAAATTTACAAATTAAAAAATAAGTACGACGTCAATATTTTTACCTCAGCTCACCTACAAGATGTTCTGAGTATTGCCAATATTTTATTTTGACAATTGGCAATGCCATAGTGTAAGTTATTTTTTAATGCAAAAAAGATTGAAAATCAAAATTTTACTGTTTTAGTATTTTGTCTCGCATTTGAATAAAAATAAATTTAAAAATCAAACAAAAATATGTAATTCTTCCTTATTAATGCCCTACCAAAAATTGACTTTGATTTTCGTCAATTTAGTTAATAAATAATTAAGTGTTTACATTTACCCCGAGAATTCGAAAACTCGGGGTAAATGTAAACAGAACTTGAACTACATTTTAAAAGAAAATAATTGAATAAATTTGCTTCTATTTCACAATTTCATTAATTTGGCAATGTAAATATTACATAGAAAAGGAAATTAGGTCCTCTTTGAAAAAAAAAATTTAATAATAAAAAAAAAATTGTTTTTTGAAAATTTGATCAATTTTTAAAAATATGTTAGGTTCATCCGCCATTTTGAAAATTTAAAATTTGACTTGAAATTCGTATTCAGCGACCTCAAAAACCCCCTAGTAGCCAGATTCAAGCAAATTTGATCAATTTTTAAAAATATTATTTTTAGGTTCATCCGCCATATTGGATCCACCATTTTGAATTTTAAAAATTCGATTTTAGATTTTTATTCAGCAACCTTAAAAACTTCTTTTTATCAAGTTGAATGAAAATCTATTTTCAAATTTGTTCAAGTTATTCAAGTTTTTACATTACTAATTTTGTAATGGTTGATTGTTTATTTTATATGATACATTATCCGTCAACTGGTTGATTTACTATACATCTACGAAGAATTTTTTTTTTAGTTTTTCCATCCCTTAAAACAGTAGTATACTTGAAATAACTTGTTTCTTAAACCTCGCTTAACTACAGTGGTGTTTACATTTACCCCGAATTTTAGGAAAATTTCAAAATCTCGGGGTAAATGTAAACAGTCAGTTTAAGGCGATTCAGGTGCATCAATATTTTTTTGTACCTCATCAAATTTTTCTAGGGAACTCTAGTAACAAGTTCATGCAAAAGAAATCCGTCCGTTTTACCTTTTAACAAAAAATAAACTAATGTTTTTCGTGAAAGATAGATATTCCGTTTACATTTACCCCAATTGACCCTAATATATTTAATGGAACAATTTATGAATAATTGAAATTTCGTATAATTGAATATTGTAAAGAAATTGGTTTGAAAATTGTAAAAGAACTTTTTCGAAAATTATTAAAAATAATCGATTTTAAGAAGAATTTTAGTAAAAAATTCTTGAAACTAATATTTGAATTGATAATGATTTTATCACTCGATCATCTTTAATTATTATAAAAAATTAAATTTATAGTTTCAAGTAAAATGTTCTCTTATTTGACTCGGACTGGTTATATTTTTGTCAGCAATTTGTCCGTAAAGTCCGTATTTTTAAATTTAGTATATTACCACCCTTAAAATAAGAATGTATTCGAAGCATTTAGTATAATATATTTAAGAGTATTTACTAAATATTAAGAATATTTTATTCAGTGATATGTTCAGTGATATATGTTCTAATACATATCAAATATCAATATTCTAATACATATTTATTAATTGTAAAATTATTGGTAAACAATTAATTAACAGATAATAATTTTATGATAGATCTTCAAGAATTTAAGTTACTTTATGAGGCCAACAAAAAAGTCACCAAAATTCTAAATTTTCTTATGAATTCTAAAAATTTAATTTTTTTCCAGTAATTTTGTTAAAATTTCCTGACTTTTTCCTGAATTCCCTGACCTGTGGCAACAATGTTCTAAACAAAAATTCCCTCTTTTCTATAATTTCTCTGGAAATTCACAATATTGAATTTTCATCTTTTCCCAAAGGAAATATCGAAAGATAAAAATGCAGGTGAATTCTCGAGATACACAAAAAAAAAGGGAATGATACATTTTTCAAAACACAGTATCGTATTATTAAAACGTATTTGCAACGCTATTAAAGATATACGTGCATGTTTATATTTTAATATCAACTTTATATTTCCATACACAGTTTAATTGCAGCAATGTTCTACATTTTTCCGTATCTTTAAAAAACCTTTATTTCCCCACAAAACAACTCTAAATATACATTTCATGTTTGCAATTTTAAACTTTTTTTTTATGATTCCCTCCAGGAACACACATGTCATATAAATAATGAAACATTTTCAAAAAACGGTCTGTGTATATTTTTTTTAAATCTTTCATTTTTGCAGCATCTGTTTTCTTATATACATATATATATATAAAGAAACCTGAGTCTTTGAGAGAAACGAAGCTCCCATAAGAATGTTAAACTTCCCTTGATAGAATCCAGATAACGCCTGTATTTATAAATTTAGAAACACACAAAGCTGACATTTGAGAGTACGGAATGCTCATAAGTGAGAAACATCCAAAGCGTTAATTTCGCTCAAAGTTTTAAATTCATTTTAGTGAAACAGAATATGCACACTGTGCGAGAGACTTTTTTCCCCGTCATCTTTCTTTTTTATTTGGACACGGATTAATTTCACCGCAAAGATGTAATTTTTTTCTAAATAGAGAAAAATATTTTGGGTACCCTGTATAATCTGTATAATACATATGTTCACAAAATGTACACATTATAAAAATCAATAAAAATGGAATATTAAGTAAAGCATCAATCAAATGTTCCCCTCCTGTTTTTCTCCGACAATCGCTCTTTTCACATAACGCTTTTCCCACAATCATATATATGAACCAATGATTGTGAAATAACTATCAAAAAAAGCTAAATTTCCAATGCAGTCGACCTTTTTCATATGAACCAAAAAAAAACAGATCAGGGTGTCTACTGAGAATATCATTCATAGTTTCAGGACATTTCTAGAACGAAAATTTAACACACTTTATTTTTTTAACATTTTGTATTTTCTCCAAACTTTTCTTCTCCTTAAAATTAATAACAATAATTGGAAGATTTTTACAGTTATTTTTTACATTATAAAAATCAAAATAATTTGCATTTAATACCAAAAAATTAGTATTTTGTTTGAAATGTTTTGAAATTTATTTTATTATTTCATTTATTCCCTTGTCTAAAAATTTGAACTCTGAGTTTAAAAAACTATTTTAAAGTAAAACAGACACTTTACAACCTACACTGACAATAAATTTTATTTGATTCAAACAACCATTAGCAAAAAAATATTTACTTGAATCAAATGTTTATTTAATTCACATAAATTGTAATTGAACGCATAATTTCAGTACTTGAAGAAAATATCATTTAATTAACTTATACAAAAATTATTATTATTATACAAATAAATACAATAAATATAAAATATAAATAATTGCCCCCAAAAAACGTGACACCATTTGTGAACATTTATCAATCAGTGGATGTGATTTAAAAAAAATCTATGTAAAGAAAAAATATTTCAAACGTCTAAATAATAAGAACATAATATGAAATTTCAGGACGCATTTACAAGTTTTCAGTTATTCCAGAACAGTATTAAAAATTCAAGCAGTTTTCCACCCTGCTGATTGATTAGTTTTCCGAAAATGTTGATATTTTTCGTTTTTAAATGGTAACAAGTGAGAATAATAATAATAATTTTTAGTTTGACAATGTCTCTATATAGAGAAACGTCCGCGCTTGATTATACTTTGAGAGAAAGAGATTTGTGTTGTGTATTTTTTTCCTATCCTTTTGCGAACGTTTTTCAAGAGTGTCTCTGTCTGGTGGTTCGTAGCAATTAAACTGTGAAGTGTGTAAAGTAGCGAAAGAGGAAATGACCGGTTAACGCGGTCGCCGATTTAATTACTGAAAAAGTAATTGAATCGTCGGTGAGCGAAACGTTGTAAGTGACAACAAAATGAACAAACACAAATGCCGCTGACTTTTGTGAAATAAAAGTAATTGAGGTGATTATTGGTTTTCTTTCTTGTTTTAATTAAAAATTTACTTTGACGGATAGACATTGTTGCATATTTATCAAAAGAAAACCACTAATTATTCTCAATTCATTTTTCGCATTTTTTGCACAATCATACCACCATCAATAATGCATATTTTTTGTTTGAAAAAAAGAAACTGATTTATATTGAATCCAGCTTTTTTACGAATAAATATATGAAAAAAAAGAAAAAAATCCACGTGATTTTAAAAGGCGATTTTTCTATTATTTAATTTTCATAAGGGGTTCACATTGTGCATGTGTGTGACGCAACCGATTTTACTCTTTCTCTCGGATTCAAATTCTCGTCGTAAAAACTTGAAAAGGTGTCATTCTCTCGTGAAAAAAAAGAACTGTACGTTCGATTACTTTTCCCAGTGGTGTATTTCCCGAGTTTCAAAGCGCTCTGTATTTATTTTACGCTCGCTTGCGCGACTTTGATCGAGTCGCAAAGTAGATGTCGCAAGGGACGATGTTAGTAAAATAATCGACTTTTTAACTTTATTCGCACAAAAAAAGAGAGAAAGCAAAAAAACATTGTTTTCATTGTTAACTGCTTCATTTCACGAACACTATCGTCCATTAAATGGAAATTATTAAGCACAATTTTACTGCATTAAGCCACATTACCGAATTATTAATAAAATAGAAAATATCAATCAGGAGTCAATTTATCAGAATAATAATGATAAATTGATGCAGTCTGCAACTTTTAGTTTTCAAGATTACTTTTATACGAAACGTCATGTCCCGTATAATGTTGAATAAATAATTTTAATCATAATAATAGATACTAATAATAATACTAATGAATATTATTAATTCAACAATAATTAATAATTTCAGTTTGCGTACGAAATGTACATGTATAACTTGCGACAGAATAAACATTTCGTTAGAAGAATTAATTCAAATCCACCTCGTCCATTTAGCACAATACAAGGCTTAACTAAATCCAGTTTCATTATTCAATAATCGGATGACCGATTTCAATTGCAAATTACGTATACGATTTGATGCCATAGAAATTGAATAATTAATGTTTCAATATACATTCTCTTGTGATGTTTGAATTTTCGAACGTATTCGTCAAATAATTCTTCCTTCCTTTCCTTTCGTTAATTTAAGCGCATAATACGCATCATTTATTATCACTGCAAAAGTTTCTTAATTGTTTTTCAAAAAAAGAAGGAAAAAAAGTAACTTTCATCAATTCTGTTTGTTCATTTAAGAGAAACGCAAACAGAATATTTCCAGGAGAAATTCCCGTAAAGCCCATCCTTTCCCCCTTTTTGGTTTTACTATCAAAGAAACTCGTGGAATGATAAACAAATCGGACTTGGTGTTTGTGTTATGTGTCCACGATCCTTTTAGAACTCGATTTCGAACATTTCGGAAAACGCTTTAGAAATCGTTGGACCAAGTTTAAACTTATTTTGCAACGAGTGTCAGTATAGTACTTGCGCCAGATAGTGGATACCACACATATACACACATATATATATGTGTGTACATTAACTTTAACTTAAAATGTATAAAAATTTATTACCACGACGTTAGAACTTTTCTGGGTATTCCAGTTATTGCGTTATATTCGTAATGCTCTTATATGAACGCGCTTCGTGCCAAGAATTTATATCTTAAACTCGAGAGAGAGGGAGAGAATAACGCAGATCACGCGTTATATTTTTTCCCTTTTTTGACATTTTTTTCCTTTTTTGTTTTCTTTTTCCTTTTAGGTCCGCAAAAGGATTAGATGAAACCTATGTTTCGTAACCAGTTTTCTTCGCCTTTATGAATCCTCCTAAAAGTAATGTAATTCTAAAGGGTTACTGTGTCTCTTGTTAAAGTCAAGTCAGAGGGATATAAACTTGTTTCACTTTACTGTTCTCTTTTATTATGAGATTGTAGAAAACTTGCTTCTTTTTCCTATTCCACAAAATTTACCCAATTTCTAATGTTTCATAAAATATTACCATTTTTATATAAAAATTGTAAACTATTCGTAAAATTATTCATTCAAATTTTCTTTTTCCAAAACTGAACATGTCGATTTAGAGAAATTTCGCAAGTTATCGTCTGATAAATTCTTGAGGTTACAAATTTCAAGAGGAACCAGTGAATTTTTAAAAAATTGTCCAACATATTAGATCTGACATTTTGAATTTTTTTAAATTTTACTTTATACTCATATTCAACGATACCAAAAACTCAACAACAAAAAATTCCATCTAAATTTAAAAAAAAAATTTAAAAAGTTGACCGACATATAAAAAATATGGGAAAACAGTAGGTAATCACCAGATGACTTACTGAAGTCGATTACAAAAAAACTAAAAACGTAAAAAAGACATTCTAAAACGAAGACCAATTTAAAACAAATTTATAATAAAAATTAAAAGAAAAAACTTCCACATTTACCCCAGATGTTCCATAATTACCCCAGATGACAACACTTCCTTGTTATGATAACAGCATTAAAATATTTCACTATCAACGAAATAAAACCGTAAAATCTTTCATTCGAACACAATTTTGAACCATTTTTCACTATTATTATTATGATTTAAACAGTTTTTATTAATTATTTTTATTACTCATTTTTGAAATGTTTTGAAAAATAAATAAGTTTTTAATGGATTAGTTTAAATTTGTAAAAAGAAAAGGGGCGGTATAATTTAAAAGGCGGAGAGAAGAGAATAAATGCTGGTTTATTTGGACAATAATGAATTTTACGAGTCCAAGAAGGTAGTAAAACAAACTATTACATTTTCCAACAACTAGCTCTATATTTTTGTTTCCACTACGTTTTAAAATCTTAATCTAAATTAAGATCGAGCGAAACTCGTTCCACTTCCTTGAGAGGAGATGGCAATATAAATTATGGCAGGTATTATCGACATTAGCTTCTCATCAGTCAGAAAGAGGTGGGTAAAAAAAAAGAAAGAGAAGTGAGATCACGGCTCGAGCCAAAGTCAAGTTTTTTATAATTAGTTACTTCCAACTTTTACTATATATACATTTATGACCAGTCAAATGTATCATATCCACAGATATAAATAATTCATTTCTAACACTATCCGGGTAAAAGATAGACCAAACAGAAAATATCAGTTGGAAAAAAAGTCTATAGATATATTTATTATCTCCACATTCTCTCTCTCTCTCTCTCTCTCTTTCTCTACTTTTTTTCTCCTCTGATCTTTAATTATGTGATATCGACATTTGAAAAACAGAAAGCACTCTATGATCTAATTGATATTTCCTCCACTAAGTGAACAATAAATAAACGAATCATCAATTTATTTTCCCTGTTCAATATTTACTCTTTTTTGGGAAAATACATTTGTAAATTTTATCGAGAAAAATATTCATAGATTCATATAGTGATATTGGCAAACACAAAATAAAGTAAATACAGAGAAAAGCCATTACTTTCAGTTTCTATATTAGTTGTCCACATACTATTGTGTTTAATTATCAGAACGTGAAATAAAAAGAACTTTTGTGGGACAATTGTGACAATGGTATATTGGTTCGATTTTTTACCATTTAGTTCAGGTGAGAATAAAAGAGGAGTTTCTTAATGTCTCGACATATAGACGAAGTGAGATATTTGTTATTGGATGAGTGGAAATGAAAGGATCTTTCAGTAAGTGTAGTTGGGAATAAAAGGGCAGATGGATGTACCCGGTAGTACAAAGCAGCATTAAGATTGGGTGTGCAGCCGGAAGGTAATCTTGTGGGCCTCGGAGATTGCAAAATTCCCCGACACCCCTTATATACAGACAGGTAGGTATCTAATCGAGTGAAGAAGAGAATGAAGCATTTCTCGTTTCCCGACGCTCAAGTAAAGAACGAGGCGAGGTGAAACCGATTTTGAACGGATCAAACAGCGTTCATCTGTTACGAACCGACACTTTACGAACCCCACTATGTATACAGCATTTTATGCAAGTATATTTATCTTAGAGCATAAAATATGCAAGTACGATTGTGGAAAATGTAACAAAAATTCTACACATACATGTAAATTTGCAATGAGCGGGAATATGCGAGACAAGGGCGAGATGATTTAATACGGAGAAAGGATTCTCCCGTGACTGCGGCATTTACTTGAGATGATTTCCAGATCCCTGATCGCTCGAGCAAAGATAATCCCACGAACAAGCAAACGGGTGCTTTTAAACAAAGGAGGCGACCGCTCAACCATGATCGAAGTTCGTCACGGTACGTGATCGTATCTTGCCGATCGGTCTTTATTCGCCCTTACGACCATAACTCTCTGGGATCCACCCGGAGTCACGATAATCATCGGTCAATGGTGTAGGTGTATTCTTTCAATACACATTACCTGTATATAACTCTCCCCCACACACTATCACTATTTCCAGGGCAAAAAAGAAATTCGCTTTTTTATCTCTCACCTTTCCACTTTATATCGAGGGAAAGGTTATATTCTGCCTGGCAGCCGCACCACTTATTTCAAGCATCTATCGAAACTTTATGACTTCACGACTCCCAATATATTTTTATAGACTATATAAATACTAAACAACCATTCAGTAGTTTATAACTTTCTGATGTAGTCTTTTTTCACCTTCCTCCCCCTTTTACATTTTATCCAATATGTGATTTTCATTACCATTGAAAACAGTTGTTCCGATAAATGTTAATATCGCAATTTTTATCAGAATAAATAAATATCAAAATGACTTATAAAATTCTATAATGGAATGTAAATAGAGTTGACATTATACTTTACTAGTTGAAGATTTCTGTTAAAATATATTTCACCCGTGAAAACGTATTTATTTCCAGATGTTTAATGTAATCGCAAATATGCAGAACTTACATTCTGAGTGGCGTAATCTCTTAATCCCAAAAGTGTCACACAGAATGTTGTTAAAGTTTGAAACTTCCGATTTCCAAGTCCTTGATATAAACTCCACCATATAGTTAAGTAAAATTCCAAGTAATTTCCAAGCTTCAAATTAAGTTTACGATCAGTAGGATTTTCAGGAAAACTTTTATTTCTTGATTTACGATTCGGCACTTTAAAAATCTAATACCCTCTCATGTGATGAGAATTTGAAGATAGAAAGTCATTTCCAATACTGACTGCGCTAAAAACTCTATTCTGATCCTCCTACTTTTCAGTTTCAATTTCACCATCTATTGGCAAATTCACCTCTTGAATTAAAACAAATGCAAAATTTTGTTACTTCATCCAAAATGCTTTGTTCCTTTAGCCGAAACTTTTTTAACTGAACGGAACAAATTTCCGCCTATCTGACGTTACTGTTAATTACTGCTCTAATGAAAAATGAAACTACGAAACCAAAAATTTATCATTATGAAAAAAATATTGGGTTAAGTATTAGAATAAGTATTAAAAGAACTACTGCATTAAAAATTGGATTAAGTCCTGGAGGCAGTATTTTAATAAATAATGGATTAAGTAATTGAACAAGTACTACATGAAACATTGGATTAAGTACTAAAAGAAGTACTGCATTAAATATTGGATTATGTACTGCAAGAAGAATTTAAATAATCAAGTAATGGAATAAAGAATGAAAGAGTAGTACTTAATTTATCAAATAATGATAAGAACTTGATGCACTCTAAGTAATTATGAATGCGCATTATTTAAAAACTAAATGCATTGAGAGAAGTTAAACAGATTTATTGCAGAGTTGAATTATAAAAGTAATTTAGCAGATTCGAACTAAAATGTCTAATACCTACTCCAGTGTACTAATTTTGGTATTTAGTCCAGTAATTAAGTAATATAGTAGTCAAACAAAAACTGTATACTTTTTGCCACTAGTGTTGCGTGTCGAACGATTCTTGATCGATAAATTCGAGCATATCATCAAAATTACAATTAAAACAATAGAAAATTATACGGTTTCGTCCCACTTTTTTATTGGTGAAAAAACTAATGAAATCTTTTTGTTCGACATGCATCACAATTTTTCATATACATAGTTTGATTTAGTACTTTTATCAGTGCTTAATCCGGTACTCTTATCATTTTTGTAATTTTAGCATTCTGTACCTACTTTTAGCAGCACATAATCCAGAACTTAATCAAATACTTATTTCATTACGTTCCACTATTTATTTCAGCTCTTATTCTGGAACTGAATTCAGTATTTCTTTCTTTACTGAAATTAATTTTGCATCCAATACATTTTTCACAAGAGGAAGGCCAGACAGTTGCTAGTCATCCATTTGGCACGTCTATCGAGACAGCAGACGTCAAGTTTTGTGCAACTGACACACGAGACGTACATTCGTCCGCAGGATGCTCATCTGTTGTTTCTGATTTGGCACGTCAGGTATCATGAACAAAAAGCAAAACCAAATCTACTCCATACTACTATTGTCAAGTGTAGCAGAAGTGCTAAAATTTGTGCTGATTTCATCATTTTCCAAGTGCTTGTGTGGATAACAAATTTTAGAAGCTTGTACACATCAATAATATGTAAATTACCTACAACGATAATCAAAAATTCCAACATGGAAACTAAATTAAAATCATATTTCTGTTGTGAAACTTGGTATACACAATGTACGATCAAGAGCGACAACAATAAATATCATAATTAATGAACGTGAGCCAAAGACCTCTCCCATAAATATACATTGTGATATCTAAAAATGACGATCGCCTTTGATCGGGTTCAAGACAAGGTCTTTTAACGTTGACGAGGCATAAATCAAGACGCCTAACGAGTCGAGAGTCTCGAGCGCTGCAGGCAAAATGGGAACCTGAGTCTTAACTATATACACAAAATATCTACATACATACACACATACACTCAGCAGTGGGAATATAAACCCATGATGTAGGAGAAATATACATACACATACACACAATTTCTCTTGTATTTTGAATTTGAGTACCGACTCGAAAGCTAGTCACGAACCCGTCAAAATTTCTAACGCCGGTACTTAACTCGACTTCAAAGCTCGACACTTTCACACCTTGCAAAGCAGATGCTATGTGGGAAGTAGCAGAAAGAAGAAAACGAAAAGAAGAAAAAGAAATGAGAAAAAAAGGTAGAATTAAAATTGGCAGTGACGCGCCTCATTGCTCACAAGTTTGCGTTGAAAGACAAAGAGAAAAAAAATTTCTTTTCAACAGCTGCTCGCGGAAATCAGCTTGTTTAGATAATACACGTAACGAATATAAACCTATACTCAATGATGCATTCCATATGTGAGCAAACGATAAACAAGCCTTTGACACTACCGATGAATTTTGTGTCTCTTGATTTCAAAATGAAATCGCACCTGGTTGCTCGCTTGGTATTTAATTTAATTCACAGATAATGATCAGTCGTGGGAATCGTACAATCATTTATATTCCTTGATGACTACGTAACTTGTAGGTCCTCCCAAGGTATTGATCTTTTTTATTTTAGATATTCTCTCTCTTTCTCAGGTGAATCGTGTTTTTTTCTACCAACTTCTTGTATTCTCTTTTAGTATATCTTTTTCTCTCCTTTTTTTCCACCTTTACTTAAGGCCAAAAATGCGACGACTCGAAAAAAAGTAACTCTCCCAATAAAGATTCTGTGAAATAATTACCAAAATTGGTTTTGCTTCTGCGAAAAAAAAGAGAAGGAGAAGCAATTGTGAAATTATCTAATTAGAAGCAATAAAGAGCGCGAAGATCATTAAAGGATTTCCGTTAGTTTTGGGTCGTTGTTTGCGCCCCAAAAATATTGTATACACAAAATTTGGGGTGTCCTGGAATTTTTCAGTTGGACAGTTTGAAAGAGTCGAAGCTAAAGCAAACAGGTATTTGCCAAAGATACTTAGGGCACTTTCTCTCCTGATTTTACAGAGAGAGAATTCAACTCTCTGAGGAATGTTTGAAGCATTCAAAACCTTTATTTAGGGTATACAAAATTATTTAGTGGTTGAAGAAGAATTCGGGTGCAAAGAGAAAGCCGCAAACCTCAAAAAAAAGAAGGAAAAAATCTCTTGGGACCAATTTCCACGCCTCTCTGCTTGGATTTTCCTCTCTGTTTGAAAATTAACTAACCACCTACGAAACCACTAAATGTACAAATTCACTCTTTGTCTCTGAGTTCTAACAAATGGGTTTTCATTTCAATGGTTTTCTGTTTCACTATGGATTTTTGTAATTGAACACTACACAGTGCATTCCGCTCTGGTTATTTTACAAAACATCCAACACCCTCGAAATAAAAAAAAAAGTTTATACATTGAAAAAAAGGTTACTCAAAGAAATTGTTAATCCAAATAAATGAAAAATTTATATATAAATATAAAGGTTTCGTTGGGTTTTGAAAATTTAACTCAATAATAACTGAAATTTAGCTTTAGCCGATTCATTGGATCAAATATATCCTTTGTTTTTACTGGTTGAATTCAGACGAATAAACAAGTTCATGCGCTTCAATCAACGAAGCGCTTAACTTAGTTAACCCATGCCCGACCTACACAGCAAATGATCGGGCAGTTGGTACAACAAAACGTTTCACTCGCAATTAAACTAACAGGGAGTGCCGAGAGACGAAGCTATTTTTCACGGTCAAAGACTAGGCAATTCTTTTTAAATTTCTCTCAGTTGTTCCTATAATTGTAAAAATCGTAGCACTCTATTCAAGTCACTTGTATACGAGTCGATACACCTTGAACGAATCTATAGCTTTTGAATTAGAAATGAAACAAGTTTAGCAGAAGCACTGCAACAGTTGTACAATCAATTGTCCGGAACTTGACAATTAAAAGCGTGGATTTCATTCAAAAAAAGGCCATGAAAATACTTCACCGTTTATTTTTAATCAAGCTTAATTTATTAACGTGCACAAAAATAGTAGATAGTAGTAGCAAATAGCAAATATACATATAGCGAAAAAAATTATCTTTTTCTCAAATTAATTGTTTTTTTTCTCTCACTGTCAATTTGTCGAAAGGAAATTCAATTGGGAAAAATTAATAATCACCTTATCTCTCGACAAAAGTGGAAACACTTAAATTATAAACTTATGTTTTTAAACTCTCGTAAATCTAAAGTGCAATTAAATAAAAACTCTCATTTTAGCGTTCAGAACTTGAAGCATCTAAGAGAACCTCTGGTAAAGGCCATAACGGAATTTATAGATTGTACGGAGTACTGCTTCTTTCACGAACCGGTCAGAACACCATAAATGGGCCCGATTTGCCGGTCTGTGCGGATAAGGTACAGAAAAACCAAGACCCCGACTACTATTTTCCCTCAGTTTTATAATTTAAAAAAAAGAAACTACAACAAATACCACTTTTTCCCGAATGGAATGCGTATCAACATTCTAAGAGCGATTGGTGTTCAATAACATATCTTAATGTTACGACATTTAAACACAGGAGTTGAGCAAATTATACAGTTCTTCACTTCAAAGATGCGCGTTTTTCATAAATACTAATTCATTTCTCAACACCTTTATAACTTTTTCTTCATAGTCTCTTAAAAGTCGACAAATGAAATTTTAAATGTTTCTAAAGTTCTGAACGTTCAATTTATTAAACGAAATTTATTTATTTTTCATCAAATTAACATTCAGAATATTTCATATCAATTATTTGTTTTCAAATGACAATGAAAAACTTGTTAATAAATTTATCAAATATAAATTTCTAAAAGGATTTTATTGATCACTCGTAGTAGTTGCAATCTAATTTTGCTGGAAATACGTTCGGATATTTTAACCAAGCATTTCATTAATAAACGTATTTGTGTTTCTATAAAAAGTTTATTGCATCTAAATCGGTACAACAAAACAGTTTCTTTAGTATGACGAAATAATTTTTTTTTCTATCACAAAATCTGTTTACGGTTAAGGTATAGATATTTTATCAAAAATATTTAAATTGAAAAATTTTGAATTTTCAACTTTTATATTTTATAAAATATGTGCCAAAAATATTTTCAACATAGTAGAGTAATTTGGGATGAAATAAAACAGCACACAAAAACAAAAATTCTGAAACCGTGTCAAAAATCAAGTTTGAAAGTCAACAAAGTTGAAGGCTAACAATTTTTCAAACAAACTTTGAACAGAACCCACAATTTATTTACACATCCAACGAAAAATACGCATTTGACATTTCAAAACAAACAATTGACATCTAACGTTGCAGTATGATGCAAATATTTTAATCTCTTTTTCGAATTAATTTGATCCACAACGCTTTTTGATACCCCTAGGTTAACTCTTTCATTTACGAAGAGCATTTTTGAAAATAAAATTAAAGAACGATTATCATTTCCGCTATTAAACGCGAGGAGTGTTCGATAATTGTCCCATTACCATGGGCATTGAGGGGCGCAACACGAAAAAGGGAAGTGTAATGTCACGGCAATGAAATACAAGAATTTCCGCTTCGATTTTAAAATGCGAAGAAGAGATAATTTAAATAAACCAATAAATTGATGGTTTGTAATAGGCACATGGCTGCGAATGGAAAGAGATTACACAAGGCTGATGAATTTTGACGATAAATCTCACAGTTATTAACGAATCGGATGATTAATCTCTATCCTATATCGGAAAGTTTAATCCATCATAAAGTTGATAGATACTGATTATCTTCAATTGTTCCTTAGGAGGAAAGAGAGTTTGAGAATCACGAAACAAATATTTATCTATTGTTGACAAACGTGTATTGTTTTCGTGAAAGATGTGTTGATGATAAAAAACGATTGCAGCTGAGTAAACTGTCAACGCGATGTTTCCCTTTAATTAGGAAAATACTTTTTGCGGCAGTTAAGTGTATGTAGCCGTTTAAGAGCAACTAGATCTTGGCGATTATCTCTTTTGCAAGATTCGCTGGTTACGGTGTTCTTTATGGAGTGGTTCTCATACTCTCATGCCTACAATTACTGAATGAGCTGCAGCAACATTATTACTTTGCGAGATCCTCAGTCCAAATCGGACGTGCGGCTGGTTGCGAAGCCAACAGTCTAACTCACTAGGTACTTTATATAGCCATGCCGAATACCGCAAGGAATTGCGTTATACTTGACTCTCTATACACTTCTCACACACATACAACTACTCAATAACCTCGCTACCTCAACTTTTCACATTAACATTAATATTTCAAATTTCCAAGATTCGTGTCGTGTCGTCGCGTCGTCGCCTTTCAATCCAATAATACCTGTTCCAGATTATTTCCACCCTACTAGGTGGAGAGCCATTTATATCAATCTGCAAGCGTGTGCGACATTCGGCATTTATGAACATTATGATAATCCGAGAGCATTGCGATGAGAGCTCTCATAATTTAGATTGACGCACATTATACAAATTGATTTTATCGCACCCATGTCATCATTTCTCACAAAACCCTTTTACTGATACGAAAAAGAATTTCTCTCTCTCTCTCTCTCTCTCTCTCTCTCTAAAATTCACAACAAATACCTTTTGGATAGGTAATACCATTCAGATATGCGATACTGTTTAGACAACAAATACTATTTAGATAATTAAATTTAGATAATTGGATTTAGACACGACTAAAATTCTCTAAATACCGGAATTGATCAAAATTTAATATGTAATTCGATACATAAAGAAAGCAATTTAAAAAAGTTGAAATTGTTCTGTAGTTACAAGAGTGATTAATGCTCCATTCATGGCGCATCTGAAAGGCAATATTTGAACTGCTGGTAAAATGTCAGAAACAGAAGACGCCAAACAATTCCAAACCCTACCCCCCTGATATCAATAGCATTTCGAGCACATCATGATCAGATTCCGATATTTCGACAAATGTCCTGCTTTGGGCATTATCTATGGTACCTTCATACATATATGTATATGTGGTAAAACAGGAAGGCGATTATTGGTGTATATTCGATATCGGTATCGAACATCGATATCTAATTTCGCTACAACCGCAGTTATGAAGTAGTTTCTACTTGTGTACATAGTACATTCTCATTTCAATTCTTAATAGTCTTTGGGGGCAATGCAATGCCACTTAAACCAAGAGACGAAAAGGATTTTCAGTTCACAGGAGTCATTTCCATTCGGCTTGGATTTGCGGAAAGCTTGGAAAACAATTGACTATAGTTGAAAAGAGAGAGAGAGAGAGAGAGAGAGAGAGAGAGAGAGAGGAGAGGGTCGTCGGTGGTTGAAGAGATGTACAGTGCGTTGTAACCGCAACCGAGGTAAAATTGCAGCTATAGCACTGCAAGTGCAACTCTGTCGCCGCTTTGCTGTTAATAATTGAAAATCCGTTTTGCAATTTTCATGATTATTTCACAGAGAAAGGCCATATTACTTAATGAAAACTGAAATTACGTTCTTAATTATACTAACGTGAAAATAGTTGTAAACTATTTCATTTACAAATCAGTCCCAATTGACACTTTTTCTCCTTTAACAAAAAGGTATTATTGAAACAAAAATAGATATACTATTTTTGTTTCAATATATTGATTTCGTTTTATTGAAATTCAGGAACAAAATTTGATTCATATGAACTGTATTTACGGATGAAAGTAGATTTAAATTGTATTCAGAAAATGAAATTTTAATAAAGGAAATATATATTGGTATTATGTGTGTACATATCTAATATTCCGATCAAATTTTGACGCTTTCAATTCAGCTCTGGGGGATTAAGTGGCTATCAGAGAGGGTCAGTCACCAGAGCAGATGTAATCTCAGAAAATCCTTAAAATGGAATAAAAGTCTTCCTTTTTTTCATGGTGAGATATTCACACATTCGGATGATTAAGTGATTAAATCTGGTGGCAAAACAGTAAACTCGTGCGGTCTTGGCGTGTTATTCGTATGTAAGCCGAGTTAATGCCGGGATTCTGCTCTTTATTGAAAAAGAACCCTAAGCTAGAAAGACGTCGTCCGGCTAATCACAATAGTGCAGAGCTTCCTACCTACATTCCACACGTTTTACCTGCCACTACTAGTCTTTTGCTCTCTATTTTTTTCTCTCTATCTGTCTTCCCCCATGCCACCTTGGTCGACCCTTTTATAAACGATGTATTATGTACGAACAGTGATGTCGAGAGCCATACGGCGAAGGTGGATGGTAAAGTCGTCCCGAGAATCGGCCTCGCTACGATTTCACGACAGCTTTCAGGCAAGACTTCCACTTTAGCTGCTTCTAAGACCGAAGTGAAAAGAAAAAATAAAACCGACAGTGAGAAACTTGTACAAGTATATATTAGACGTATGTTGGTCAAGGCATTAAAAGTTAAGACCTAATGAAGTTTTAGAGGATAAACTAAAGTGACATATAACGAGGGGGGAGTTACGATCCTATACACTCAATACTTTTCTTCTATACACTATAGCTATATCTATATTGCTATATCCATATGTTGATGTACTTGAAGATACGAACGTTCAATGAACGAAAAAGCCCGCGCCATGCGATCACTCTAATACAGGCCGGAACATGGAGAAGACCGTGAGTAAGGGGAAACAGGTAACAGGCCCCACCATACCAACATATAGGCTTGTGAAGCAGGCCGAGGAGCGGGGAGAAAGAAGGACAGCCCGCAAGGTGATGTCCCCACTCTTTCCCCTTACTCGCTGACTGCTCCCATGTGCAGGCCTGAAATTTACTACTAAAACAATTGTATTATTATAATTATACTTTTTATAAGAAGCACTGTCCACAACACCTAAAAACTGCAAATAATTTTTTTTTAATTTCTAAAATTACAGTGACTATACTTAAACGGTGAAAAAGCTTTTTTCTCACAGTTTCATATCAGAACTCCGAAACCAAAGAAGTCAAAGAAGACCGGCTGCAAATTAAAAATTTTATAATAACAATTTGTTTATTAATTTATAAAGAAAACAAAAAAAATTTGAGAACCTTCGGCGAGATCAAAATTTTGAGAATTTTCAAAAAAAATGCTCCTGAACATTAAAATCTCAATTTTGTCAATTTTCTAAATTAAAAAAGCCAAAGAACACTGGTTAGAAATTAAAAATTTTGTATAAACAATTTGTTTATTTTGTTATAAAGAATACAAAAAAAATTTGAGAACCTTCGGCGAGGTCAAAATTTTGAGAATTTACAAAAAAACTAATCCTGAACGGTAAAAACTCAATTTTGTCATTTTCAAAATTAAAAAAGTCAAAGAACACCGGCTGGAAATTGAAAATTTTGTATAAACAATTTGTTTATTTATTTATAAAAAAAAAGAAAAAAATTATTAGAACCTTAGCAAAAGTTTATAACCTATAATGAACGGTGAAAAAGGTATTTTGTCACAGTTTCATCAAAATTTCAAAGCCAAAAAAGTCACAGAACACCGGCTGGAAATTAAAAATTTTGCATAAACAATTTGTTTATTTATTTATAAAGAAGACAAAAAAAATTTGAGAACCTTCGGCAAGGTCAAAATTTTGAGAATTTTCAAAAAAACTGGTCCTGAACGGTAAAAACTCAATTTTGTCAATTTTCAAAATTAAAAAAAGTCAAAGAACACCGGCTGCAAATTAAAAATTTTGTTATAAAAATTTGTTTATTTATTTATAAAGAATACAAAAAAAATTTGAGAACCTTCGGCGAGGTCAAAATTTTGAGAATTTTCAAAAAAACTGGTCCTGAACATTAAAATTTCAATTTTGTCAATTTTCAAAATTAAAAAAGTCAAAGAACACCGGCTGCAAATTAAAAATTTTGTATAAACAATTTGTTTATTTTGTTATAATGAATACAAAAAAAATTTGAGAACCTTCGGCGAGGTCAAAATTTTGAGATTTCTCAAAAAAACTGCTCCTGAACGGTAAAAACTCAATTTTGTCAATTTTCAAAATTAAAAAAGCCAAAGAACACCGGCTGGAAATTAAAAATTTTGTATAAACAATTTGTTTATTTTGTTATAATAAATACAAAAAAAATTTGAGAACCTTCGGCGAGGTCAAAATTTTGAGAATTTTCAAAAAACTGGTCCTGAACGGTAAAAACTCAATTTTGTCAATTTTCAAAATTAAAAAAGTCAAAGAACACCGGCTGGAAATTAAAAATTTTGTATAAACAATTTGTTTATTTTGTTATAAAGAATAGAAAAAAAATTTGAGAACCTTCGGCGAGGTCAAATTTTTGAGAATTTTCAAAAAAACTGCTCCTGAACATTAAAATCTCAATTTTGTCAATTTTCAAAATTAAAAAAGTAAAAGAACACCGGCTGGAAATTGAAAATTTTGTATAAACAATTTGTTTATTTATTTATAAAGAAAACGAAAAAAATTATTAGAACCTTAGCAAAAGTTCATAACCTATAATGAACGGTGAAAAAGGTATTTAGTCACCGTTTCATATCAAAATTTCAAAGCCAAAAAAGTCACAAAACACCGGCTGGATATTAAAAATTTTGTAATAATAATTTGTTTATTTGTTTATAAAGAAAACAAAAAAAATTTGACAACCTTCGGCGAGGTCAAAATTTTGAGAATTTTCAAAAAAACTGGTCCTGAACATTAAAATTTCAATTTTGTCAATTTTCAAAATTAAAAAAGTCAAAGATCACCGGCTGGAAATTAAAAATTTTGTATAAACAATTTGTTTATTTATTTATAAAGAAAACAAGAAAAATTTGACAACCTTCGGCGAGGTCAAAATTTTGAGAATTTTCAAAAAAACTGGTCCTGAACGGTAAAAACTCAATTTTGTCAATTTTCAAAATTAAAAAAGTCAAAGAACACCGGCTGGAAATTAAAAATTTTGTATAAACAATTTGTTTATTTTGTTATAAAGAATAGAAAAAAAATTTGACAACCTTCGGCGAGGTCAAAATTTTGAGATTTCTCAAAAAAACTGGTCCTGAACGGTAAAAACTCAATTTTGTCAATTTTCAAAATTAAAAAAGTCTTAGAAGACCGGCTGTAAATTAAAAATTTTGTAATAAAAATTTGTTTATTTATTTATAAAGAATACAAAAAAAATTATTAGAACCTTAGCAAAAGATCATAACCTATAATGAACGGTGAAAAAGCTATTTTCTCACCGTTTCATATCAAAACTTCAAAGCCAAAAAAGTCAAAGAACACCGGCTGGAAATTAAAAATTTTGCATAAACAATTTGTTTATTTATTTATGAAGAAGACAAAAAAAAATTTGAGAACCTTCGGCGAGGTCAAAATTTTGAGAATTTTCAAAAAAACTGGTCCTGAACATTAAAATCTCAATTTTGTCAATTTTCAAAATTGAAAAAGTCAAAGAACACCGGCTGGAAATTAAAAATTTTGTATAAACAATTTGTTTATTTTGTTATAAAGAATACAAAAAAAATTTGAGAACCTTCGGCAAGGTCAAAATTTTGAGAATTTTCAAAAAAACTGGTCCTGAACATTAAAATCTCAATTTTGTCAATTTTCAAAATTAAAAAAGTCAAAGAAGACCGGCTGGAAATTGAAAATTTTTTATAAACAATTTGTTTATTTATTTATAAAGAATACGAAAAAAATTATTAGAACCTTAGCAAAAGTTCATAACCTATAATGAACGGTGAAAAAGTTATTTTCTCACCGTTTCATATCAAAATGTCAAAGCCAAAAAAGTCAAAGAACACCGGCTGGAAATTAAAAATTTTGCATAAACAATTTGTTTATTTATTTATAAAGAAAACAAAAAAAATTTGAGAACCTTCGGCGAGGTCAAAATTTTGAGAATTTTCGAAAACACTGCTTCTGAGCGGTAAAAATTAAATTTGTCAATTTTCAAAATTGAAAAAGTCAAAGAAAATCGGCTGGAAATTAAAAATTTTGTAATAACAATTTATTTACTTACTTATAAAGAATAAAAAAAAATTATTATAATCTTTGCAAAAGTACATAACCTATAATGAACGATGAAGAAGCTATTTTCTCACCGTTTCATATCAAAACTTCAAAACCAAAAAAGTCAAAGAAGACCGGCTGGGAGTTAAAAATCTTGTATTAACAATTTGTTTATTTTGTTATAAAGAATACAAAAAAAAATTGAGAACCTTCGGTGAGGTCAAAATTTTGAGTATTTTCAAAAAAACTGGTCCTGAACAGTAAAAACTGAAATTTTGTCAATTTTCAAAATTAGAAAAGTCAAAGGAGACCGGCTGGAAATTAAAAATTTTGTATAAAAAATTTGTTTATTTACTTATAAAGAATACAAAAAAAATTATTATAACCTTTGCAAAAGTTCATAACCTATAATGAACAGTGAAGAAGCTTTTTTCTCACCGTTTCATATAAAAACTTCAAAATCAAAAAAGTCAAAGAAGACCGGCTGGGAGTTAAAAATCTTGTATTAACAATATGTTTATTTACTTATAAAAAATACAAATAAAATAGTGTTGACCTTTGCAAAGTGCATTAACTTGTAATGAATGGTGACAACGCAAAAGTCTCTCTCTCGCACTAATGAGCTATGGCGAGCGATTTTCTTTTAGACGAGAAACTTGTTCTTATTGTATGCTTGGCGACGAAATTTTGTCCCCGGGTATTTCCTTACTCTACTCTCTATACAGAGCCCCGTTTTTCTACGACGACAATTCTTTTTTCTCGATTTTGTTTTTTCTGTTGTTAATACAAAATTTTTAATTTCCAGCCAGTCTTCTTTGACTTTTTTAGTTTTGGAATTTGTCCGATTTTAGTTTTTACCGTTCGGAACAATTTTTTTGTTGTAAATTCTCAAAATTTTTACTTCAGCGAAGGTTCTAACAATTTTTTTGTATTCTTTAAGGCTGAAGAAACTACTGGTTTGTACAAAAGTTTTTATTTACAGTTGGTCTTCTTAAACTTTTTTGGTTTTGCAATTTTTATATAAAATGGTGAGAAAATAGCGTTTTCACTGTTTCAGTATGGTTACTGTAATTTTAGAATTTTAGAATTTCAAAAAAAATTGTTTTTTCAGTTATTAAGTTTTGGGAACCGTGCTTCCCATATAGAAAACAAAATAATATTGTGTTTTTAGTCGTAAAATTTCAGGCCTGCACACAGGAGCTGTCAGCAAGTAAGGGTAAAGGAGTGGCAGACATCACCTTGCTGGTGAGGAGAGCCAGCAAGGTGATTTGTCACTCGGCCTGCCGCACAAGCCAATATGGTGGCATGGTAGGGTTTGATACTCTTTTCCCCTTACACGCTAAGTGCTCCCTTGTGCAAGCCTAAAAATTTTACTACTAAAAACCACTATATTACATATTTACAATAAGAAGCACTGTCCCCAACACCTAATAATTATCTTCAAAACCAAAAAAGTCAAAGATGACAGGCTGAAAATTAAAAATATTGTATAAACAATTTGTTTATTTAGTTACAAAGAATACAAAAAAAAAATGTTAGAACCTTTGCAAAAGTTCATAACCTATAATGAACGGTGAAGAAGCTATTTTCTCACCGTTTCATCCCAATGGGAAATTTACAACTGGCGTAGTACTGCGCCAGCACTGGCAGCACTGGCGGCAAGGCTGAGAGCCAGCACTGGCATAACTCTGGGATGATAACGCCGTCCGGCGCTGCCGAAGTACTGTCTGTCAGTGCTGCCAGACAGCGCTGGCGCAGCACTGGACCAGTGCTGGCTGAGAATATTGCCGCAATAAATGCCGTATTGTTATTAATTAGTCGTAAATTAATAATTATAAATAATTTAACAACAAAATGGTAAATAATATTAATAAATAGTTATTATTCATAAAATATTTCTCTTCTTAAAGAAATTGTATTAAAGACGGAGACTAACAATATGGATATAGTAAATGAAGTAGAAAAAAATTGTTTATAACATTTAAAAATTAAATAATAAACAATTACAGTAAGTGTGCATTAGATTTTCATATTTTAGTACCTAACGATTGGAATCTAGAAATATCGCAAACCTATGAAAATAAACAAAATTGCTGACGAGGGGAATCGAACCTACGACCTACGGCCTAACAGACTAACGCTCTAACCACTATGCTAACGACACATGTGTACAGAAAAGTATTAATATCTCGGTATCATTCAGACATACAATTATTGAGTCAAAGATGAGAAAAAAATAGGGATACGTTAGAAATAATAAATTGAAATAAAATAAATTAAACTAAATTTTTAAAAATTAAATTACTTTACTTATTGCATTTAACATTTTACGTAATTCTTAAATTACGTGGTAATTTTTTAATAATTTTTTATTCATAGTAAGAAGTATAATAGTATTTTAATAGGAACCAAATTATTATTGAGATTAAAGTTTAAATTTTGTTTATAATTTTAATTTGTTTAAATAATTTATTATTTACAAAATTAGACAATTATGTTAAATTATTATTATTATTATTAAATTTAATAAAAATAAAAAATGAACAACTGAAAAGTAAAGTATTAATTTTTTTCAATAAATTTATATTTATAAACATTCATAAACTTTTTTTATAATTTTTTTCAAGTTTATGTCAAAAAAGCAATGTTGGCAAAGAGCGTTGTGAACAATTTTTCTATACTCAGCCAGCACTTGCCGCCGAGCCTTGTCCAAGCTTTGGCGAAACAAAAATTCTGTACTGCGCCAGCACTAATTGTCGAGGCTCGGCTAGACTACGCCGAACAATCGTCTGAGTACTAAGCCAGTGGTGAGCATCGGCACTACACTGGCATTTCCCATTGGGATATCAAAATTTTAAAACCAAAAAAATCAAAGAAGACCAGCTCTAAATAAAAATTTTGTTATTTATTTAATTTTAATTACATTAATTAATTTATTAATTTTAATTAATTTAATTATTTAATGTAATTAAATTAATTAATTTAATTTTAATTTTTTTTAATTTGTTTACGAAAAAAAGGAAGAAATTTCGAAAAAGTTAATAACCTACTATAACTTCTAACCCAAAAAAGTCAAAGAAAACCGGCTGGAAATAAACATTTTTTATTAACAATTCTTTTTTAGTTAGAAAGAATTCAAAAAAAAATTGTTATAACGTTCGCGAAATCCAAAAAACTTTTTATTTTTCTAAAATTCTGTCAAAATTTCCAAATTCTGATCCACCATAATTTTAATTTTTTTAAAAAATCTGGCGAAAATAGATTTTATTTTGCGAGTCATCTTTTCATTTTCGTTTTGTGCTTAGGCGACAGGTAATGCTGCAATGCTTTAAATCCCTTGGTGACCCGAGCGTTGTCGAACGAACCCGAAGTTAATTTCCGCGAACTTGTGCTTTTGTTCCTGTTGGGTCTTAGTTCGGGTGCGTTCGGCTAAGCTCGGTTCACTTAAAGATTTGTAGCCGTTATGTATTGCTCAGCACAAGAAACGTAAATCGAAAAAGGGACAACGAAATGATATTTCGGTTTACAAACATCGGTTGGGGGGCGCATGATTATTCCCCAAATTTCAATTTCCTAATGTTAAAAACATCGAAATTTTATCATCAAAACTTTATTTCGCATAATTTTCAGTTTTTGAAATTTCATTCAACATAATTTTTAATTTATCGATTTATTCTTTATTCTATTATTCAAATAGTCGAATTGTTATTTAATATAATTTTTAATATTTTGAAAATTTTTTTGACATACATTTTGTTTTTCCGAATGACTATTCGTCATAATTATTAGTCCTCCGAGTTGCCATTTGACATAATTTTCAAACCTTCGAAATATTACATTACATAACTTTCATTTATCGAAATTTTATTTGTCATAATGTTCATTTACTAGAATTATCAAGTGAAATAAAACGCATTTACTCGAATTCTCATGAGACATAACCTTTAAATCTACGAAATGTCATTTTTCAGAAATTGTAATTTATAGAAATTTTATTTTTCATAATTTTCATTTATTCGAATACCCATTTAACATAAAATTTATTTGTCCGAAATTCCAGTTGACATAATTTTTAAACATCCGAATTACTTTTTAACCTATAATGCAAGTCACAGAAATTTCATTTGTCCTAAAATAATAATCAAATTTTCAAATATTTTTCTCATTTCTATTGTTATTTTAGGAAAAGTGAAATTTCTGTTACTTGCATTATAGGTTAAAAAGTAATTCGGATGTTTGAAAATTATGTCAAATGGAATTTCGGACAAATAAATTTTATGTTAAATGGTTATTCTAATAAATAAAAATTATGACAAATAAAATTTCTATTAATTAAAATTTCTGAAATATGACATTTCATAGATTTAAAGGTTATGTCTCACGAGAATTCGAGTAAATGCGTTTTATGTCACTTGACAATTCGAGTAAATGAACATTATTGCTCTGGCCATAAGTTTACCGGGCCGCTTCCTAAAGTGGGGCAGTGAGAGTGATAGAGACAGTTTAACTCCCCACTCTATTAGTTCTTATGAAATTTCATAAAATTTAATTTTTTTTTAACTTTTTGTCAATATATTTATAGTTTGGTACAATCGAAAATTGTCATGTTCTTTTTATGCATTTGTTTCTTCTAATTGAATACTTTGGTAGTTTTATTTCAAAATCTGACGATTAGTTATCATATAAAAAATTATTAAACAATGTTGAATACATGCATTGGGCGTTCCCTCCATGCAAAACGTATGAACTTTGAATTCATTTTTTTAAGCTTTGAAACGGTCAAAATTAATGACATTTGTCTCATTCTGTAGATAAATACTTCAGGAATAAGTATACAAAATTTGAAAAAAATCTGACGAAAACAATTTTACGCGACTAATACCTTAAGCCTTAAACAATTTCATATAAAAACTTCAAAATAAAAAAAATAAAAGATTACCATCAGCTGAAATTAAAAATTTTGTATAAAAAACGATAAAAAATTTGTTTTTTTAGTTATAAAGAAGACAAAAAAAGTTGTAAGAACCTTCGGTAAGGTAAAAAATTTTAGAATTTAAAAAAAAAATGGTCCTGAACTGTAAAAACTCTAATTTGTCAAATTTCAAAGCCAAAAAAAAACAGAGAAGACCGGCTGGAAATTAAAAAATTTTGCATTAACAATTTTTTTAATTAGTTATAAATAAGACAAAAAAAATTATTGGAACCTTCGCTAAGCTAAAAATTTTGAGAATTTTCGAAACAAATGATTATGAATGGGGCCGTCTATAAACTACGTCACGCCTTAGAGGGGGGGGGGTGGAATTTATTTTTTGTGACGTTCTATAGAAAAAATGGCGCTAAAGCATGTAAAATTTGTGACGTGGGTAGGGGGGGGGGGTGGAAAAATTATGCAAAATCGTGTGACGTAGTTTATGGACGGCCCCAATGGTAAATACTCCAATTTGCCAATTTTTTAAACCACAAAAGTCAAAGAAGACTGACTGGAAATTAAAACTTTTGTATAAAAAATTTGTTTATTTAGTTATAAAGAAGACAAACAAAAGTGTTAGAACCTTTGCAGAAGTTAATAATCTATAATGAACGGTCAAAACAATATTTTTTACCTTTTCATATCAAAACTTCAAAGCCAAAAAAATCAAAGTAGATCGGCAGGAAATTAAAAATTATGATTTTTGATTTAAATAAATGTGATTCAAATAATTCAAGTTATTTGAAGCAAATAAATATTTATTAGATCCAAATAAAAAATACTTGAATCAAATAAATATTTTTCAAATAATTTAAATTAATTAAATCAAATTATTTTTTTTCAGTGTACGCAAAAAACTTTAAAGTATTTTTTAAAATAACAAAAAAATTTATTAATAAAAACTTTATGACAGAGAATGTAACTTAATGACGAAATCTCGAAGCCTTAGGGGAAAAGGATATGTTTTCCAAAAATTTGACAATATACATATAGTTGTGAAAATTGCTATTTTTTCAAACTTCAAATCAATAAAACTAATAAAAATTCATATTTTATTTGGGAATAACGTAATGAAAATTTGTTTGTTTCTTGACGAAAAATAAAAAAAATTGTAAGACCGTTCGGCAACATCAAAAATTCTTAAATTTTTTAAAAGACGGTAAAAAGTAGTAAAATGGATATTTATTTTAAATATCAAGTCAGAAAATATATTAAAAGTATAGATTTTATTTTATAAAAAAGTTGAATAAAATTGTTTGTTTATTGATTAAAAAAAATTGTGAGATCGTTCGGAAAAACAAAAAAAACCTCAAATTTTTCCAAAAATCGTTCAAAAGTTGTAAGAATGGATATTTTTGATGCACAAAAAAATATTTCAAAAATGTGCACAGGGTCTATTCGCCTCCAAATTCTATTTTACTTTTTAAGAAACATTTTATTAAAATTTTTGATGATCAAGTTTTTATAAATTGTAAGTAATGAACAATTTTAAAATTATAGATAATTTGAAAATGAATATTATAAAAATTATCACTCAAAAATTGAATTAAAATGCGAGGAATATATTTCATTTGGATTTTTTTTTATTTTCGTTCCGTGCTCAGGCGACAGGCAATCCAGCGAGGCTTTAAATCCTTCGGTGTGCCGAGCTTTGTCGAACGCACCCGAAGTTGGTATTCTACACAATTCACTCAACGTCGTTCGCTCTCTCCGCGAACTTGTGTTTGTGGCTATTGGGTCCTAGCTCGTGTGCGTTCGTCAAAGCTCGGTTCACCTTGAGATTTAAAGCGTCGCCTCAATGTATGCCCGCCACAGCATACACTGTAAAAAAATGAAGTTAAATTTTAACTCCCCAGGGGATTCTATAAAAGTCGCACCTATTTTGGAGTTATTGACAGGGGAGTTGTATAAAGAGAGTTAAAACTTTACACCTTAATGCTAACTCCCCAATGAATAAATAACTCGTACGAATGTTGATGAAAGGAATTAGCAAATTAAATCTCTTTTGGAGTTTATTTTTAACTCGAAAAATTCCACTCCCAACTCCCGAGTCCGTTAACTTCCTAATTTCTTTACAGTGTATTAGTGGGAGATAAAGACTTATGCGTTTTCACCGTTTATTATAGGTTATTTACCTTTACGAAGGTACTAACAATTTTTTGGTATAATTTACAAATAAATAAACAATTTATTAATGCAGAATTTTTAAATTAAATCCGGTCTTTTATGAAAGTTGACAAAATAAAGTTTTCACCGTTCAGGACAAGTTTTTTTGAAACAGTTTAAAATTTTTAACTTTTGCAAAGGTTCTTACTATTTTTTTGTATTCTTTATAACTAAATAAACAAATAAATTTTCGAAAATAGAGTAATTAAAAAAATATTATATTGCATTTTTTTAAGAAACAGTTTTTCGGAATTTTCGAATTAAATTATTCAAAACTTCAATACTTTTTGTTAAACAAAAATTTAAAAACTTACTCTTATTAATTTTTCACAAGAATTAAAATTTAAAATAATTTCAATGAAAAACCGTATGAAATTTAGATATTTCTCAAAATTTCACATGTAATTCCTCCCAAATTCAATTATTTTTTTTTTAATTTAAAAGAAAAAAATTGAAAATACAAATTTTTACCACTTTTCAGAACGAAATTTTCTAGGAATGACTCGTATAATGATTCGGTACAAAATTCTTTCAGAAAAGCATTGGAAAATTATTTAAAAAAATTTTTCAGCATTTATTACATGTGGAATTACTACCGAAATAATAGCGACATTTTTACAAGAAATTATTTCTGAAATATTGACTAAGAATTATCTAGAATTTTGTACAAAATTCGTTCTGAAAAGTGGTAGGAAATTATTTTAATAAAATTTTTAGCAATTATTACGATTCCTATAAGAATTTTACTAGAAATTCCCGTAGATTTTACGGCCTAAATTCTACTTGAATTTTTGTATGAATTTTTTTTTAATTGTGGTTCTTTTTTTTTTAATGTAATTTGGCGAAAAAATTTCATTATTTCCACACATATTTCTATGGGTATTTAACACAGATTACGTACTAATTTGTTTAAGAAAAAGATTTTTGTTATTTTTACTTTCAATTTTTAGTTTCACAAAACTTTCAAAGAAAAAAATAGGTTGTCAACCTTGGTAAAAATTTCGGACTAATTCCGGATTAAATACGGACAGATTAGTACGGATTAGTCCGAAAATTATACGAAAAAGGTCCGAAAATGATCCGCGCTAGTCTGATATCAATCCGAACGAAAACCTGAATCCGAAAACACTCCGGAGTAATCCTGAATGTCTACGAATTCAGTCCGTAATTAGTCCGCAACAATCAGAATTTATGACCGGTGAAGAATTTTTCTAAAATAAGTACGGAATTATCCGATATCAATATGTAAAGAATACGGAATCAGTCCGTAACAAACCGAATTTAATCTAGTTAAAAAAACTTAATCCGCAAAATGTCCGGAGCAGTCCGAACTCTGTAAGCTAGAAATCAGGTATTAGTCCGCAACAATTTGAAATTAAATGCGGCAAAATCCTATTCCGAAACAAATACGAAACAATATGTAAACAATATGTATGCTAAGAATCGAGTAATAGGCGGTCTCCCGAATCATATTATATCCCTGGTAAAAATGTCGGACTAATCCGAATTAAATCCGGCATATTAGTGTGGATTAGTCCGATAATTGTACGGAAATGATCTGTGTTAATCTATCTATAGTCTGGAATAATCTTAAATGTCTGATTTAAGTCCGTAATTATTACGCAACAATCCGAAATTATGTCCGTCAAAAAACTCATCTAAAATAAATACGAAATAATCCGAAATCAGTATGTAAAGAATACGAAATCAGTCTGCAATATTCAGAATTTAATCCAGTTAAAAGATTTAATCCGAAACAAGTATGGAACAATACGAAATCTGTATGCAAAGAATTCGGTAATAGTCAGCGTCAATCTGAATAATATCCGATCAAAACACCCCAGTCCGAAAATAAGTCTTATTATTATAAGAATTTGTTAATATATACAATCCACAGACAGTTCAATACAATCCATATTCAATCCAATTCAAAGACTTAATCCGGAATGATTTTAGAACAAAAACCTGTCCATAAGCAGACTGTTTCGGATTAGCTGCGGATTCACTGGTTAAACCAACCGGATTACTTCTGTATTTACTAGTTGCATATGATCTGACTAACTGCAGACTAAACCGGACTAATTACGGATTCAATAGTGATAAAAAACGGTATTGATTTCAAACTTAATTCATGGTGAAAAAACTCCACAATAAACCGCATTGTTGCGGACAAATTCCGGATTAGTCTGAAATCGGTCCCAGTTTTTATTCAGGGTATTTACTTACGGTAAATAAAATATTTAATTCTGCAGTCATAATTTGTTTTTACAAATTGGACTGGTTGCTCTATTATCAGAGCAGTTCAGCAGTTTTTTAGCCACGAAAAACATTTGGGATGATTGGATCCAATGCATCGGATAATAGAGCAACCAGTCCAATTGTCCAAATGCCGTTTGGACAATTGAGCAGACGGCTTGCTCAATTGTCCAAAATGCTATATCAAAAAATCCTTTTTTACTGGGGTTAGATAGGTGTAGGTTCGAATCCCCAAGCGTTAGAAATTTTAAGTTAATGTAAACAAAATTGCGATAGGTAAATCGAAAAATATGTTGAATGTACCATAAAGTAATAATAATTAATATGTCTAACTTGTATAATTATTTTTTATTAATATTCACTAAATTGTTCGGACTAATTTTTGATTGCTTCAGACTAATTCCGGATTCACTAGTTAAAATTAACTGATATTAATTTCGGACTTCATCGGACCAACTCCGTATTCACTAGTTGTTCACAAACCGTATAGAGTTCGGATTTTTCCGGATTAATTTCGGGTGACAAAAACCTGACCATAAACCGCATTGTTTCGGACAAATTTCGGATTAGTCCGAAATCTGTCCGGTTTTTTAACCAGGGAACTGGTCCTTGAAGTCCTGAAATTCCTGGAAATGTCCTGAAATTTAAAAAAATGTCCTGAAATGTCCTTAAATGTCCTGGAACTTTTGTCCTTGAATTTTCCATATTTTGCTCTTCAATATTCAATAATTTAAAAATTTTACTCAAATTTAAAAAAATAATTTTTTTGATCCATCAAAAAATCATTTCAATTTGTCATTTGATTAAAGAAACTGGTATCTACACACGGAGAGAGAATATATATTAAATTTTGTAAAAATATTTTCAAATTTAGGAAAAAGTGCGACAAAGCGAAATTTTGATATAAAAAATACTAAACTTTAAAAAAACTTACTTGAAATTTAGTATAATTATATCAAATATCAAGAATATTAATTAAATTCTAATATAACTTTAATAAATTTCAACAAAACTTTTTTAAAGTTTAGTATTTTTTATATCAAAATTTCGCTTTGTCGCACTTTTTCCCCAATTTGAAAATATTTTTACAAAATTTAATATATATTCTCTCTCCGTGCAATATTGATTTTTAACTCTTTCTATAATAAAATAAATATTTTTGTTTAAGTATAGGTTAATTTAAATTATGTTAATCGTAATATGAAATAATATTATACACAGGGTTGCCACAAAATTTAAATTTTTTTTCCCCTGACTTTTCCCTAATTTCTAGACAAAATTTTCACTTCTTCCCTGACCCTGAAGAACATTAATAACTTATTTTTTAAATAAATATTTAATCATTATTATTTTTCTATAGGAATTAAAATTCTAAAATTCAATAACTTCTGAGAATATTATTATAAAATATGAAGAAATCGATCACTCTGAGTCGAATAAATTCAAGATGACAAATTAATAATATCAAGATTCGCGGTAGAGAATCGCCGCCAAGTAAAAAACAAAAACCGCGAATATATATTCTCGAAATATCGGCTATTTTTCGATAAAATTGAATAACTCGAGTAAATCTTAACCGATTTGGCTCATTCTTTTTTTGTTGGATAAAGAATCAAAAAAGAAAGAATTCTGTCAAGTTTATTTGAATATTTTTGATACTTTTATAGAATTTAAGCTAGGAAAACCGAAAAATTATCGATTTTTTGAGATTTAGACAAACGTGGAGCGTAAACTCCTAAATGGATTTCTAAAATATTTTAGAATATTATTAATTAGGTTAAAATCTCGATATACATTTCAGGAAATTTTAATATACTTCGTATTTTTTGAAAAATTTGGATTTTTCTCAAAAAAATGGAATATTTTGACATTTAGACAAACGCAGAGAGCAAACTTCTAAACGGAAGTGCAAAATATTCTATAATATCATTGATTGGGTTAAAATATCGATATATATTTCAGGAAATTTTAATACACTTCGTATTTTTTGAAAAATTTTGATTTTTCTTAAAAAAAATAAAATTTTTTGATATTTAGACAAACGTAGAGACTAAACTTTTTAGTGCATTTAAATTTCCTACAATATATATCAAGATTATACTCCAATCAATAATATTCTAGAATATTTTACAAATCTGTTAAGTAATTTAGTCTCTACGTTTGTCTAAATGTCGAAAAATTCAATTTTTTATAGAAAAATAAAAATATTTTAATAAATACGAAGTGTATTTAAATTTCTTGCAATATATATCGAAATTTTAACCCAATTAACAATAATCTAGAATATTTTATATATCCGTTTAGAAGTTTAGTCTCTGCGTTTGTCTAAATGTCAAAAAATTCATTTTTTTAAGAAAAATCCGAATATTTCAAAAAATACAAAGTCTATTAAAATTTCCTGCAATATATATCCAGATTCTAATCCAATCAATAATATTCTAAAATATTTTACATATCCGTTTAGAAGTTTAGTCTCTGCGTTTGTCTAAATATCAAAAAATTTTATTTTTTTAGAAAAATTCAAATATTGAAATATTTATATTTTTCTTTAAAAAATTGGATTTGACATCTAGATAAATGTAAAGCCTAAACTACTAAACAGTTTTATAAAAGACCCTAGAATTTAATTATGATGCAAAAAGTATTTCAATGCCAACAAAAACATCTTTGATGCAAAAATTTCCGCCAAGTAAAAATTTTGGAAATGTCGAAATAATTAGTGAAATAAAAATTTACCAAGTAAAATTTGTAACGAATGTACCTATTCAATTGTATTCAATTGTAACAAATGTAGAATTTAATTTAATTATTAACATAATCAGCTAATGAAATCCAATTGTTCGTCTTAATAAAAAATTTCTATTTGAAGCAATTTTAAGATCTTGGCGTCAATACTTTCATTAATTATAAGTTATAAACATTATTGACGCCAAGATCTTAAAATTGCTTCAAATAGAAAATTTTTATTAAGACGAACAATTATATTTCATTAGCTGATTATGTTAATAATTAAATTAAATTCCACATTTGTTACAATTGAATACAATTGAATACATTCGTTACAAATTTTACTTGGTAAATTTTTATTTCACTAATTATTTCGACATTTCCAAAATTTTTACTTGGCGGAAATTTTTGCATCAAAGATGTTTTTGTTGGCATCATTATTTTATTTCATAAGAATATTCTAACTAAAAATTCAAATTTTCAAAGATTTTAATTTTAACCCTTTTCCAAATTCAATTATTTCTAAAAATTCACGCTATAATGTTTTTAGTATTCAATTATAATTTGAAATTTTAAGTGAAATTCATTTTTTAATCAATTTTAATTAAAAAATTTCCCGAGAATTCAATTATTTAAATACAAAAATAAATAATTTATTCAGTAATTGCATATTTTTTAAATTTGAATTTTTATGAAGAATTCTATCAAAGTTTTTAATAACAATTGAATCCTTTCGGCGAATTTAAACAAAAATTGTAAGAATAATTGCAATTTTCTATCATTTTATTTAAAATTGAATTCTTGCAACGAATTTTATTAAAAATCTTTTTAAAGAATTGAATTCATGTAAATAATTTTATTTGTAAAAATAATTGAATTTCAGAGAAAAATATTATTATTTATGAAAATAATTAATTTCTTGTGAAGAATTTTATTCAAATTTTTTTAAACAATTGAATTTTTTCAGAACTTTTAAAAACTTTTTAAAAATAATTAAATTTCATTAAAAAATTGAAAACAATTGAAATCTGACAAAGAGTTAAAAAAAATTTGTTTAAATAATTAAATGCCATTTGACATAATTTTCAAACCTTCAAAATATATGAAGCTGAAGTCCGCAACGTTTTTAAATACGAAAAATTAAAAAAGAAATTTTTTCCAAGTTAAATTCATCTCTAATTTTCATGTGCCTAAATTTTTAAGAAATTAATTGTTACTTAAGATAAAATAATTAAAAACTAACATGATTTATAATGAAAAATAAAAAACCGTCCCATTATTTTTCGTTTTAAATTATAAATTATATTGAATGAAATTTCGAAAACTGATAAGAGTTTTGATGTTTTGAACATTAGGAAATTGAAATTTGGGGAATAAGCATGCGCCCCGCGCCTACTACGTATGCTGACGTGGGCCCAAGCTGCGCAAATACTAACATAGCGTTTGCGCAGCTTGGGCCACTTTGGCGCAGCGTCTCCATATTTCGGCCACTCCGATTCTGACGCTTACAGAGGTGACACATTTTGAGAATCAGGATTATTCTTTCATATATTTTCATTAAAGAAATATATAAATAAGCGCGAAATAAATCAAGAACACTTTGCAATCGTTATTATAACAGACTGTGGTGTTTTTGTTAATCAATTTTCTTTAAAAAAAATTTATTTTTTAAAATCACAAAAAACACATTGTGTAAATTGCAAAGTTACAGTGTTTTTGTGCATATTTTATTAATTTTGGTGTTTTTAGTAATTACTTTCTTTAATAAACTTTCTTTTAAGAAACAATTTTACTTTTTAAAATCACAAAAAACACTTTGTGTAAATATTGCAAGACTACAGTGTTTTTGTGCATATTATTTTAACTCTAGTGTTTTTAGTAATTACTTTCTTTAATAAACTTTCTTTTAAGAAACAATTTTACTTTTTAAAATCACAAAAAACACTTTGTGTAAATATTGCAAGACTACAGTGTTTTTGTGCATATTATTTTAACTCTAGTGTTTTTAGTAATTACTTTCTTTAATAAACTTTCTTTTAAGAAACAATTTTACTTTTTAAAACCACAAAAAACACTTTGTGTAAATTACCAGACTACAGTGTTTTTGTGCATATTTTATTAATTTTGGTGTTTTTAGTAATTACTTTCTTTAATAAACTTTCTTTTAAGAAACAATTTTACTTTTTAAAACCACAAAAAACAGTTAATGTAAATTTCAAGACTACAGTGTTTTTGTGTGTATTGTTTTAATTTTGATTATCAATTTTCGAAATTGTGATGGATCGAGAGTGCAAAATAACTAGAGCTTTGCAGGAAGTGCTGTCTTCTTCCTCGGGAAACGAGAGCATTCGTTGCATTTCAACGAAAGTAAGTACTACAAATTAATCCTTAATAATTTCGTTTGCAATTTATTTGAATATCCCAATCTCTCAGTCAGTCACTCTCTTACATACTTATTCACTGATTCGTTCATGCATTCAACCTCTCACACATTCTTTCAATCACTCTTTCTCTCACTCCTTATCACTAAAACTACTTTCTTGATTAGATTCACTCAAGTTAAAAACATATTAACATACACACGTAAATAATAATTAAGGGTGCAATCCCATGGCACTGTTTTGCGTTGCGTTTTGTAACTAGGACATGAGTGTGAGAGAGATGAAGATATAGGTTCGCTATATTTGCACTCATGGCCTAGTTACAAAACGCAACGCAAAACGCTGCCATGGGACTCCAGCCTGAGGCCGCAGTCCCATGGCACCGTTTTGCGTTGCGTTTTGTAACTAGGCCATGAGTGCAAATAGAGCAAACATATATCTGTATCTCTCTCACACTCATTGCCTAGTTACAAAACGCAACGCAAAACGCTATCATGGGACTCCAGCCTGACTCATTATCTAATGGGAAATCCACACTTCGATCTAAGATGCTATAGGCTGTTTCCAGAATAGATAGACGCAAAGCTGGCGCAAACGCATTCCCATTTGGTTAATGCTGATTCCACACTTACCCAGTCGCTCCGCTTTTCCGTGGCGGTTTGCGTGAGATAGAAAAAGACAGAGACTATCTCTATCTTTTTCTGTCTCACGCAAAGCGCCACAGAAAAGCGGAGCGACTGGATAAGTGTGGAATCAGTATGCGTCTATCTATTCTGGAAACAGCCATAAACGAGACGCTTTTTCGTGACGCACTACCGTCGGAAATTACTGACACCTGACCAAAAACATACCAATCTTTAAATCACCATTTCTATATAAAAAAATGTAAGAAAATTAACAAATATACCGTTTGATTTTAGTAAATTACACAAAGATTCTAGCAAACAAACATTTTTTTTAAAACAATTAAAAAATAAAAATTTGTGTGACAATTTTTTAAACTTTTGAATATTTTTTAAAAAATTCAGATAAAATTTGAAACTTAAATAGATGTCATCATTTAAGTCTTATCTTTAATTTAAGATTAAAAAAGTTAAAAAAATCTTTCTCGATTTACGAGATATCATTATAAACGGCCGTGTATTTTCAGTCAAAAAACGTACATAATTAAATAATTCAATGCATTTGTCCAAAAACATGCTCTGACATTTTTAATATCTCGCGAACCGAATAAGATTTAACTTTTTTGGTCTTAAATTTAAGATGAGACTTGAATGGTGACATCTATTAAAGTTTCAAATTTCGTTTGTAATTTTTAAAAAATATGCAGAAGTTAACAAAATCATAAAAAAAATTTTTCATTTTTTTTTAATTTGTCTACCACTAGAATCTTTGTGTAATTTATTAAAACTTTCAAATGTATATCATTTAATGTAGAATTTTATAAGCTTTAGGATGGTATATTTATTCATTTTCTCCCTTTTTTAAAAAAAATTATGATGATTTTCTACAGTAGTTTAGATATGAGTCACTTTACACCAGAAAGGGTAAAATACGAATACGGGTGTATTCGGCTCTTATCCTCTCGGGTGTAAAGTGACTCATAGTTAACTATAGGAAGCGTCACAATAAAATGCCCCGCTAAGTCTCTTAGATCAAAGTATGGATTTGCCACCAATATGACGGTTACAGCTCGGCTGCCTGTCTGTGGGCTGACGGCGTCAGGAGGACACATTGAGTGTGAGCGAGAAAGAGAATTCAAATTTTTGTTACCGATCACACTCATACTTTCTCCTTACCCTCTTTGCCCGCAGGCAGGTAGCCGAGCTGAGATTGGATTTTTACATTGAGTTTCTTTCTCTTTTATTATTCAACGCAATCATTTAAACATTGCATCAAGTTGTCTCTACACACTGAAAGAAATGATTCCGGTATGTTAGGAATTTGGTTATGTTTATGAATTTCTGTCAAGTTTTGAGAAACCAAATTTTGATTTTACCTCAATAGTTACACTCTAAAAAATTTCGTTGTTAATTTACAACGTCGGACGTTGGAAATAATTTGCTTCACGTCCAACGTAGTAAGTTTACAAGCTGCTAGTACGTATTAAAACATAATCTGAATGCAATTTAACACGCTGATTGTAAAATTGCATTAAAGTTATGTTTTAATACGTATTAGCAGCTTGTAAACTTACTACGTTGGACGTGAAGCAAATTATTTCCAACGTCAGACGTTGTAAATTAACAACGAAATTTTTTAGAGTGTACACGGAAAGAAATCTGGTAAAATAATATCATTTGAGAAGCCGATAGAGTTTTAGGATCAATAGTCCAATAGAATTTAACCATCTAACGCGACTAATATTAATATGAAAACATGAAAATATTCTAAAAGAGCTGCGATAGAAAGAAAGCAAAAGCCAGTTGTAAAATTTCCATCTATTTGATGTGAAAAATGCTCGTAGGCCTTATTACAGTTTCAGCAGAAGTCACCTGTTACTATTCCATCGGCCACCACTATTTTTCAGGCCGAGTTTGTACAACACAAACTAACCTTTATACATATACCTGCATGGACACATACATACAAGCAATACACTAGATGGCACGGCAATACGGCGGGGCATTGCTTGTGTGTATGTGTTCATGCAGGTATATAAAGGTTAGTTTGTGTTGTACAAACTCGGCCTGAAAAATAGTGGTGGCCGATGGAATAGTAACAGGTGACTTGTGCTGAAACTGTAATAAGGCCTACGAGCCTTTTTTACATCAAATAGATGGAAATTTTACAACTGGCTTTTGCTTTATTTCTATCTGAAGCTCTTTTAGAATATTTTCATGTTTTCATATTAATATTAGTCGCGTTAGATGGTTAAATTCTATTGGACTATTGATCCTAAAACTCTATCGGTTTCTCAAATGATATTATTTTACCAGATTTCTTTCCGTGTAGGGGAGACCGGGGTTACTTGGCGCAGGGGTTGCTTGGCGCACTCGAGTTTTTTCAAAAATTTTGAGTTGAATAATTTTTTCTCTCCACTCAAGTTCAAGTACTTAATGAACTCTAAGTTTGTACAAAGTTTCATTTTTATTCATTAATTATTGTGGCGTATAGATTAAAATAATTGATTTTGGTACTCGAAAGTAAATTTTTGACCTCCTCATTTTTTTGTTATATCTTTTTAGGAAATGATTTAAAATAAAGCTCAAATATCAAGTTTTGAGCTCTGACTATTTGTTTTCTAGGGATAATAAAGAATCTTTGATTTTTATTAATGTTATTAATAAAAACTTTATAAATATATAAAAAGTACCTCCGGGGTTACTTGGCGCGGTTTGGCTGGGGTTACATTTGCTTTAGAAAATGGTTTAGTTATATACCATAAAAGATCTCAAATGTTAAAATTTTATAAATTATTATTTCTTTATTAAAAATATAATTATTTTGTTTAAAAATTTTAGTGAAGGGTGCGTTTTTTAAAAATTCATAGCATATATTTTATAAAAGTTTTCTATATTTTTACGAATACACAAAAAATGTTCTTAATTGTAATTAAATATGATCCTTTTTTAATTTTTTTTATTGTAAAATGACAGTAAAAATCTTATTTTACTATATCATATAATATTTCAACTTTAAATCGTATAATTTAATTAATTTCAGTCATGCGCCAGGCAACCCCGGGTGGTGCGCCAAGCAACCCCGGCCCGGGGTTGCTTGGCGCACTTTACTTTGAATAAAGTGGTATAAAAAAAAACTATCAAATAGATTGCAATTTTTTTTTGTTTTAAATTGAAGTTAAGATGTTACAGTAAGTTTTCCGTGCAATAGGAATTTAAAAAAAGCAAAAATGTTTTAGTTAAACAACAAAGAGTAAAAAGTGCGCCAAGTAACCCCAAGTAACCCCGGCCACAAATATTTTATTTTATTTTTCCCTGACTTTTCCCTGATTTCCAGACAAAATTTTCACTTTTTCCCTGACCCTAAAGAATATTCTGATTCACTCTAAAAATTATTAGATAATCAAAAAAATGTTCTATTACATTTATTTACAAATTTCCTTAATGTAAAATTATTCGAAAACATCAATAACTTCTTTCTAAAATTAATATTTAATCATTATTATTTTTCTGTAGGAATTAAAATTCTTCGAAACATTCAAATTCAAACTTTTTCGAAATTCTACAACTTTTAAGAAAATTATTAAAAAACATGAAGACGGCGATCACTTCGAGTCTTCGACTCGGAGTGATCGCCTTCTTCATGTTTTTTAATAATTTAAATCATAAAATTTTTTAAAATAAGTTAATTATTTACAAAAATTCTAAAAAAATCCTTCGCAAGAATTCAATTAATTTTACAAACAGTACAATTTCACAAAAAAATTCAATTATTTAAAAAAAATGTAATTGGACCTTAATTTTAATCAAAAAACAGTATTTGGAAAAAATGTAATAAAATTCGTTACAATAATTCAATTATTTTCATAAATAATAATAAATCGATTATTCGTTAATTCATATTTAAATCAATTTTTATTAGAAAATTCTAGAAAAATTCAATTATTTAAATAAATAAACAAATAATTTATTGAATAATTAAATGTTTGTTGAAACTGAATTCTCATAAAGAATTTTATCAATAAATTTTTAAATAGTTGAATACATTTGACAAGTTTTAATAAAATTTTTAAGAATAATTACATTTATCGAGGAATTTGATTAAAATATTGTATAAAAAATAATTAAAATTCTGCGATGAGTTTTATTATTTATCAAAATAATTAAAATTTTCATAAAATAATTCAATGTCGGGGAAGAATTTTATTATTTATAAAGATGCTTGGAATTTTAACAAGATTTTTTTTTTAATTTTTGAATATAATTGGATTTTTGGGAAGAATTTTATTACTTTTGACTTTTGTATTTTAAATAATTGAATTCCTGCGTGAAAATTTTATTACTTATGAAAATAATTGAATTATTTCAAAGAAATTTATTAAATATTGAATAATTGAATTCCTGTGGAATTTTGACAAGAATTTTATTAAAATTTTTTAAAATAATTTAATTTCGATGAAGAATTTTATTATTTATAAAGAATTAAGGATAATTGAAATTTTGACGAGAATTTTTTTAAAATTTTTGAACATAATTGAAATTCTGCGAAGAATTTTTGTATTTTTTGAAAATAATTGAATTTCTGGAATCATTTGTAACTTTTCAAAAATTCAATTTTTTTTTAGTTTTTTTTAATATAATTCTTCTATTAATCTAGTATTTATGAAAATTGTAAAAATTATTCATTAAATAATTTATAAGTCATAATTTTATGATATTTTTTGAAAAATTAAGTTATTTAAAAAGAAATTATTGTCAGAAATTGAAAAAATTGAAAGTTTTGTATTAAAATTCGAGGTAATTTCATAGTTTAAGAGGCAAAAAGGAAAAAAAATTCAGAGTTTTCTCATGAATTTTAAAAATTCAATTTTTTCCAGTACTTTTAGTAAAAATCCCTGACTTTTCCCTGACTTCCATGACCAATTTTACTTTCCCTGACTTTTCCCTGACCGGTGGCAACCCTGTTAACGTACACGCACCTCTTTTTTGAGCAAACGAAACTAATGTCAAATCTGGTTAAGAGGTTAGTGCGCTTTAGGAATTTTCGACTAGTTCTAATGGTATGGTTGAAATACCCTAACTATTGGGCTGTTTCTATTCCAGCAATACTATATGGGTAATATAACCTAAATTATGCCTGTACCTTCAATATTTCTCTTTTAGTGCATACTACAAGAAAAAAGTGAGAAACGTGAAACGCAAACGCGAGGAAAATATGTCATCTTTCTGCGTTTTGCTTCTGCGTATAGCGTTTTTTCTTCGCAATGCAGATGCACCTTCTGCTGCATCTATATGGCAAAGGTAACGCAAGACGCACAAAAATACCATACATTTTTAGCGCGTTTTTCGTTGCTCGACGCAAACGCGAAAAATTTACATGTATTTTTCTCGAATTTAGCGTCTACCAGGGTGGCCACATGTCAGTAAAGTCAGGGAAATGTCAGGAAAAAAAATTTTTGTCAGTAAAATCAGGGAAATGTTAGGAAAATTTTTTTTGTCAGGGCAATTAACCCTTAAACCGCACACTGCCGAATCCATCCTTAAACCGCACACTGGGTGTGCGACACCCGGGGACTTTTATTTTTTTTTCTCTAAGCTGGAATAGGATATTATCTTTTGGAAAAATTATCTTATATAGCTCAGTACATCTATTTTAAAGGAAAATAGGTTTCATAATGATTTATTTAATTTTAATAATTAAAAAAGAGTTTTTTAAAACTACTGAAATTACCTAAAACCAAGAACTAGGTGTCAGATAAGCAGAAATTTTTTTCCGACAAAATCATAAAGTTATCGAATACACAAAGACACTTGGCAGACTAATGTCACTCATGAAACATAAATTTAAGTTCAAAATGTACCGTCCAACACATGTTCAATTTTTTGCTCTAAACAAAAAAATTTTTGCCAGGGAAATTCGTTGTTATGTCAGTAAAATGTCAGGGAAATTGATAAAGTCAATCTTGCGGCCATCCTGGTCTACGTCGCGCATTTATCAATTTTTTTCCGCAATGTAGAGGCAGCACTACATAGCGAAAAAAATAATAATCGGGCGACGCAGACGCGAAACGCGAAGAATGTCCATGTTTTTTTTCGCGTCTGCGTCTCGCGTTTATCACTTTTTTTCGCTATGTAGTTACAGCTTTAGGCACGGGAGCAGCTTCAGAGCGCAAAGCAAGGAGAACTGACCCCCCACCATGCAGGCGCTTCCCCTTTCCAAATTTATCTTTCTTCTAGCTAATAAGCCAATATAAGGCGTTTTATTTTCAATACAAAACCTATAGTTCTTTTTGGCAATATTTTTAAAATTATTTAATAATATTAAATATGAATAATTTTGCTAATGTTTCGTTTACTTTTATTTATGACAACATTTTTAAAACTACTTTTTTGTAATAGGGTAAGTGTGGGTATTTCTGCGAATTTTTAGTGTAGGTTAACTTTGCGAAGCTCGTCTAAGTTTACAGGGTGTCTAGCGTCCGGGAAAAACGGGAAAACCGGGAATTTAGTTCGACCGGGAAAAAACCGGGAAATTGCCGGGAATTGAAAAAAATATCCGTGAATTTTTAGAAAGTTTCGCGAATTCATTAAAATCTATAAAAAAAAATTTCAATTTAAGGTAGTTCTCCGGCTGCTACTCCTTTAAAAATTGATTTTCGATAGATTTTCTTCAAATTTTGAGGAAATATTTCTTCAGGTGCCCTTTAAATGTGGTAAAAACTTTAAAACTTTTGCCATGTCAAAAAATGAGATATTGTGGTTGACCCTTTTTATTTTTAACATAATCGCATGCAAAAGTGAAAGTTTGAACTTGAATAAGTAAAAATTTAGCATCGCAAAGGGTTTTGAAATTTTTACCACATTTAAAGGGCACTCGAAGAAAAATTTCCTCAAAATTTGAAGAAAATAAATTTTTACAAGAGTAGTTAAATTCACGTTAAATTTCAGTCCACATTTTCAATTAGGATGAAAATATATTACTGTCAATTTATTTTTGCATTTTTTATAGGTAACCAATTTTTTGTATTTTTAAAAGTAGACTTATTTTCAATTATCTATAACTCTAAAACTATTGAATTTAGAAAACTTATCTAATACATACTTTACAAATAATAAGGATAGTTTGCAAAAAATATTTTTTCTAACACACGCACGGAAAGTACATCATTTCTTACCTGTGTAGAGGGTGGAAAGTATGTCTTTTCCGACGAGAGGGAGGGAATGTTACTTTACCTCCCTCTGACGTCATAACGGGGAGAGAAAAGTATACTTTACCTCCCCGTGACGTCATAGCGGGGAGAGCAAAGTACTTTACCTCCCTGTTGTCCAAAATCACATGTAATATATTTGTTTTTTAATTTGTTTAAATTGTTAAATTGTTGTTTATTGTTATTGTTATTGTTAAAATTGTTAATTTTTACTAATTAACCATTTTAAAAAATTATACTATTATTATAATAAACTTTCGGTTGAAAACACTATTGTTGTTAAAAGTTTTTATGAAGTGGTTGTACTTTCCGTTTACGTGTGTTAGAAAAAATAGTATGTGCACCACGGGAGGAAAATGATTTCCACTCGTGTGTTTACAGTTCTCGTCTTCGCTCGCAGCACTCGCTACGCCTCGAACTGCAAATCCACCCTCGTGGAAATCTTCTATTTTCCTCCCTAGATGCACAATATACTATTGGTCCCCTATAGAATAGAAAAATGAAGTATACGTATACCTTTTTTCTAAACTTAATAAATAAAAAATACTTGTGACGTAGAATTGACCGTATATTATTATTATTTATATAATTGTTGCATAAGTTTTTAACACTTTAAAGTCTTAAATTGAAAATTTAAATATAAATCCTAATGATTTTTAATTTATTGCAGTTGAATCTCAGTGACTTTTAATGTAAATATCTAAAAGAAGACATAAATGCCATTCGATACTGCAAAACAATTCCAAAACAAGCATTTATCCACAAATATAAACGAAAATAATTGCAATTTCTATTATCCGAACTTTCGATTATCTGAATCAGATCCTGCCTGAATTAGTTCGGATAATTCAGTTTCCACTGTATTTAAAAAATCATGAAATTTTATAATAGTATAGTTATTAATGTCTTAAAAATAAATCCGGGAATAATTTGGTTTTTGGTCCGGGAAATCCGGGATTTTGCCGGGAATTTAAAAATTATAATTCGCTAGACACCCTGAAGTTTACGAAAAAATGAAATGCAGTTTTTTCAATTACAAATTAAAGTTCAATTATTATATTTTCCAAATCATTAAACTCAATCAAATTTCGTTACTTATTTGTAGTTAAAAAAGTAAATTCAAAACTAATTGTCAACACATGTATTATTGTTGACTCGCGAGTAATATTGTGTGACATTTATGAAGGAAACACCAATTATTGTGCGAGCATTATTTCAGAAAATCAGGTGTCGCATAACGCGCTGGTTGTCAAAAAAGAGGTTATGTTTAGTATGCGTTGCGCAGTAAACGTATTTAAAAATCGCAATAATACTAACATGCAGTAAAAATTCTGCTACTAATATAGTTTTAAGTATTATTAATTGAAAATCAATAATAGATGGGTAAATAAATATATTTTTCAAATATTAAAGTGTACTTCTTTGATTAGTAACACTGAAACGTGTATACTATATTGAATATTGAAAATATCAACGGTTTTTAATATGTATTTATGACTGCCATATTTGATAATTTCACAGAATTCTGTCATAATATGTGGACGTCCACATGAAAAGGGCCCATATTGTCGGTTCTAGTTTTCGAGATAATCGCAATTTAGTAATTTTTGAGCAAATTCTTAATTTTTTTTTTATTTTTTATTATCAATCTACATGTTTTGACAAGTTGAATCATGCGGTTTTCATTAATTTATCGATAATTTAACTGTTTGATTTCATTGGTTCTTTAGAAAAATGAAAAGGGCCCATTTTGTCGGTCATTTGCAAAAGTAATCCGTATTTTAGAAATGGAGGTGTGGAAAAATTTAAAACCTCTTGATTTTTCATCTTTAAGATGTCCTGGATTGTCAAAATGAATGATTGTAATTGTCGAAATGAAAATTTGGATATTGCGTCAATTTTTTCATAGTAGAGACTGTCAAAAAATTTAAATAAGTTTAATTTACATTCTTTTTCTTCAAATGACACAATAAAATTGTACCTAATCATTAATCTTGTAAAAAAATTGGTTTTTTAATAGAAAAACTGTCACTTTTAGAAAAGAGCCCATATTGTCGGTTTTCCGTATTTTCAAAATTAAGAGGGGGGGATGGTTTTAAAAATTTAAAACCTGTTGGTTTTTTATCTCCAGAATCGTCTCAACAGCGAGAGAAGTCACTTTCGCCACCTAGCGGTGAAAGTATAGGAGCGACAGTAATCTTTAACATTACTAAGGAAACCATGTGGAATACCACGTAGGATTCCATGTGGTTTCCTACGTGGGGATTTACATGGGATTTTACTTAGGAATTCATTTGGGAATTTATTTCTACTTAAATTCCTAAGTAAAATCCCATGTAAATCCCCACGTAGGAAACCACATGGAATCCTACGTGGTATTCCACATGGTTTCCTTAGTAATGTTAAAGATTACTGTCGCTCCTATACTTTCACCGCTAGGTGGCGAAAGTGACTTCTCTCGCTGTTGAGACGATTCTGGAAGTATATAAAAGCTGAGAACCTGTAGCAGAGAGGACGTGTTTCAAATGATCGTTTTTTTACTTTTTTAATGACTTGTAACACTAATACTATTTGTTATTTAATTTTTTATTAAATAATTTTTAATCCTTTGAAAATTTCTTCATTGGATCTTTAATAAAATACTATGTGATATCTCATATTAAATCCTAGGTGAAATCTTGCATGAAATCCTATGTCAATTCCCATATAAAATCCTATGTGAAATCCCTTGTACAATTCCAAGTGGATTCCCATGTAGGGATATTCAATAAGGCGGATAATGTTTTTCACATGGGATTTGGTTTAGGATTTGACATGGAAAAATAATTATAAATAAATGATACTGTTTTTCACTTGGGGATTGACTTGGGAAAATAATTATAAATAAATGATACTGTTTTTCACATGGGATTCGGTTTAGGATTTGACTGGGAAAAACATGTGGGATTTGATATGGTTTTATGCATAGATGAACTGTTCAAATTCCCCATGTCTATTCCTAACTAAAATCCTGTCTCAATTTCCCATATGGTTTGACATAGGATCCCAAGTGGTTTCCCATGTGGTTTCCCATATGGGGATTTTCAATAGGGTGGAAATAGCATGGGAATTGAAAAAGAGTATGGAAAGCCTGGAAATGGCATGGCATGGAATTTGAACGAATTTCTGGAATTTTTCGGGTTAATAAAAGATATTAAGAAAAATTTCATTCAGCATGTTATTTTTCTTTAAAAATGTTAACATGCAATTTTATATACCAAATAACAAAATTTTTCACAAATTGTGAGAAATGATTTTGCACTAATAACTACTTTTTAATTAGCGAGAAATATAAAAGAAAATATATTTTCATCGAGGTCAATTTCTAGACGCAATTCAACTGCAAATTATTTATTAGTTAAGTTAAATATTCACATTACACATAATAGTATATAGGGATATGTATAGCAGACAGCAAAAACTTCAATGTTTTAATTACGGCTGATTCTTCTGAAAGTGACATTTTTGATATCTCAATTAATTTTATAAAATCTACTCTCTAATAATATTATTAACTATTTTCATAGTAAAAATTTAGCACTTAGTTATCATTAAAAATATAACAATTTTATTTAAGTGAATTTATGCAATAGCTAAAATAATTTCATCTACAAAGTCTTTTTTAAAAATGTCTCCAATAGGACTTCTATAAGAAAACTAGATTTTTATGGTTATTTTCCAAACTCTTAGAAATTTTTTAAAAATAGTGCCAGAAAATATAATTTTTTTTATCATTATGTGCATTTAAAAATTTTTTTGATCTCCGTCTTACATGTGATAAAAATGTTTAAATTTTGCCTTCAGTTTAACTTAAAATTACTTCACGATGATTAATAATGTTTTTATACTTTAAAAATATTCTAAAAAAAATGTGAATGCACATTAAAATAAAGTTAATTGTTTGATGTTTAATTTTTCTATATATTATTTATAAAAAAGAGGAATATTATTGCTTTTATAAATATTCAAATTTTACATATTGGCCCGAGTAAAATTCAAAATAGAAAGACTTTAATATTTTCAAATTAATTTTGCGAACTTTTAATAATTTAATTTAATTAAATTAATTAAATTAAATAATTTAATAAAAAAAAAAATTTATATTTATATTAAATATAAATTTAATTAATTAATTAATTAAAATAAAAAATTAAAAAAAAATTAAAAAATTAAATTAAATTAAATAAATAAAAAAAATAAATAAAAAAAATAAAAAAAATAAATAAATAATAATAAATAATATAATATAATAATAATATAATAATAATAATATAATATAATATAATATAATATAATATAATATAATATAATATAATAGAATATAATATTATTATATATAATAATAAATTTTATTTTAATAAATAAATTAAATTATTAAATTTAATTTAATTAATTTTTTTTTTATTTTATATTTTATTTATATTTTTTTTTAATAATTTAATTTAATTAAATTAATTTAATTTTTTTTTTTTTAATTTTTAATTTTGCAACTTAAATTCTTACTTTTGAGTATGTATGAAATAAAGTAGATTCAATAGAAAAAACTACCTATATTATTTAAAAAAAATGAATTGAAAAATCGAATATCAAAAGTATATTACTTTCAGAAAAATAAACATAAGAATGCATTGTTTTGTAAAATACTTGTTTTTGCATCACAAATAATTCCTAAATTTTTAACTGGAATTTTTAATATTTTTAACCTGGAAAAAGCCTGAAATTTTGAAATCTAGATTTTGTGGCAACCATGTAATGCACTGAAGGAAAAATATGGAAAGTACAGACATAATTTAGGTTATATTACTCATATAGTATTGCTGGAATAGAAACAGCCCAACAGTTATAGGGTATTTCAACCATACCATTAAAACTCGACGAAAATTTGTAAAGTACACTAACCTTTTAACCAGATTTGACATTAGTTTTGTTCGTTCAGAAAATAGGTGCGTGTGATTCTGACATATATATTACAAATTATAGGTTAAGTGTTCATCATCTTTAAATTTCTCATTTAACCTAACTATTGAGGTAAAAACAACATTTGGTTTCTCAAAACTTGACAGAAATTCATAAACATAACCAAATTCCTATCATACCAAAAACATTTCTTTCAGTGTGCATATTATCTAGATGTTACGGTTTAATATCTCAGATATATCATTTTTTTATATATTATTTATAAATAAATAATAATAATTTATTTATTTTTTTTATTATTTAAAATTTTTTTTTAAGATATATTATTTTCTCTCCAAATGATACGGTAGATGATATGTTTCATAAATTTTATAAACCTTATAATACCAAGTGCATTATTTTTTTTTGTAAAATTTCTCATTATAATTGAATATAAAAATTAAAGACATAATAACAAGGGTTTTTAAAAAAATTATTTCAATCATTTTTTTAAATTATAGTTTTTTAAAATTTAGTAAAATTCATGTACAAATTCTACAAAATCAATTACTTAGCTAATCTATTGCACACTTATTCAGTCAGTTGTTTACTTACCTCAGAAGTTAATAAGATACTTATTGTTAGAAAAATAGACACCTATTCGCTAATACATTCGATCTCTCACGCACTCACACATTTAATCAATCAGTAAGTTTACAAGTCACTTATTCTGTAAATTAACTTCACACTTACGTAACTCACTAATGTATTAACTCATTAATTCATTAAACTCAGACACTTTCTCATATTATTAAAAAGTCACTTATTCATCAATGCATTCACTGACATACCCGTGTAGAAATTTCCTTATTTCTCCCTGCCTCTAGTGTGGCCTCCACTAGATTTCAACTAAAATCTATAATATATAAAAAGAAATCGGGTCCCTATAAAATTCTACTTAAATAATAATTTTGATTACGAAAACTAATTTTATTATGGATTAAAATTATTTAAATAAGAGTGAATAAAGAAATTTTTTAACCTAACACGACTTAAATACTTTTAATTATTGTTTATTATTATAATTAAATATTAATTTATTGTTAAATATATTAGTAACCAAATTCTTATATAATGAAAACATAAATAACCTTAGAAATTGAGGACATTTTTTTTAATGCTTGCTGGTTACCCTTCTGAATAATTTATAAAAGAAATGAATAATTTTATAATAAATCGGTAAAACTAAGAAATAATAATTTTTAGAAGCTATAGAAGTAAACTAAAACTTTTAATTGAAACCCCACCTAAACGACCTTCAAAAACAGCTAGAAACTAACTATTTTTTCTAGTTCGGAATCTTTTTCAGACGTGGTAAGCTAATGAATTCACCAACAATACCCTATCACCATTTCTACACGGGTATTCAATGAAGCCGAAAAAAATGTTTATAGACAAATTATTTCTCAATATTAATATTTTGTTTAATTTCTTGTTGCATGAAATTAGTACAATATTAACATAATTTTGCTTAAATGTTCTCCATAAAGTTTCATTTTTTAACATTATCGAAGTTTTTTTTTAAATTTGTTTGTATTATACTATTTCTAAAAAACATTTTTTTTCTATTACTAATGTTTTTTATCATAATTATTTATGCGATAAATTTGTTTATTCGTTTTCCTTTTAATCAAAATTTAAGTAAAATTTTTATGTAAACACGTTTATTAAACATTACTTTTTTGCAGGTAGCTAAAATATTAAAAGTCAAGCGTAATGACAGTTTTATAAGTAAGATAACAAATTTACGAAATATTTTATTGCAGAAAAATATTCAAGCTGAGGTATGCATGCAAATAAAAAGCAGCAATCATGAAAAATTTGAAAAGACATTTGATGTAAGTAAGTGTAATGAAGAATTAACCGAAACAGATACAGGCGAAAAGAAAAAAATCGATAATAAATTACCAGAAGAGAAAGAAGTCGATAATAAAACATCCGAGAAGAAAGAAGTCAAAAACAAATCAGCCGAAAAGAAAAATGCCGCAAATAAGGCTGTTGAAAATAAGTCAGTCATAAAGAAAAAATTCGAAAACAAAACAGCCGAAAAGAAAGAAGTCGAAAACAAAACAGCCGAAAATGAAAAAGTCGAAAATAAGTCTGCTAAAAAGAAAGATGTGGAAAACAAAACAGCTGAAAAGAAAAATGTCGAAAATAAAACAGCCGAAAATGAAAAAGTCGAAAGTAAGTCAGCTAAAAAGAAAGATGTCGAAAACGAAATAGCCGAAAATGAAAAAGTCGAAAGAAAGTCAGCCAAAAAGAAAGATGTCGAAGACAAAACAGCCAAAAAGAATGAAGTCAAAAATGAAAAAGTTGAAAACAAAACAGCCGAAAATGAAACATCCGAAAAGAAAGAAGTCGAAAACAAAACAGCAGAAAAGAAAAAAGTGGAAAATGAAAAAGTTGTGAACAAAACAGCCGAAAATGAAAAAGTCGAAAGTAAGTCAGCCAAAAAGAAAGATGTCGAAAACGAAATAGCCGAAAATGAAAAAGTCGAAAGAAAGTCAGCCAAAAAGAAAGATGTCGAAAAGATAACAGCCGAAAATGAAAAAGTCGAAAATAAGTCTGCTAAAAAGAAAGATGTCGAAAACAAAACAGCCGAAAAGAAAAATGTCGAAAATAAAACAGCCGAAAATGAAAAAATCGAAAGTAAGTCAGCTAAAAAGAAAGATGTCGAAGACAAAACAGCCAAAAAGAATGAAGTCGAAAATGAAAAAGTTGAAAACAAAACAACCGAAAATGAAACAGCCGAAAAGAAAGAAGTCGAAAACAAAACAGCAGAAAAGAAAAAAGTCGAAAATGAAAAAGTTGTAAACAAAACAGCCGAAAATGAAAAAGTCGAAAGTAAGTCAGCCAAAAAGAAAGATGTCGAAAACGAAATAGCCGAAAATGAAAAAGTCGAAAGAAAGTCAGCCAAAAAGAAAGATGTCGAAGACAAAACAGCCAAAAAGAATGAAGTCAAAAATGAAAAAGTTGAAAACAAAACAGCCGAAAATGAAACATCCGAAAAGAAAGAAGTCGAAAACAAAACAGCCGAAAATGAAAAAGTCGAAAATAAGTCTGCTAAAAAGAAAGATGTGGAAAACAAAACAGCTGAAAAGAAAAATGTCGAAAATAAAACAGCCGAAAATGAAAAAGTCGAAAGTAAGTCAGCTAAAAAGAAAGATGTCGAAAACGAAATAGCCGAAAATGAAAAAGTCGAAAGAAAGTCAGCCAAAAAGAAAGATGTCGAAGACAAAACAGCCAAAAAGAATGAAGTCAAAAATGAAAAAGTTGAAAACAAAACAGCCGAAAATGAAACATCCGAAAAGAAAGAAGTCGAAAACAAAACAGCAGAAAAGAAAAAAGTGGAAAATGAAAAAGTTGTGAACAAAACAGCCGAAAATGAAAAAGTCGAAAGTAAGTCAGCCAAAAAGAAAGATGTCGAAAACGAAATAGCCGAAAATGAAAAAGTCGAAAGAAAGTCTGCTAAAAAGAAAGATGTGGAAAACAAAACAGCTGAAAAGAAAAATGTCGAAAATAAAACAGCCGAAAATGAAAAAGTCGAAAGTAAGTCAGCTAAAAAGAAAGATGTCGAAAACGAAATAGCCGAAAATGAAAAAGTCGAAAGAAAGTCAGCCAAAAAGAAAGATGTCGAAGACAAAACAGCCAAAAAGAATGAAGTCAAAAATGAAAAAGTTGAAAACAAAACAGCCGAAAATGAAACATCCGAAAAGAAAGAAGTCGAAAACAAAACAGCAGAAAAGAAAAAAGTGGAAAATGAAAAAGTTGTGAACAAAACAGCCGAAAATGAAAAAGTCGAAAGTAAGTCAGCCAAAAAGAAAGATGTCGAAAACGAAATAGCCGAAAATGAAAAAGTCGAAAGAAAGTCAGCCAAAAAGAAAGATGTCGAAAAGATAACAGCCGAAAATGAAAAAGTCGAAAATAAGTCTGCTAAAAAGAAAGATGTCGAAAACAAAACAGCCGAAAAGAAAAATGTCGAAAATAAAACAGCCGAAAATGAAAAAATCGAAAGTAAGTCAGCTAAAAAGAAAGATGTCGAAGACAAAACAGCCAAAAAGAATGAAGTCGAAAATGAAAAAGTTGAAAACAAAACAACCGAAAATGAAACAGCCGAAAAGAAAGAAGTCGAAAACAAAACAGCAGAAAAGAAAAAAGTCGAAAATGAAAAAGTTGTAAACAAAACAGCCGAAAATGAAAAAATTGAAAGTAAGTCAGCCAAAAAGAAAGATGTCGAAAACGAAATAGCCGAAAATGAAAAAGTCAAAAACAAAATAACCGAAAATTACAAGTCTAAAAATAAGTCAGCCGAAAAGAAAGAAGTCGAAAATAAAAAACTGGAAAATAAAGTCGACAAAAAATATGTTGAAACTAAAACATTTAAAAATAAAGAAATCGAAAATAAATCACCCAAAAAGAGAAAAGTTAACAAAAAAACAGCCGAAAATGAAACTGCCGATCACAAAAATATCGAAAACAAAAAAGTTGAAAATATGTCAGCCGACATAAAGAAAGTCGAGAAAGTAGAAACAAAAGTAAAAGAAAAAATTGAAATTGAAGAGGAAAGAAGAAACAGTGATGCTGAAATGTACAAATTGGAAAATAATATTAAATATAAATTACGAATATCAAACGGAGATGGAAATTGTTTGTTCAGAAGTGTATCATACGCTCTTTATGACAATGAAGAAAGGCATGTAGAAATAAGATCAGAAATTGTAGATCACATAACAGAAAATTGGGCACAGATGAACGAAATAATAAACGGATATAGAGTTTCCGCTGAAGTAAAGAGTAACGAAAAGCCAAAAGAGCCGTACAATAATGCTGGAGAATATGCCGAACAAATGAAAACAGATGGAGAATATGGCACTGATATAGAAATATCTCAAATTCCTGATATTTACAAAAGGCGTGTTAACTTATATCAATTAAAAAATGATGAAACTGCATCAAAGAAAAATGAAATTGAAGGACGTCAACTTAATCTAATGTGGACTATAAATTCATCCAGCGAAAATTTAGTTGCCAAAGAAGATATAAATTTGTTATTTTCTAATAGTCGAAATAATGGTCACTTTGACAATTTAAAAATAATTCCGAAACAAAAAATATACGAAATGAAAATAGTCGAAAATAAAAAAGTCAAAAATATAGAAGTTGAAAATAAATCATCCACAAAGGAAAAAGTCGAAAAGAAAACAGCCGAAAAGAAAAAAGTCAAAAATAAGTCTGCTGTAAAGAAAGAAGTTAAAAATGACTTAGTTGATAACAAATTAGCTGAAAATAATAAATGTAGAAAAAATAAGAAAGTAAATGAAAATAACAGTCAAACATTAAAAATTGAAATGATAAATATTAAAAATGAAATTATTAACACTGATCACGTTAACAAATTTAAAACAATTTTGAAACAAGATGAAAGTGAAAATACATTAGTACCAGTAGAAGATTTAAATCATCTTAAAGAAGAGAAGTTATCAAAAGAATTAACGGTTAATTGTCACCCAATATGTAATAAGAGAAAATTTATTAACATTGAAAACGATGAAAATAATACAGATGAAATGAAAAAGATTAAAATGAATAATAACGAAAAGAAGTGCATTGAAGGGGAAAATGAAACAATAATTAGTGAAAATGACAAATGCATTGAAGGGGAAAATGAAACCATAATTAGTAAAAATGAAAATGACAAAAATGAAACAGTTGAACTTAAAAGTTATAAAGATGAAATTAATGATATAAAAATTGATGAAAATAAAGAAGCAAGAAATGTAGATATAATATTTTTAAATGAACGAAATGATACTAATTTTGGTAGTGTGGAAATGGTATTGAATAATAATGAACATAAAAAAGATGCAATTAAAAATGAATATGAACCGACTAACTGTAATGATTTGAATGAAATTGAAAATAGTAAACTTCAATCTGAATTGACACATGATGAAAATGCCAAAAATACAAATAAAGCAGACAATAATGAAGAAGTTTTGAACGATATATATGAATTTGAAAGTGAAAAAGAAACTGAAAAAATAGAGTCTTTTCATGAATATTTACGAGATACTAACACTACATCAACTGAAAAGAAATTTATAGAAGAAAATTTTAGCATTAACAACAAAATGTCAAGACAGTGTACAAATGATAAATTGTATTTTAATAATGTCGTGCAATTAAGTAAAAATGTAATTAGATGCAAAAAAGAAGTTTCTGAACTTAGTAGTGATGTTAGTTATAGTGCCATAGATAGTAAAGTAACAGTTATTGGAGAAGGAAATGTAAAAATTGAATGTAATACGAAAAAAGAAACCAGCAATGTTCAGAATATTGAAAATGAAATAAAAAAAAAAATATATTCTAAAACTGTTAGGCAGTATAAAAAAAATATTATTGTCAAAAACTAATTCTGATATTTCTGATTATAGTAGTGAGTACATCAGTAGCGATAATAATAGTTCGGATATTGAAATAGAAAACGACTCGAAAAGTAGCTGTGAAGATAATAATAGTACAAGCAAAAGGAATAAGGAAAAGAAAATTTTAAAAAATGAAGATGTTAAATGTGAAAAAGATAAAAATAAATTAAAATATCCATATGAATATGGACAGGCATATTTTATGACACAAAAAGTGGCTGACGGTGACAAGATAGACTTTAGCACACTTAGATATGAAATTCATGTAATATCAGTTAATAAATTTCAATGTACATGCCCATTAAGATTTTATGGCGGTATTAGACCAAATGAAGGAAGTCACTTTGTTGGATACGCTTCATGCCCGCATCCAAATTGTGGTAGAAAATTTAGATTTGATATATTTGAAATAGATTCAAGTATTATATCAGTTACAATGTATGCAAATGAAACAAGAGCTAAAAATCACAATACATCAGCATTGATTCCATATTTACAAGTACGAGGACCAAAACGAACAGCAGTTAGGACATTATTGAAGTATAGCAAAGCCAGAAAAGTTCATTTAGAAAATAATGCACAATGCGATGTATCATTAGCAAAAGATGGAAATGTGGGTTTAGCAATGAAGATGCATGTTGTTAATAAAATAAAATCAGAATTAAGAATCGAAGATAAACTGGAATGCAAATCACGCGATATTAATGATATTGCACAATATTGGATTGATCAACATAAATTAAAAAATCCAGCCGTGAGATTATTTCAATTACCATTGAAAATTTTAATTTGGGTAAAAGACCAGTTACAGGCTTTTATTGATGGCAAAGGAAAAATAGTTCATTTTGATTCAACGAAAGCAATGTGTAGAAAAATCGAACATGTAGATACTAAAATGATTATGTATTATACTTTAGTATGGAGAGGTCGTGAATCAACTATTCCTTTATTGGAATCAATTTCGGATAATCATGATATTCCATCTGTTGAAATAACTTTAAAATTATACAAAAACTTCGTACATAAGACAATTAATTATTGGCCACCATTTAAAGCAGTAGTTCTAGATTGGAGTTGGGTGTTTATGAATAGCTTTTTATTTGAATGGAACGAAGGAATGACTATGACAGAATATTTAGAGGAGACTTATGCTATATTGACAAGAAAAAAATTGAAACGGTCAGATCTTATAGTTCTACTATCTTGCAATGCCCATATTATAAGAAGATTTCTAAAAGTATTAAAGAAAGAATTAAACCTAAGCGAATCGCAAATAAAGTTTTTATTAGAATGTTTTGCACAATTAATATTATGTAGAACATTAGACGAACTAAGTTTAACTTTTGAGCAAATATTGAATGTAACGCTCGAAAAAGACGAAGAAAAAGCTAATGACAGTCTAATTTACCTATCTGGAATGAATAAGAAAAAAAAGGAAGTTATTGACAAAATGATGGAAAATGTACTAGATGATGAAGAATTAGATGAAATGAATGAAAACTTTCTTGACATGCATAAAAATTCAAAAACTATTTGTGAAAGAAGCCCATTTTACGAACATTTTTGGAAAATATTAATGCGTAAAGAAAATAATCTATTAACAAATAGTGATGAAGATATTACTAATGATTATTACGTAATAGAATTTGGTCGATATGTAGTTAAAACATTTTTATCATATGCACCATTAATTGGAGCTTTAATGATACCGTTTGTGGACGACAGTGTTTCACGTGTTAGTAACGCATTTGCTGAATCGTATATAAATACGTACAAGCATACAATACTTCAACTTCCAAAAGACAATGCTATTGGAGAAATAGTAAGAGAAGTAGTAAAATATAATAAAGGATTAATTGTAGAAGAGATATTAGATATACATGCTAAAAGCACGATAGCAGTTCAAAAAAGACCACATTACCCAGAGGCTGCCTCAAATCCGTTTGAAATTGAAAAATGGGGAAGAAGTAAAAAGGAAATAGAAAAGCAAAGTGTGAAACCAAGAAAACATACATGTTATGAAGGCAGAGAACTTGTGAGTATTGGCCAAAAAATTGTCAACAGAAGAAATAATTTAAAGAATAAAAATAAAAGAAATTCAAGAATTCAAAAGAGAAATACTAAACCAAAACAAATAAAAAATTCAAACTTATCTGCCAAAATGAAATTAAAAGGTTTTAACATTTTAAAACCCAAGAAAGTAGTAGAAAAAAATAATAAAAATATAAATGAGAAGGTTATAAAACAGGAGAAAGAAAAGTTATTGTTAGAAAACGTAGATAATTTCACAATTGAATATAGAAATGAAGATTTATTGTCAGAAAATGTAGATAATTCTGAAATTGAATATGAAAAAGAAGAACAATTGAATATCAGTGATGCAAATACATGTACGATTGAAAATGACAATGAAAAATTGAACAAAGATAATGAAACAATACTTAGGAAAACACATGAAATAAAAAATAATATAGATATTTTACCAAACGGACTTATAAATAGTGTATGGCATTATGTAACATCGTCCTCTGAAAGTATAAAAATTGGTATATACGAACCAAATACAAATATAACGCTTGTTTTGAAGGAATTTCAAATGTCAGCAAAACAATTTTCACCAGTTGTCCGTAAGTTACAATGGATAGATTCCACAATTGTAGACTGTTTTACAACAACACATATGAACTCATGGACAAACAAGGAAGTAACTTACATGCCAACAGATATTGCAAATAAAGCTATCGGCAGTTATGCTACAGTAAGAAAAAGTCCACTATCGGAATTGTATACAATAAAGACTCCAATTAACAAAATATTACTTATGCCTTACATGTTCGACGGACATTGCAGTCTGTTATGTGTAGACACAAGAAATTATATATATACATTATTAGATCCATACGAAAATTCAATTGATGAAGGAAGAGCCATAAAAGAGTTCAAAAATTACATAAATTCATGTAAGCATGAAAGTACTTTAAGCTTCTTAAAAAAAATTAATTTTGAAGAAAAAATTGAAATGAATAGACCGTTTCAATCAAAAACAGATACAAGTAATTGTGCTATATACGTAATGTATTATATATACTGCATCGCCAATAATATATCATTTAATAAAGAATTTAATCCGGAAAAATATAGAAAACATGTTGCTAAAACTTTAATATTACAATCAAAAGATATAAAAGACAGATGTATGTACTGCTTTAGTAAAACACATCTAAAAATGATAATGAAAACATGTTGTGTTTGCAATAGATGGATACATGCCAACTGCTACGCAAAAGGAAAAAAAAATACAGAGGATGAAGAAGATCGCAGTTTGCCAACATTTAAAAGAAAAAGAAAAAATATTGGGACAATAAATGATGAAACAATAAATAGAAATTTCGCAAAAAGTAAAGAACCATTCGAATGCAAACTTTGTTCTAGAATTAGTGACGTTAAAAGAATAAAATTAAGTGATTAAAATATCTTTATCAAAATGATACATTAAACAAGTTGTAAAACAAATCATTTAAAAAACATGATACAAATTTATTAATAAGATGAGGAAATAATTCGAAAAATTAATTTGTTAATTGTTATACGTAATTACAATAATATCAAATATAAGATGAAAAATAATATATAAAAAAGCATAACAATGTATCTGTTGAACGCAATTTTAAAACATTTCAAATCTATTATACATTTAAGAAAAATAAAGAAAATGTATTACATGTTGTTAAAAAAAGTTGTTTACAATAATAAATAAGAAAACAATGCATTTCAAAGACCATTTTCCAACCTTCTCGCGGTGAAATGCGTAAGTAGGCTATACGCATAGCCGAAACCAATGGAAAATGGCAAGAAATAAATAAATAATAAATAAAGAAATAAATAAAATTACTATGCAATCAAATAAAGTGATCACTTAGTCTTTTCATTACTCTAATTACTGCCATTAAGCTTTAAAAAATAATTTTTTTTGCAGAAGGATATACTATTTTTTAAATTCTAAATGAATAAATAAACAAATATGAATTTTTTTCATGGATTTTCATCGCTTCAAAGCTTGAAAAAATATCTGTTTTTAAAGTTTTTTGAAAAAATTTTTTTCTGACAAACTTTCTTATTATTTTTTTATTCTGCATAAAAAAATAAACAAATTTACTGCACTGAGAAAATTTTGGGGACAATGCTGCTCCGGTAGGTGACACTACTGCGTTAAATCAAGAGCTGGAGCGCAACTTTACCTACGATTCGCAGCCGCCCGGAAAAAAAGTAAGAAACTGTTCTCATGGACTTTACTCCGTGCTCATGGAACTGATCCTTACCTTTCCAAAGTCAGAATCAGCCCCGTGAGGAGTACATGCTGCCTTTTGCGGAGCGGCTGCGAATCGTGGACAGAGAGTGCCAGCGACTCTTATGAAATTCCGCAGCGTCCCCAAAATTTTCTCAGTGTGTAGATAATTTTTAAATAAAATATAGACATCATAAATTTTTTCATGTTCGAATTTTTTAAAAAAAAATACTGTTTATTACTTTGAAATTTGAAAAATGGAGATTTTACTGTTAAGGACCAGTTATTTTGACAAAGTCTAAAATTTTCAAGTTTTTCGAAGGTATACTTACAATTCTTTTAATTCTTTATAACTGAATTAAGAAATTGTTAATACAACATTTCGAAATAAAACTGGATTTTCTTTGATTTTTTTGGCATACAAGTGTGAGAAAATAGCGTTTTTACCGACTGCAGGTGTTCGAATACAGATTGTGGCAATACGAATTTTACTTAGCGCGATCAGTGTAATTTGTGCAAGAGCGCAAAACCTGTGGGAATGGGAGGTGGTGGAGGAGTTCACGGTGGAAGAGGTGGCGGTGGCGGATTCCGAGGAGGAGATCGCGGAGGTCGTAGAGATATGGGCGGAAGAGGTGGTGACCGAGGTGATCGTGGAGGAGACCGAGGAGGTCGCGAAAGCTGCAGAGGAAATGTACACAGAAGCTGAAGAGGTACAATGAGAGGCACATTAGGAGAAAGATATCGCGATCGTCAACGACCCTATTAACTCTCCACGAATAAAGATAATGCAGTCGCGTAAAATTTTGTATAGCATGTATGTTTTTGAAATGACACAAACATGTACGGTGTTTTTTGTGTTTAATTGAAAAAATGTTTGTACTTGCAATATTAATTGACTAGTGTAAAAACAATCATTAAATAATTTTTAAAGTCTTAACAGTAAATTTTTTAATTTTTGATTTTTTAAAAGTTTTGTCAGTCATTGTCATCAAATACGAATTAAATTAAAATACGACTGTTAACGTAAATAATATTTGACAAATTAGTTGGATTAAGTTTGGAAAATAATTTGAAAGATATGTCTCAAAATCAGCATTATTATGTTGTGTAATATTTTTCAAAACTAGATTTGAACACTTAGCTGTGTAAAAAAAATATCTACAAATAAACAATTTAATACAAAATTTTGAAATAAAATCCGACATTCGTAGTTTTTTTCAGATTTAAATTTTGAGAAAATAGCGTTTTCATCATTCATTATGATTTTTTACCTTTTCAAAGTTCCTGACCATTTTTTTTCTATTTCTTGTAATTGAATAAATAATTTACTAATACAAAAGTTTGAAATAAAACTTAGTCTTATTTGTCTTTTCTTGAATTTAATTTAGAAAAAAATGATTTCACAGTTTTCGGACCGTTTTTTGAAAAATCGCATATTAAATATAAAATATAAACTTTTAATTGTTTTTTATTCTAAGTTTGAATAATAGCCATTTTCACAAATTTTGTCCGTTTTTTGGAAAAATATAATTATTGAATTAAGCATAATTATCTAAACAAATAATATTTTTGAATCAAAGCAGCAAATATTTTCTGTATTTTGGAATTAAGCTTACAAAATAATTTTAATTAAACAACATTACTCAAATTTATTTTTCTTTTTGAATTAAGTATAATGTTTTCTCAGTGAAGTAAAATTCTTTGCAGAAATTCAATAAAAAATTTTAAAAAATAAAAAAAAACTCTTTAAAATTTCAATTATCTATAGAAATAATTAAATTCTTCGCAAAATTTAAATAAAATTATTTGCAAAATTACAATTATTTTCAAAAATTTTTCTCAAATCTAAAATTTTCAATAATAAGTTTTTGTCACAAATCTTTAATTTTGTTTCTTCCAGACTTTTCCCTGATTTCCAGACAAAATTTTCATTCTTTCCTTGACCCTGAAGAACATCAATGACTTCTTTTTTTTTAGGAAGCGTTCATAAATGATGGCACGTAATTTTTCGGAATTTTAAACCCCCCCCCCCCCCCCGTCACGCAATTTCTCATGTAAAAATACATTGTGTCACGTTTAGTAGAAACTCCCTCCTACCCCAAAAAACGTGACATAATAAATTTAAGATGACAAAGTGATAAAATCATTATTTTATATAATAAGAATATTGCAACTGCAAATTAAAATTTTCAAATATTTCAATTGGAACCCTTTTCAAAATTCGTTTATTTCTAGAAATTCACTCAATAAATCGTCTAATATTCAATTATTATCTAAAATTTTATCTGAAATTCATATTTTAATAAATTGTTATTCGATAATTCAATTATTTACATATTAAAACTAAATAATGTATTCGATAATAGAATATTTCTGAAAATTAAATTTTTATGAAGAATTTTATCAAAAGTTTAAAAAATAATTGGATTCTTTCGGTGTATTTAAAAAAAAGTTTAAAATATAATATACCAACAGTTTTGAACGTTGAAATGAAGGACGATATTGTTATTGCTTTTTTAATTTTTATTTCATTTATAAAAATTTGTTTTGTATAATTTAAAACCTAATTTTTAACTAAATTTAATGTTCAATTAAAAATATTTTTCATCTAAATTTAGTCATTTTTAAAAATATTGGAGCATAAAAAAATATTTTGTTCCTTTAAACGTTCATAAATGTAGGAAAATCTCAACAAGGTTATAGTAGTTGAATATTTGGACCAAATTTTTTTCAGTGTATTGAAAATAATTGAACGGTATAGAAAATTGTATTAAAATTGAAATTTTATTAACTAAATATTGTAAAGAATTTGGTTAACATTTGTTTAAATAATAGAATTTTTAAAATAATTTTATTTAAATATTTCGAATTAATTAAATTTTTCAGAAATATTTTTTTCAATTCTCTGAATATATTTGAATTCTTTAGAGAAATTTTATTCAAAAAATAAAATTATTAAATTGTTGCGAAGAAATATATAAAAAATTTGTATGTATTTGAATTTCTGTGAATTTGTAATCAAAATTTTGTTTAAATAAAAAAATTTGTAAAATTTTATTAAAATAATATATATTAAAAAAAATTGAAAAAAGGCAAACTTTTGAAATGTTGTCAAGAATTTTATTACATTTTTTGAAAATAATTGAATTTTTGAGAAAAATTTTATAATTTATAGAAATAATTAAAATTTTGACAAAAGTTTAAAAAAAACTTTTGGAAATAATTTAATTTATACGAAGAAGTTCATCACTTTTGAAAATAATTAAATTTCTCTAATCATTTGTTCTTAAAATTGATATTTTAATTCATTAAAAATTGATATTTTTTAAAATTTCAAATTGAAACCTTTGAAGTTCATCTATTTATGAAGATTGTAAATGCAACTCTTAAGAAATACTCTTAAAAAAATATAAAAAAATATAAAAAAATAAAAACAAAAAAAAAATTAAATAAATAATAAAATCCTCTTTAAAATTTTTAAATTTCTTAGTAAAATTATTCATTAAATAATTTATTTTATTATATAGTTGCTCAAGATTTATGTTGTTTAGAAAGAAATTATTGGCAGAAATAGAAAAAATTGAAAGGTTTGTATTAGAATTCTGGTCAATTTCATAGTTTATGAGGCAAACAAAAAAAAAATTCAGAATGTTCTTATAAATTCTAAAAATTTAATTTTTTCTAGTACTCTTAATAAAAATTCCTAACTTTTCCCTGATTTCCCTGACCAATTCTAATTTTGCTGACTTTTCCCTGAATTCACTAACTTGTGGCAACCCTGAATATCTACTATTTTAATAAAATTTTTCAAAACAATTTATAATATTAAAAACATTATAGCATGAATTTTTATAAATAATTAAATTTTTAAAAGGTTTAAAATAAAAATCTTTCAAAATTTGAATTATTCATCCTTTTAAATGATAATTCTGTAGAATTAATTGTTTTGAAATAATTTGATTTATTTTTTTAATTACATCAATTATTTATTTTTTACATTTTTATTTAAAAAATTTCAAAACAATCAAAATTTCTTAAAATTTAATTATTAAGAAATGGACGATAAATAATTGATAAATAAATTTTTTTGAAGGTTTTAATAAAATTTTTGAAAAAATACTTTTATTTTTTGATGAATTTACTTAAAATTGTATAAAAAATAATTGAAATCCTGTCAAAAATTTTATTATTAATGAAATAATTTAAAATGATTAACAGAATTTGTTCAATTCCATTATTAAAATACTAAAAATATCTGTATGCAGATTAATATTTTCGCTTATAAGACTCTTATTTAGAATATTTCGAAATAAAATTTAATTAAAATTGTATAAGAACAGATAATATTTATTATTTGTCACCTTCAAGTAAGTTACTGACGGTCACTGAAATCGTCGACTGAGGTTTGGTTTATTCCAGAAGTTAGTAATCTCCAATAGTTGTAGAGAGGAAGACGTGTGAAATTAAATTGAAAAGTAAGTACATTTATTTAAATTCTAAAATTATTTCCACAGTAGTTTTTGAAAAATAATAAATATAAAAAAATTATTAAATGTTTTATAAATATAAAAATAATTAAAAAAATAATATATTTCTTTTAATAAAAATTTTTTTTTTCAAAAATAGTATAATTATTTTTCATAAATAAAATTATTATCAAAAATAATTTTTTTAAAACTTTATTGAATTTTTCCGAAGAATTTTATAACTTATGAAATCAATTGAATTTTTGCGTAGAATTTTATTTAATTTTTTCTAATTTGGGAAAATATATATAAATATTAGATACAAAAAAAAAAATTAAATATCGATAAATTTTTTTGTTAAATAATATTCCATTCTTGATAAGAATTTAATAAAAATGAATAATTGATGTTTTTCTAAAAAATTTATGAATTATTATATTTTAAGTAATTGGATTCTTATAAAAATGTATTATTTCTCTTAATAATTAAATTTTTACAAAGAATTATTGTATAAAATGTTTTTTAAATAATTGAACTTTTTTAGAAAATTTTTATCTAATTAATAAATATTGAAAAAATTGAAGTTTAAAAAACTTTTTAAATTAATAATTGTGAATCGTTGAAAAAATTTAATTTAAATTTGTTGCATTGTTTCTAATAATTTTATTTGGATGTTAAAGATTAACAGGGTTGCAACAAATATTTAATTTTATTTTCCCCTGATTTTCCCTGACCCAAAAATATATTCTGATTCACTCTAAAAATTATTAGATACTCAAAAAATGTTCCATTACATTTATTTACAAATTTCTATAATTTTAAAATTATTCAAAAAAATCAATAACTTCTTTTTTAAATAAATATTTAATCATTATTATTATTGTTCTGTAGAAATTAAAATTTTTTAAACATTCAAGTTCAAACATTTTGGAAATTCAACAACTTATAAGATAATAATTTCAATTACCATAAAATTCGTTGCAATAATTAAATTATTTTCATAAATAATAAATCGATTATTCGGTAATTCATTTTTAAATCAATTTTTATTAGAAAATTCTAATAGAATTCAATTATTTAAATACAAAAGTAAATAATTTTCAAATAATTGAATGTTTGTTAAAATTGAATTCTCATAAAGAATTTTACCAACCTGACTTCCCTGACCTGTGCCAACCCTGATTAAATTTAAAAAAACAATTTAATTATACATAATATAAAAATAATTATACATCTTACAAAAATTTTATTGTACTTTAAAAAAAATTAAATTTCTTTTAATAATTATCTATTAATAAATTGAAAATATTCGGAACATTTAAAAAAAGTTAACAGAATATTAAAAACAATTAAATTATTTCTTTAAATTCTTTTCAAAACAATTTGCATAAAATTATCTAATGTTTATTAAAATTATTATTTTTATGAATGATAAAATTTTCAAAGAAATTAAATTATTTCCAAATACTTTAATCAGATTCTTTATCAAGTTTTATTTTATTATATTTTTTATATTTATTTATTTTTATTATTTAAATTTTATAATATTCATATTTTTACTTAAATAATTGAATTTTCACAGAAGTTTCTAATAAAAATTGATTTGAAATTGAAAATCAGTAAAAATTTTATGTGTAGGTATATTGAATTTTATCCTAAATTTCATTGAAATGAATATTAAAAAATAAATAAATTAAACAAGATTTTTAAATTTAAAATATTTAAAAATTATTATATATTATATATTATTATATTATATATATTATTATATATTATATTATTATTATATATTATTATTTTTATTTTGCGTAATTTTAAGGGCATTTGAACCTTGATGACGTTTCAATTTGTGCAAAGCATGTGTGACGTCATCAAGGTTCAAATGCCCTTAATAACATTAAAATATTTATCTTAAAAAATGGATTATATTTTTAAAAAGCTATTATTATTTATAAAATAAATGTATTATAAACCTTGTAATTATTAAAAATTAAATTTTTTTAAATAGATGAGCGATCAAGAATCCCACAATTCATCTTCAGAAGATGCAAAGACTCTAGAAATAAAAAGGCTAAAAAGAGAATTAAAAATTCTAAAAAAGCAGAATGCTGCAAAGCAAAGCGAGAATACTTCAAGCGATGAAGGTAAAACTGTTACTTAATTTCATTTTTAAATAATCAAAGAGAAAACGACTTATTTCATTCAAACATATTTTATTTGAATCAAACTTAGAAAATCTTTGATACACAGTCAAGCATATTTAAGTTTAATTGAAACATATATGAGGCATTTTACGTGAAATGTCCTAAGTTAAAAATTCAACTTCTTGAAAAAATTTGAAACTCGAGGAATTTGTTGTTCTATTAAGTAGAAATGTGACCCAAAAAATATTTTTGATTTTTTCGAAAAATTGGAGAGGGTAGAGGGGGGTCAATTTGACCAATTTTGCCAACATCGGCAACTTTGTGAATTTTTTCTGAACGTACTTGTAATGGGAAAAATTTTTTAGAATATGTTTCTGAAAGGTTTTTTCGTCCTCTTTCCAATGGTGTATTTTATTTTTTAATATTTTGAAAAATTACCCTAATTTTTGATAATTTATATTTAATTTTCAATTTCCCAAAAATCGGTCCGTTTTTTTTGAAAATAAATTATTGCAAACGAAAGCTGAGGTTTTTTCCTATCGGCATGTAAATTTTCAGAATGCCCTTTTTTTTTTGTTTTTGAGTTATTGAATTTCAAAGAATAAATTGCGGCGCGCAGCGTCGCGGTTGCACTGAGCCGCGTGGCAACCCATGGCAAACGGCGTGAGACGAGGCGCCCGGGACGCCGCGCGCCGCAATTTATTCTTTGAAATTCAATAACTCAAAAACAAAAAAAAGGGCATTCTGAAAATTTACATGCCGATAGGAAAAAACCTCAGCTTTCGTTTGCAATAATTTATTTTCAAAAAAAACGGACCGATTTTTGGGAAATTGAAAATTAAATATAAATTATCAAAAATTAGGGTAAATTTTTAAAATATTAAAAAATAAAATACACCATTGGAAAGAGGACGAAAAAACCTTTCAGAAACATATTCTAAAAAATTTTTCCCATTACAAGTACGTTCAGAAAAAATTCACAAAGTTGCCGATGTTGGCAAAATTGGTCAAATTGACCCCCCTCTACCCTCTCCAATTTTTCGAAAAAATCAAAAATATTTTTTGGGTCACATTTCTACTTGATAGAACAACAAATTCCTCGAGTTTCAAATTTTTTCAAGAAGTTGAATTTTCAACTTAGGACATTTCACGTAAAATGCCTCATATTTGGTTTATTTAAAGAAATAATATATTTAATTCATACATAAGTTATGGTTGATTTTAAATTATTTATAATCAACTTTTAAGTTTGATTCAAACATAAAATTTTTAAATATAATTTTTGTTGAAATTAAAACACAAAATATATTTTATTTAAGCATAATTATTCAAACAAATAATATTTTTGAATCAAAGCAGTAAATATTTTCTATATATTTTGGGATTAAGATTACAAACTACTCTCTAAATCTGAATAAGTGAAAAAAAATAATTATTTATTTAATAAAAAATTATTAAAATTTGAAAAATTTAAAATAACGGGCCATTCTAGTATCACGTAAGCATATTTTTGAGGATTTTAGACACACCCTCCCCCCTCATAGTTTTTTATATCCAGTAGCGCCATTTTTTCGATTGTAGGACAAAAGTTCCAGTTTAAAAGTTCCAAACCAGAAGTTCCAATCCAAAAGTTCCAATATACAAAATGTCCAATTTAAAAAAGTTCCAAAGTAGAAAAGTTCCAAAATAATAATTTCCAATATAAATAATTTCCAAATATGAAAATATCAAAGTACACAAGTACAAAAGTAAGCTTTCGATCTGCATTAATTTTTTCACAATTTCACTCCAAAGTTAGAAGCTTTGGCAAAAAAAGTACAAAAGAAATCAAATCTAAAGAACTTTTCTTAAAATTAATCAAATTCGTTTGACACTCGTTACTTTGGAGTCGTTTTTCTCGAAATCTTTTTTTCGAACCGTAGGTCTCTTTTAACTTTCCCTGGCACATATTTAAAAATAAATATAAAAATTTAATATATATATAAATAAATAATGCAAATATTTATAATAAATAATAAAATAATAAAAAAATAATTAAAAGGTTAAATTAAATTAAGAAAATTAAAAGGTTATATTATAGCTACATGTAAACAAAATATTAGAATGCAGTAAATACAAAAAAAAGTTTTTAAACTCGTAGTTTGAATTTTACAAAAAATGTTGGACATTTTGATATTTAGAAATAAAAATAATTGGAACTTTTGGCTTTTGGAAGAAAGAATTATTGGAACTTTTGGACTTTGGAACAAATAATTATTGGAACTTTTGGCCTTTGGAACAAAGAATTATTGGAACTTTTTTTCTCTGGAACATTTTTTTTGGAACTTTTGTCCTCCAACCATTTTTTCTAATGGATGTAAGCAATAGCTAGACCCCCCTCCCCCTTAAATGCTTACGTAATACTTGAACGGTCCCTAAATTTTTAATCCAAAACAATTTTTAAATAATATATAACAATAATTTACAGATGACGCCGCCAAAATAAAAAAGATCAATAAGAAGACGTCTCCAATAAAAAAAACGTCTCCAATAAAAAGAAAAAAAAAATTGGAATTAATTGAAAGTAATTATGTTTGCAAATTTGAAAATAATTTTAAAATATTAATATTATCAGGGTTGCCACAGGTTAGGCAAGTCAGGGAAGTCAGGGAAAATCCGGCTAAAGCTAGCAGTCGCGCTCAGCACCCTCCCATAGATTTTTTTTAGTAAATTTGAAATAAAAAAAATTTGAGGGGTAAGAAAACGTTGCAACTTTAGAAAATTGTAGTTTATACATCAGTGATGAATTTTTAAAAATTAAACAAACAAAATTGTTATAAACAATAGCCAGCACCTAGTTTTGTAAACAAATTGCCTATGGGAGGGTGCTGAACGCGACTGCTAGCTTCAGCCGGCTGGGAAAAGTCAGGGATTTTCACTAAAAGTACTGGAAAAAATTGAATTTTTAAAATTCATGAAAAAACTCTGAATTTTTTTCCTTTTTGCCTCGTAAATTATGAAATTACCTCGAATTTTAATACAAAACCTTCAATTTCTGACAATAATAATTTCTTTTTAAATAACTTAATTTTTCAAAAACTATCATAAAATTATGACTTACAAATTATTTTATAAATAATTTTTACAATTTTCATAAATACTAGATTAATAGAAGAATTTCAGTTAAAAATACTAAAAAAAATTGGATTTTGGAAAAGTTACAAATGATTACAGAAATTCAATTATTTTCAAAAGTTACAAAAATTCTTCGCAAAATTTCAATTATGTTCAAAAATTAAAAAAAAAAATCTCGTCAAGATTTCAATTATCTTTATAAATAATAAAATTCTTCATCGAAATTCAATTATTTTTAAAAATTTTAATAAAATTCTTGTCAAAATTCCACAGGAATTGAATTATTCAATATTTAATAAATTTCTTTGAAATAATTCAATTATTTTCATAATAGTAATAAAATTTTCACAGGAATTAAATTATTTAAAATACAAAATTTCATAAAATTTTTCGAAAAATATCAATTACATAAAAAGATTTTTATAAAATATTTTCATAAATTCAATTATTTTTATAAATAATAAAATTCTTCACCGAAATTAAATTATTCTTATAAACTTGAATAAAATTCGTTGTAAGAATTCAATTATTTATATAAATAATAAAATTTGTCTCTGACATTTAATTATTTTATGAAAATTTTAATTATTTATTTAATTATTATTTTTATGAATTATTTTTTATATAATTTTTTAATCAAATTCCTCGATAAATGTAATTATTCTTAAAAATTTTATTAAAATTTGTCAAACGAATTCAATTATTTAAAATTTAATTGATATAATATTCTTTATTAGAATTCAATTTTAACAAACATTAAATTATTCAATAAATTATTTATTTTGTACAATTTAAATAATTGAATTTTTTTGAATTTTCTAATAAAAGATGATTTAAAAATGAATAAACGAATAATCGATTTATTATTATTTATAAAAAAAATTGAATTATTGCAACGAATTTTATTACATTTTTTTTAAATAATTCAATTTTTTTGTGAAATTGTACTTCTTGTAAAAATAATTGAATTCTTGCGAAGGATTTTTTAAGGATTTTTGTAAATAATTAACTTATTTTAAAAAATTTTATGGCAATTTAAATTATTACAAAACATGAAGAAGACGATCACACCGAGTCTTCTTCATGTTTTGTAATAATATTCTTATAAGTTGTTAAATTTAAAAAAGGTTTAAATTTGAATATTTTGAAGAATTTTTATTCCTACTGAAAAATAATAATGATTAAATATTTATTTAAGAAAGAAGTTATTGATGTTTTTAATTAATTTTACGTTTGAAGAAATTCCTAAATAAATGTAATAGAACATTTTTTCTGGATATCTAATAATTTTTAGAGTGAATCAGAATATTCTTTAGGGTCAGGGAAAAAATGTGAAATTTTTTTATGGAAATCAGGGAAAAGTCAGAGAAAAATAAAATTAAATATTTGTGACAACCCTGATTATATTATGATTATTATTTATTTAACATTTAAAAATTAATAATAATACACTAAAAAAGGGGCGCGTTGCAGCACATTTTGGAGTAATGTTGCGCGACTCAATCCTGTGTTCTGCTAGACACTTACAGGGCATGCAACATTCCCCAAAAAGCGTATAATACACTTTAAATACAGCTCGCTTCGACTCAGGGGAATAATAATAATAATAATAATAATAATAATAATAATAATAATAATAATAATAATAATAATAATAATAATAATTAAATTTTGTTTTTCAGAGTTAAACAGATACGAAGCGGAAAAAGAAGACGCCTTCAATGAGGTAAAAATTGTCGGCGCAAAAATCATTGAATTGAAAAAAGAAATAAGCACACTCTACAATAAAAAAAAAAATCTATGGGAAAGGGGGACTTATTTAAAAAAAAAAATTTCTAATATTGAACATGAACTTTATTGAATTAGAAATTGTAAATAAAAATTTTTTGTGCATTATTTTAAACAGAAAAAATTATATTTTTTTATGTAAAGAAAATTTTTAAATGATGGAAATATTTTGCTCAAATTATTAAAAATGGCTTTAAAAGTCAAAATAAAAATATTATTTAATAACAAGAAAAAAAAATTTGAGCATTAAATGCTTAAAAAAATTAAGATTAAACCTTTAAAAATATGTAACTTCAATGAGATTAAAAAAACCTTTTTTAATTTAAATTATCAAGTTAAAAGTATAATATAATAAATTAAAAAATAACAAATCAATTATCAATTTTTAATTGAATACAAATTTTATAAAAGCAAAATATTTCTACCATTTTAATTTTCATACGTAATACACAAAAAATTTTTATTTTTTAATATGGATTAAAACATTGTAAGAAAAATTTAATGTAAAAGTAATAATTTTTATTTATAAATAAATAATTTATTCAATATAATTTAATGTTTCTTAAAACTGTACTAAAAATAATTGAAACTATGCGATGAGTTTTATTAATATTAATAGGGAAATAATTGAATTCCTATTAAAAAGAATTTTATTAATAATAAAAATAATTGAATTATTGTGAAGAAATGTATAATAAATTTATAAATAATTGAATTCCAGTAGAATTTTTAATATCTTTATAAAAATAATTAAATGTTTGCGCAGAATGTTGTTATTAATTAAAAAAATTTTTAACAAAATTCCACGCGAACATTTAATTATTTTTTTGGAAAATTTTATTAAAATGTTAATAAAATTTTGAAGCGCAATTTTATTATTTATAAAGATAATTGAAATTTTGACAAGATTTTTTAACAATTGTTTAACATAATTGAATTTTTAGGACAAATTTGATCACTTTAAAAAATAATTGAATATCTGATATTATTTTTAACTTTTCTAAAAAAAATTTAATTATTTTAGTGTTTTAAACTAAAATTCATATTTAAATATATTTTTTATTCATATTTAATAATTAATTAAATACAATTAAATTTGTAATAAAAATATAATTGCAATTTTGCGTTAATTTTTTTTATTTCTCGAAAATATAAATACTTTAAAATTTCAAATGTAATTAAAAATTAAAATTTTATAAAATTTAGTATTAAAACTTTTTGAAGTTCGCCTACACACTAAAAACAGTCTTACTTTCAGCCTATTATCAAGGCTGTTTTTAAGATGTAAACGGAGTCAGACCCGTTAAACAAGGACAGATTAATGTGAAATACATGGGCTGAATTTAAGGTGTAAACGGAGTTATACTTTCTTTTTCCTGTCCATTTATAAAAAACATAAACGACACTCTTTTAAAATTGAATTAAAAAAAAGTTATATAAATTTAAAAATTTTAACATTACATTGACTATACTGACTATACTAAGACTATAAGGGCGAGTTTCTCGTCTAAAATAAAAACGTCCGCCATAGCTCATTAGTGCGAGAGAGAGACTTCTAGGTTCTCACCATTTCGCACAAGATATTGCACTTTGCAAAAATCCTCACAATTTTTTTTGTATTCTCTATAACTAAATAAAGAAATTATTAATACAAAATTTTTGATTTCCAGCCGGTCTTCTTTGACTTTTTTGGCTATGAAGTTTTGATATGAAACGGTGAGAAAATACACGGAAAAAAAGAAATTAGCTGCAGCAGTAAACAAATCTTTGCTGTAAAATCTCTGAAAATTAGCTACCACAGCTAAGAAGTTTGCAGTGGCAGCGAACATGTTAGCTGTGACAGCAAACGTTAATAAAAATTTAGTCGAGTTTGCTGTCATAGCGAAATTGTTTGATCTCACAGCGAACTTGTTCGCTGTCCCTATTTCAACGAACAAGGTTTGCTGTGGCAGCAAAATGTTCGCTGCCACAGCAAACCATTTCTATGCGTGTAGCTTTTTCACCGTTCATTATAGGTTATAAAGTTTTGCAATGGTTCTAATAATTTTTTTGTATTGTTTATAAGTAAGTAAACAAATTTTTTATACAAAATTTTTAATTTCCAGCCGGTATTCTTTGACTTTTTTAATTTTGAAAATTGACAAAATTGAGTTTTTACCGTTCAGGAGCAGTTTTTTTGAGAAATCTCAAAATTTTGACCTCGCCGAAGGTTCTCAAATTTTTTTTGTATTCATTATAACAAAATAAACAAATTGTTTATACAAAATTTTTAATTTCCAGCCGGTGTTCTTTGGCTTTTTTAATTTTGAAAATTGACAAAATTGAGTTTTTACCGTTCAGGAGCAGTTTTTTTGAGAAATCTCAAAATTTTGACCTCGCCGAAGGTTCTCAAATTTTTTTTGTATTCTTTATAAAAAAATAAACAAATTTTTATAACAAAATTTTTAATTTGCAGCCGGTGTTCTTTGACTTTTTTGGCTTTGAAGTTTTGATATGAAACGGTAAGAAAATAGCTTTTTCACCGTTCATTATAGGTTATGATCTTTTGCTAAGGTTCTAATAATTTTTTTTGTATTCTTTATAAATAAATAAACAAATTTTTATTACAAAATTTTTAATTTCCAGCCGGTCTTCTTTGACTTTTTTTATTTTGAAAATTGACAAAATTGAGTTTTTACCGTTCAGGACCAGTTTTTTTGAGAAATCTCAAAATTTTTACCTCGCCGAAGGTTCTCAAATTTTTTTTGTATTCATTATAACAAAATAAACAAATTGTTTATACAAAATTTTTAATTTCCAGCCGGTGTTCTTTGGCTTTTTTGGCTTTGAAAATTGACAAATTTGAGTTTTTAACGTTCAGGACCAGTTTTTTTGAAAATTCTCAAAATTTTGACCTCGCCAAAGGTTCTCAAATTTTTTTTGTATTCTTTATAAATAAATAAAGTTTTATAACAAAATTTTTAATTTGCAGCCGGTGTTCTTTGGCTTTTTTAATTTTGAAAATTGACAAAATTGAGTTTTTACCGTTCAGGACCAGTTTTTTGAAAATTCTCAAAATTTTGACCTCGCCGAAGGTTCTCAAATTTTTTTTGTTTTCTTTATAAATAAATAAACAAATTGTTTATGCAAAATTTTTAATTACCAGCCGGTGTTCTTTGACTTTTTTGGCTTTTAAGTTTTGATATGAAACGGTGAGAAAATAGCTTTTTCACCGTTCATTATAGGTTATGATCTTTTGCTAAGGTTCTAATAATTTTTTTTGTATTCTTTATAAATAAATAAACAAATTTTTATTACAAAATTTTTAATTTCCAGCCGGTGTTCTTTGGCTTTTTTAATTTTGAAAATTGACAAAATTGAGTTTTTACCGTTCAGGACCAGTTTTTTGAAAATTCTCAAAATTTTGACCTCGCCGAAGGTTCTCAAATTTTTTTTGTATTCATTATAACAAAATAAACAAATTGTTTATACAAAATTTTTAATTTCCAGCCGGTGTTCTTTGGCTTTTTTAATTTTGAAAATTGACAAAATTGAGTTTTTACCGTTCAGGAGCAGTTTTTTTGAGAAATCTCAAAATTTTGACCTCGCCGAAGGTTCTCAAATTTTTTTTCTATTCTTTATAAAAAAATAAACAAATTTTTATAACAAAATTTTTAATTTGCAGCCGGTGTTCTTTGACTTTTTTGGCTTTGAAGTTTTGATATGAAACGGTAAGAAAATAGCTTTTTCACCGTTCATTATAGGTTATGATCTTTTGCTAAGGTTCTAATAATTTTTTTTGTATTCTTTATAAATAAATAAACAAATTTTTATTACAAAATTTTTAATTTCCAGCCGGTCTTCTTTGACTTTTTTTATTTTGAAAATTGACAAAATTGAGTTTTTACCGTTCAGGACCAGTTTTTTTGAGAAATCTCAAAATTTTTACCTCGCCGAAGGTTCTCAAATTTTTTTTGTATTCATTATAACAAAATAAACAAATTGTTTATACAAAATTTTTAATTTCCAGCCGGTGTTCTTTGGCTTTTTTGGCTTTGAAAATTGACAAATTTGAGTTTTTAACGTTCAGGACCAGTTTTTTTGAAAATTCTCAAAATTTTGACCTCGCCAAAGGTTCTCAAATTTTTTTTGTATTCTTTATAAATAAATAAACAAAGTTTTATAACAAAATTTTTAATTTGCAGCCGGTGTTCTTTGGCTTTTTTAATTTTGAAAATTGACAAAATTGAGTTTTTACCGTTCAGGACCAGTTTTTTGAAAATTCTCAAAATTTTGACCTCGCCGAAGGTTCTCAAATTTTTTTTGTTTTCTTTATAAATAAATAAACAAATTGTTTATGCAAAATTTTTAATTACCAGCCGGTGTTCTTTGACTTTTTTGGCTTTTAAGTTTTGATATGAAACGGTGAGAAAATAGCTTTTTCACCGTTCATTATAGGTTATGATCTTTTGCTAAGGTTCTAATAATTTTTTTTGTATTCTTTATAAATAAATAAACAAATTTTTATTACAAAATTTTTAATTTCCAGCCGGTGTTCTTTGGCTTTTTTAATTTTGAAAATTGACAAAATTGAGTTTTTACCGTTCAGGACCAATTTTTTGAAAATTCTCAAAATTTTGACCTCGCCGAAGGTTCTCAAATTTTTTTTGTATTCATTATAACAAAATAAACAAATTGTTTATACAAAATTTTTAATTTCCAGCCGGTGTTCTTTGGCTTTTTTAATTTTGAAAATTGACAAAATTGAGTTTTTACCGTTCAGGAGCAGTTTTTTTGAGAAATCTCAAAATTTTGACCTCGCCGAAGGTTCTCAAATTTTTTTTCTATTCTTTATAACAAAATAAACAAATTGTTTATACAAAATTTTTAATTTCCAGCCGGTGTTCATTGACTTTTTTAATTTTGAAAATTGACAAAATTGAGTTTTTACCGTTCAGGACCAATTTTTTGAAAATTCTCAAAATTTTGACCTCGCCGAAGGTTCTCAAATTTTTTTTGTATTTATTATAACAAAATAAACAAATTGTTTATACAAAATTTTTAATTTCCAGCCGGTGTTCTTTGGCTTTTTTAATTTTGAAAATTGACAAAATTGAGTTTTTACCGTTCAGGAGCAGTTTTTTTGAGAAATCTCAAAATTTTGACCTCGCCGAAGGTTCTCAAATTTTTTTTGTTTTCTTTATGAATAAATAAACAAATTGTTTATGCAAAATTTTTAATTACCAGCCGGTGTTCTTTGACTTTTTTGGCTTTGACATTTTGATATGAAACGGTGAGAAAATAACTTTTTCACCGTTCATTATAGGTTATGAACTTTTGCTAAGGTTCTTATAATTTTTTTCGTATTCTTTATAAATAAATAAACAAATTGTTTATACAAAATTTTCAATTTCCAGCCGGTCTTCTTTGACTTTTTTAATTTTGAAAATTGACAAAATTGAGTTTTTACCGTTCAGGACCAGTTTTTTTGAAAATTCTCAAAATTTTGACCTCGCCGAAGTTTGTCAAATTTTTTTTGTTTTCTTTATAAATAAATAAACAAATTGTTTATGCAAAATTTTTAATTACCAGCCGGTGTTCTTTGACTTTTTGTTTTGTTTTGATATGAAACTGTGAGAAAATAGCTTTTTCACCGTTCATTATAGGTTATGATCTTTTGCTAAGGTTCTAATAATTTTTTTTGTATTCTTTATAAATAAATAAACAAATTTTTATTACAAAATTTTTAATTTCCAGCCGGTGTTCTTTGGCTTTTTTAATTTTGAAAATTGACAAAATTGAGTTTTTACCGTTCAGGACCAGTTTTTTGAAAATTCTCAAAATTTTGACCTCGCCGAAGGTTCTCAAATTTTTTTTGTATTCATTATAACAAAATAAACAAATTGTTTATACAAAATTTTTAATTTCCAGCCGGTGTTCTTTGACTTTTTTAATTTTGAAAATTGACAAAATTGAGTTTTTACCGTTCAGGACCAGTTTTTTGAAAATTCTCAAAATTTTGACCTCGCCGAAGGTTCTCAAATTTTTTTTGTTTTCTTTATAAATAAATAAACAAATTGTGTTCTTTGACTTTTTTTAATTTTGAAAATTGACAAAATTGAGTTTTTACCGTTCAGGACCAGTTTTTTTGAAAATTCTCAAAATTTTGACCTCGCCGAAGGTTCTCAAATTTTTTTTGTATTCATTATAACAAAATAAACAAATTGTTTATACAAAATTTTTAATTTCCAGCCGGTGTTCTTTGACTTTTTAATTTTGAAAATTGACAAAATTGAAATTTTAATGTTCAGGACCAGTTTTTTTGAAAATTCTTAAAATTTTGACTTCGCCGAAGTTTCTAATAATTTTTTTTATTCTTTGTAGCAAAGTAAACAAATTGTTAATACAATATTTTTAATTCCCAGGCGGTCTTCTTTGATTTTTTTGGTTTCGAAGTTTTATATCTGAAGCCGTGAGAATATAGCGTTTTCACCTTTTCAGTATACTTACTGTAATTTTAGAATTTTTAAATTTCTAAAAAAAATTTGTTTTTGCAGTTATTATGTGTTGTGGACAGTGCTTCTTATAAAAAATATAATTATAATAATATAATTGTTTTAGTAGTAAATTTCAGGCCTGCACATGGGAGCAGTCAGCGAGTAAGGGGAAAGAGTGGGGACATCACCTTGCGGGCTGTCCTTCTTTCTCCCCGCTCCTCGGCCTGCTTCACAAGCCTATATGTTGGTATGGTGGGGCCTGTTACCTGTTTCCCCTTACTCACGGTCTTCTCCATGTTCCGGACTGTATTAGAGTGATCGCATGGCGCGGGTTTTTTCGTTCATTGAACGTTCGTATCTTCAAGTACATATATGTTGTAAATTCTATACGATGATACACGTTACGACAGAAATTCGTCCTAAATAAATACTGATGAGTGATGAGATGTCTGATTAGATCAACTTTCAAAGAGTGTAAAAACAGTTTTTTAAACCCAGAGAGAAGAAAAAGCATCTTGACGTTCTTCTCCATTTTTTTTAACGTGCGGCTTTAGTTAATGTAGATTAGGGTGGTCTCGAAAGCTTAACTTCTTTTGCAATCATCTTTACCGCTTCTTTGAGGTTACTCTTATTTTTCCTTTACTGGAATAAAATATGAGTGCGTCTTGCATTATGGATGAAAGTGTGCACCTCATTTTAGGGTGGAATATGAATTCCTCATCATCGTCTTTTGAATTTATTAATACGTTTTTCAAAGTCTAAAAACAGAGGTGAGGAGAAGACTGAAGAGATTGCCAGTCTGTGCTCCTTTCATTATTGTAATTATCGACAGTTTATACTAAACAGAATGACTTATCTATTTTTTGACGCCGGCGAAAATTTTATAATCTCTCTCTCTCACTCTCGGTCTTCAATTTTAATACGCTGTACTGGCCGTGCGACAACGCCTGCCATTCATTATACATTCTACGTTGGAAAACTACCCACGTGTGTTACCTGTGTGCGTGTCAAAGAGTTAAGCGACCCTACCCTCAGCGTATAAATTAGTTTCACTCAAGAGGAATATTTTCCTTTTTCAAAATATTAAAACAAGAAAAGTTAAATTTAATTAATAACCTTTCAGACATCGAACTAAATTTTACTAAACAGAAAAAAAGAACCCTTTTCAATATTATTTCTATTAAGATAATTAATTGCACTCGTCAAGTACTTTAAACCCGTGAATGCTTTCATCTTTTTTTTAATAACATAAAAAGAAATGAGGCTATTTGAAACTTCATATTTTCATCGTTATATAACATTAAAATCCTATTGAAAGAGTTCACTGTGATGAATGTACTTTAAGAGTTGTTGTGTGCGCCTGAAATGGTTCCCCATATCTCTCCCTCGTTAGTACTCGATATGAAACCGTCCAGTCATTTTCCTTCTAACCTCTAATTAAAATGTCATAAACGATGAGAATTACGATCGTGCACTGCGTGTCGGAAAAAGATGAGTGGCAATGTACGATACGGACCTTATTCATATTTTTAAAACTGACAGATCCCTACAAGTTTATTCGAAAAAGCTTTTTGTGACTCTTTCTCTCTCTTTCCCTCTCTTCTGGCAAACGATAAGAAAACCTAAAACAACTGCTACATTATTTCTTATTTCAAAAAGGAGGGAGGGTGGAAAAAAAACTTTCAACTACTCATAAAAGTTTCAAGTTTTACGATGAAGAAGAAAATACATGAAAAATATTTCAAACTATATATATATATATTGAATTATTCCGTAAAATGCTAAGTTACTTTTTTGTGGGAATAATTTTTAATTTGGAAATTTTGATCAAAGAAAAAGAAATGTACGCCTCAGACTGAATTTTAAAATAAAAAATAGTATCGAAAAATAAATAATTTCAAATTTGTATTTATTCAAACAACAAATTTATGTCCCTTATGTTTTCGACGTTCAAATAAACGGCATTATTTGTTTTCCTTCGAACTCAAATTTTATTGTAAAAATATTACATCACGTATTAATAAAATAAATTATATACATTCAAAATGTTAAATTTTGTTTTTTGCCTTTTACTGCTGCTGTCAATAATTTTTGAAAATATTTAATTTAACAAAACAAAATTCGTTCATTTCAACGTTCAGAACTCACAAATATTTAAATCGCGTATTATAAAAAATAAAAATCTAAAACTGAAACCCACATAATTTACGAAATTAAATTTTAATAACTTTATTTAATTTACGAATTTTTATTTCACTATTCAAATTTTTAATTAACATTTTTATTTGCAATTTCTACTAGCATAAATATAAAAATATAAGAATTAATAATTCGGTTAAGTTTCTGAATTATTAATCGAATTCAGAAAAAAATTCTTAAAAATAAAATAATAGATGTTGGATCTACTTTAATTTTATTTTAATATTGTTATTTAGCTTTAAATACGAAATTATGAGTCTGAAATCCGCATTATTTTTAAAAATGAAATGTGAACAAAGAATTATAGCTTATGTTTACATCCGATTTAAATATATTATTTTTAAATAAGAAGCTTTTTAAATAAGAATTTAAAACATTAAAGTCCCTAAATTTTTAAAAGCCCAAATTTGAAAAAATAGTTTTCGACGCTGAGCTAAAAAAAGTGTCGAAAAGTGTCGAGTCCGAAGCCTGAAAATGTAATTAATTCTTGAAGAATTCAACAAACAGGTTGTTTCCTAATACAGTAGTCAAATTGAAATATTTTACATAATTCTACTCTTTCCTCTTACAGACATATTTAATTTCTACTCATTGTTCTACTCTCTCTTTTTTAATAATCTTTGTCTTTACACAAGTATATAAAATTTCCTCCATCATGTGAATTTCTTTCTATCCAAATATAATCTCTCCACTGAAATATAAATCTCCTTTCTCGGCCACCTTCATTAAGCAACCGTTACATTAATTCTCGTTGAGTACAAAAGTGAACGATAAAAAGCCTGGATTAATTTCCCTTTTTCGTCGTGATTCCGACAGACCTGCATTCTCAGTATATGAATATAAGTTATAATAAAACCCCCCGGACCAAAAAAAGTGCTTCATGTGGGGTATTTATTATACACGAGGACTCAATTCACAAGTGATTTTGCCACCTTGTACAAATACGCCATTTAACAAAAAAGTCGATAGCAAAAAAAAAAAGAAAAAAAACGGACAAGAGTAGAGAAACTAACCCATTCAATAGTCACGGACACTGTTATTTAAGCTAGTCTATTAGCATCCTCGACACGTTTGTCGCAGGTGGATTATGTGTTCGAGTACAAGTGTATTTCAGTAGTGCTATTGCAATGTAAGGTGGCTATAGGAACAATTTCCACAATCTATTTACCGTCTGAAAGGGACTTAATCGGCCAGAGCGTTGCACTTGCGCGAGATTGATCGAGAAATCGTGAGAAAAAAGAACACCGGAATGGTGTAATGCCATCGTTTTAAGACTATAGTCTCGTGACTAATTGCGCAATTACAGCAAAAGAAAAAAAAGGAAACGAAATACCGCTCAGTTGTGAAAAAAAAACTTCGTGACCATTGTCATAATGCAATAGCATTGTGGTATAGAAAAAGGAGTATTTAAATAAAATTAGGTCTTTCCGAAATTTATAAATTACACGCTTCTTTGGAGACAATATAGCCGGGTGTGTGCACTATTTCCGAGACATATTACGAAAGAGGGTTGTGTACCCCAATAAAAGTAGTGGTCAAAAATTTTACACGCCAACACACTCTTGCTTGTTCACTTCACCTCTTTGAAAGTTGATAATTACCACACCGGCAAGGTATTTTTACCAAAGAAAGTAATTAAGGTCCCTCTGTTCTTTATCCACACTATAGAAAATTTTCGGAAAGTTTAAAAACTCTCTTTTTACTTTCCGGGCGTATTTTCTTTTGGACATTATTAAAGAGGCTAATTATAAATTAAATATAGAAGAAATCGCAGCATCTGTTTATATAAAGGAAAGGATGGAAAGTCGCGCGGTAAAGTTATTTAGCATTGCGTTGAGAGGCTGCAATATATAGGATTCAGGCTTTCACCTAATTGAACGCACGTCGAAGCAGATGCTCTTCCGCCACGATTTTACACTAATGGAACATCTGCTTACGGCTTTACGTCCAAAATTGCGCCTCGCATTACCTTCAACAACATGGAAAACTTTCCTCCACCTCCTTCTCCCCATCGCATCGCAAGTGCGCGAATCCTATAAAGCAATAACATTGAAATCAGGCGAATTACCGTTATATTCACGTATATTAAATATCAACGGGAATAACGTAACTCTCGCACACACAGTAGTAGGAATCGTAAAAAAAGTTACCTTTTCCTCGTGCTATTTCGTGCAACAGCAGCAGCAGCCCACCCAACGCCAAGCGCAGATGCATCCCTATTGCATTATTGAAAGCAGCCACTTTCGAACTCTCGTAAACTTTCTTTAAATCTTGACTGCTCGATCGATTCTTTGCACTTTTGCGGGGGTATAACATCGAAAAATTGTAAAATAAATCTACGTTTTCTTTTACAAAGTTTAAAGAGACGTCAACCTGTCGCTATATTGACGATAATATCGATGAAATGTGCATTTTCATGCTATGTTGTCCGTCTTAAAAACTTTACCCCCAAAGCCTCTCCCTCTCTTCTCGTCAAACTAGATATATTAAGCTGATGTCTCGCAAACTTTTTTAGGTAAAATAAACAGTTCAATTAAGGGAAAGAAAAATGAATTCTCAAACTTATATAACAACGAAAAGGAAACGAAAAAAAGTTAATATCTAAGATGCTTCGCTTAATATTAAGTATAACACTATGCGACTTGGAAAAACTTTACAGTAAGAGGAAAATTTCCAGAACAAAAAATCTTAATTCAAGTTGCAAATATTCACGGACAAAAAAGTATAAAGTAACTTTTACTATTTAAATCGCCCATGAGCATTTCAACTTTCTATAATAGCAAGTTTTACAATTTCCAAAGGAATTTCTTTTACTTCTTTTTACTTTTTTTTTTTACTTTTTTCAAAAAAGCAAATGTTGCAATTGGAAAAATATATAAATTTTAGAAATTAGTGTAAAAGTAGCTAAAGTTATCTTTTTCCAATAAAAATAGCCTTAATTTCAAGACTAATTCAACTTATTCTCAGATTTAAAGACTCAAGACTATCTTAACACTGAATTTCAACTACTTTGTAAAAGTTCAGTTTTAAATATTTAATCTTCTCATTTACAATTTTAACATTTTTTAATAAGAAGTTTAATGTATTTAAATTAGAAAAATTCAGACGTAGCTTAAAAGAAACGAAAAAAGTATAAATTAACTGCTACTACTTACAAAGTAAAATCTAAAATTTTTTAATTTCTTTCGCTTTTCTCCTTTCCTGTACCTTTTACAATTTCAAACGTAAATTTTGCTTAGTTTTACTAAAACTTGTCTCAGAAATAGTAAAACATGTCATTTGGAATGCGAAAAAATTTCAGACATCTTAGAATTTACTGTAAAAGTATTCGCTTTTTCCTTGGAAAAAAAATCTCAATTTCAATACTAATTCAACTTCAGACTTAAATTAAGACTCAAGACTATCTTAACATTGAATTTTAACTACTTTGTAAAATTCAGTTTTAAATATTTAATCTCCTCATTTGAAATTTAAAAATTTTTTAATAAGAAGCTAAATGCATTTAAATTAGAGAAATACAGACGTAGCTTAAAAGAAACGAAAAAAGTATAAATTAACTGCTACTACTTACAAAGTAAAATCTAAAATGTCTGGATTTTTTGGACATTTTTCCTTTTCAGCATCATTTACAATTTTAATAGTAAATTTCATTATAATTTTTACTAAAATTTATCTACAATTATTAATCATTTTTGTAATAAATTGAATAATTGTTACACCGAAAAAAATGCCTAGGACCCGTATACCAGGAATTGACTAGGTTTCCTAGTTACGAGAGAAACCAACTATAGAATCCTAGTCAAAGTAATAAAATTCAAGCATAGTTAAAGTGACCAGGAAAATTAGTAGATGCAATAAGGAAAAAATAGTCAAATTGACTAGGATAATAATATTAGATTTACACTGTGTATCATAATTATTTGAAATTCTTAATCAAATTCTTATTATCCAATAAAAGAGAAAAAGTAAATATAATTAAAAAAAATAATTAATTATTTTATTAAACATATTTTTATATTTGACTTTGTATTTATATACCTTAGAATTAATTTAAACTTATGAAATAAATATTTGACGCAGGGGGGACGCGAACACCTGAACCTAACGAATACGCACTTTGAAACCCGGAACGATAACCACTACACTAAACACGACTTGGTATTTTAATTTTTTAATAGACACTAGATTTTCGAGTCAAAATACAATACTTAATCAGATGATGTTTTATACATTTCGAGTACACAATTTTATACACTTGTCAAAAACTATTTATTTTTAATTATTTATGACATTCAAATGAAAATAAATTTAAATACACAAATTATTGCAAAGGTAAATTTTCAAACACACTGCGCGATTAAAATAGTAAAAATGTTGTCACCACGTGCGTAAAAATTTCGACGATTTATATTGAAACCTAACCAAAAAAGTCTGAAAGAATTGACTAATATAATTTATTAAATAGTTTACTTTATTCTAAAACATGGACTATCTATATTTCCAGAGGTTCCGAGAAACCAGCAATTTTGATGTATGTAAGAACTCCATTTTATGTACAAAAAATAGACGCGAGTAATGATAAAAAATCGTTTTACGAAATCACGATAAATGACGCGAAAGATATAGAGGTAAACACTGTCAGAACAGAAACAGATGCGTGCGCATTATGGAAATAGGCAAAATTACTAAAATCCTAGTCAATTTGACTAGGATTTGCAGGGTTGTTTTTGCCAGGCTTGAATTTGTTGAATCAACCTAGCGATCCTAACCATAATGATTAGGAATCCTTATTACTTTTACTAGATTAAGATTAACTATAGGGTCATAGTTAATAATACCATCGAGATTTTTTTCGGTGTAGCATTTACTAAATTTATTACCAAAAATGTAAAAATTACAATTGAAAATGTGCTAAAATTTCAGAAAGTTTAAAATTTTACTCTTTAGTAGAAGTTACTATATTTGCTTCTTAATTCTAAAAATTCAAACGTAGCTTTAAAATAAGATTTTCAATTTTCTCTTCATAAAAAATCGAACTGAGAAAAAAAAAGTTGAAATTGAAGATTCATTCTTTTTATTTTCTATTAAAAACAGTATTAATTTTTAGTGCAAGTGTGAACATTTTTATTTTCAACAAAATGAGTCATTAAATGAATCATTTACATTGAAATTACCATTTTTTCTTTTTTCTTTATTCAAAACAAATAAAGTCCGCACAGTTTCACTGAAAAGTGTTTCACAAAACCAATTGTTCTCTAAATTTAAAAAAGAAATATTATACATTCAGACTAGCTCTCTTTTTTCTCAACTGTAGGTTGCTGCGTAGGGTACGCCCTGTTTGATTTCACACAGCTAAATTTTAAGTTTGACTTTCATAATAACATTTATTCTTTGTCTATTTAATGTCTTAACAAAACAAATATTTTGCTTTTGGCTCTTTTAGAATCGTGCGAAAGCAAATATCTTCTGTTTTTTTTTGTCTTTAAAAAATGTTCAGAGATTGAAAATTTTCTTCAATGATTTTTAATGTTTATTTTTATTCTCTTGAAAGGTAATTTTTTTTCGTGAAAATTTTAACAGACAAAAAATTACAAACATTCTTTTTTTATCTCTTTCCTTTCTACGATTCACAATCTAAGACAATTCTATTCCGTTCAAACGCAAGATATGAAGAGGGTGTCTACTAATTTCCTTCGAGCAAATTCACCCGCTTATTTCGCGGTTCCTTCCCCCTTAATAAAATTACACTTTTATTCAATTGTTGTTTATAACCCAAAAATTAAAACGTTTCATTTCCAGACGGTTAAACGAATTAAAAATTAAAGGGGTAAAACTTTATTTTTAATCTTTACGGCAATAAATTACGTGCAATATAAAAATGTTATTTGTAATTGCAAACTTTTAACACAATTACAAAAGAATTGAGATCAATTTTTATAATACAGTCTTCTGTTCTAAAAAAAAACTAATAAATATTCATATAAAAGAAATTCAAAAGTTTAAATTAAAATTTGTAATGAAAAGGTTAATTAAACAATTAGACCGAATCTAAACGTTTGAAAAAGAAAATCCCCGATTCGACATTAAAATTCCCGTTAATTTCCGGTCAGTACCCCACAGATTCATGAAAAAAAGACGAAACTAAAAGTCATGCTTATAATTTAAACATGACTTTAAAATTTTCAAAAAAAAAATCTATATAGCCTTAAAGAAAATAAATCTCAAAATATCAAAACATTTCAGAATAACTCACAACATCTGCAAATTATAAAGACTTACAAAAAAAGCAAAAATTTGAATCACTATTTTTTAACTGTCATTGTGACTTTAAAAATTCAATTCACACATAGTTTGTAACGTTTATAATCAACGATTTAGAGCAAAGAATATTTTTCTACTAAAATTTTTATAAATTGAAGTTCATATTTTAGTTTTCGAATTAATAATTTAGTCATCAAAAATTTGTAAATAAAAAAAGTATTGCTCTCTAAATTTGAATTAGTGATATTTGTTGGTTTTTGTAAAAAAATTATTTATCAAAAATCAATCTTACTTAGAAATGTAATATAAGATCGTATAAGTTTTCTTTTTAAACTGTTTATATCATGAGGCGACAGGACGGCGGACGGCTATCAAATTTTGTAAACCGTTTTTGAACAAAGACTATATTGCATTAGTATTAGGCTTATGTGAGTCAGTTTTGTCTGGTCCTTTGATTTTCATATTATACTTATTAGTCTTAACCGATCAAGCGTAGAGTAAAGATTACATGCATCTTCCAAGTGCGAATTCAATAAAAGCAGAAATTAAGATATAATATTGTTTCTTATTTTATTTTATACCCATAATCCTAAAAATTTTAACTAATTTGAATTAGTGAGTGATTTAGTGCTTTTAAATTAGTGAATTTTACTAATAAATAGTAATTCCTACTAATTTATTAGTAAAATGTACAAATAATTTCTGTAAAGTTTTGAACGTTTAAATGAAAGTATATATTTTTTGTTTAAATTTTTTCAATAATTATAGGTTCTGAAATGGAAAATAAAGTAAATAAAAAATTTACTTAGTTAAGAATTAATTTCTCTAATATACAAGGTAATTTTTTTGAATGAAGTATAAATTAAAAAGGAGTAACAATTAAAGTAATAACTTTTTCTTTTTTTAGGGGACATTTGATAAATAATTTAGCAAGTAGGTAAGTAACTAAAATAACCAAAATTTGAAAAAAAATTAATATATATCGTTTTCGATTTCAAAAATGTTGCAAATATCAGACGAATTTTTTTTTCTTTCAATCCTTGTAAACTTACTGACGTCAAAAATCGAAAATTAATTTTCCCGCTACTTTGCAATTTCGAAAATTTGCATTTTAATTATAAAAATAATAGTGCAGTAATTTAAAAAAATATTACAAGCAGACAAGTGTGAAGAGAACAAAGATCATAATAAATTTTTAACAATAAGAATGTTAAGATGATGCTGTTCATATCTTTTTGAGAACACATACATCGTCTCCTCATTCATGAGGAATGTAACTCTCACACACACTGTCTGGGGAAATCTCGTTATTCCGTCGCTTTTTTCAGTTTGTAAAGGGGAAGAAAAAAATTGTGATATACATTTTCTCACAGAGAAAAATTTACATCTTTTCTTTTATAGTGAATAATTTTTAGCTTTGGCCAAAAAGAAAATGATTGCAACACCGCGTTTCATGTACAGTTCAATTTTCTGGAAGGGATATCATGAAATAAAAATAAATTCAAATTCACTGCGTGGGAAAAAGTAATCTATAAGGGAAACGGTGACTCTTTCAAAAATGTTGTGCGGAAATAATGACCCGGATCTATTCTCAAGACAGTAATATAGAAGCATTTTTTTCTCTAAAAAATTTCAATCCCTGTAATTCTCTCCACAGGAGATAAAATTGATGAAAAATCATAAACAAAAAAAAATGTGTTTTTTTATCATATAGACAAGTGAAAGAAAAATTCTTACGATGTCGTAAAAAAATGGTTCGATACATGTGGAAAATATATGGTGTGTGTTCTCGATAAAGATGAAAAAAGTTTTCAGACTATTAAAAATGAAATCGCGTGTTGAAATTCGAAAATTTTCTATACTTTTAGACGCAGTTTGTCCATTAAGAATAATTCCCATGGTATTTATTTGTATCACGCTTTTGAGATAGCTCTCGCATGTATATTTAAAAGCCAGTTAATGGCGATCCCTGAGAGACTAGCTTAAATGGCAAACAGGCAAACGACTGTATGCCATTGAAATATCCGTTTTCTTCTCCTCTTCGTTGGTCGTTGTATGTAAGGAGTAAGGTAAGGTACGTGGCCTAACCCCGCGAGAAGAGAAGAGAGCTGCTTCAGGATGAATAAGAAAATAAAAGGACCGTAGATGAGGTGCAAGGTGGTGTGTACAGTATAGGAAGAAGGCGCGCACTCTCTTCACTGCCGGTTTAAAGGTGGACGTAAGGAAAGATGCACCGACGGAATCGAACAAGGCGAGAGTAAGAAAGAGAGAGAGAGAGAGAGAGAGGCAGAGAAAGAGAGATCAACAGAAAATACCTTGTTAGACAAAGATCGAAAGAATATCCCTGTGCAAGTGAGAGGACTAAGAAAGAGGCAAGATCCAACGTTGCCACATGCTCTCACCAAATTTCCAAGCCAGTTGAAATAAAGGGCGCTTTGTCGACAATATAATGCACACACACTCTCCAAAAAAAAAGTTCCATCGTTTCCTAAAAACTTAAATACAGAGGACACGATAGGAAATGACCTGGGCCAAAAAAATAAAAACCCTCTCAAGATAATCATCAGTTTACTCAAGGACACAAATAGAAGAACCATTTTCTGCACGATTCGACTACAGGGATATATACCTAACTACCTCAAAACTCATAACTATCTTAATTCTCCCTTCCTCTATAATCCTAGAAACCCCCCCAATAAAAGGAACCCTAAACGTAACAACACAAAGGGCAAGGATAAGACAATATTACCTCGCAGATAATTCGATCCTAATCTAACTTTAATCTTCCAATCATCTCAGATATTAGTTCATAACACCTTAAAATTCCATTAAATTCAGCCATCAGAATAAAATTTATTTTGAATAACCGAATTTTTATTTTATCAATAAAATAATCAACTCAATATTTTGATATTTCTGAAATTCACTTTGTACATTTTTACCAGACGATGTTCCTAAAGTTCGTTTAAATGAATTATTTCTTCTTCAAATTTTATTACGATAATTTTGCATTCTGTATTAAAAGAATTAATAATAGTTTCTAAATGTTAAATTTAAAAGTCCCTGGAGTTAGCGACGATGCTCAAAAACAGTTATTTAGGGTGAGTGAATTTTGGTGAATTGAAAAACCACTTTTTTTTAATCTAAAACCTTTGATTCATTTTTTTCGATTTCGTGAAAAACAATTGTTTTCGATGCTCTGCGACGTCGCAAACTTTAGTATCCTAAATTTTTTATTTTTGTTTCAATTAATACTTTATGAAAATATTTTTAATGAAAAATATTTCCTTCATTTGAACGTTAAAAACTTGCAGATCATGTATAAATACACTCGCTTTAAAGAGGGCAAAATCAGCATTAATTTGAGACCACGGAGAATATTATTTTTCAGAGTTATGGCATTTTATAGAAGATGATGAGACTAAAGTCCGCAACGTTTTTAAAAACGAAAAATCAAAATGAATTTTTATTTCAAGTTAACAGCATTTGACTGTTATAGATCTTCAATGTTAATTTTTCGAACATTTTTTCTTTTAATATATTCACTGTAAAAAATAATTCTTGTTTTAAGCCTAATTTTTACTAAAATAACTTCACTGAGAAAACATTATACTTAATTCCAATAGAAAAATAATTTTAAGTGATTTTATTTAATTGAAATTAGTTTGTAAGCTTAATCCCAGTATATAGAAAATATCTACTGCTTTGATTCAAAAATACTATTTGTTTGAATAATTATGTTTAATTCAACCATATTTTCTGTTTCGATTTAAAGAAAAATTATATTTAAAAATTTTATGTTTGATTCAAACTTAAAAGTTGATTATAAATCATTTAAAATCAACCTTAACTTATGTTTGAATTAAATATATTATTTCTTTAAATGAACCAAAAAATATGTTTGAATTTAACTTAAATATATTTGACTGTTTAGCAAAGATATTTTATGTTTGATTTAAACAAAATATGTTTGAATCAAATAAATCGTTTTCTCAGTGTTAATTAGTCCAAATATTTACTAAATTTCCGATTTAGTTTATTAAAACTTTGGATCTCACTGCCCTTCCTCATTATAATATTTTTGAGTTGTTCACAAAAAATAGCTAAATTTATTGAATATTTTAAGAGAAAAATGGTCGAAAAATTAACATTAAATCTCGCATTAAATTTATAACAATGGCAAGCTGTTAATTATTAATCTCCAATTATAATTTTTCCAAATTTTTAAGAAATTAATTTACCTACAAATAATAAAAATTTGAACCCGAAGTAATAAAGTTCCTCTCTAAATATAGTGAAAATCTATTTAGAAGAAAATATAATTTTCTATTTCAAATTTTATAAATTTATATTTGAAAAATGTTTTAAATAGTTTCCTCTCTACATCTGAATTAGTTAAAATCGATCCACTAATTTACAATAGAAAGAATTTTGAATAATCTATTGTCATTTCTCTCACCAAAATTTTAGTAAAAAAATTGTAACTACTAAACAAAATAGGTGAGGTAGTAGTAGTTTAGTAAAATATTCTTAATAACAAATTATTAATTAGTGGCTCAATTTTCACAAATTCCATATATTAGGGGAGAGTCTCCAGTTGTGAGACGGGTTTTATTTTTGACCCGTAAATTGTAAACGGGTAAACGAAATTGTAAATAAAATACACCGTTCGAAAGGTAACAGAAATACGCAACTTTTATTAAAAGAAAGTATAGTGTTTCGATGAACTCAAAAAATTTTACGATACATTTTCCGAGCACATCGCTTTTTTCAAAAAAAAAAATGTCTCCAGTTGTGAGACACTCATTAAAAATTGCTAAAATTTAATAAGTTTGACATAAAACATTATGTTTAGTAGAAATAATTAAATATATTAATAATATATATTATTATATACTATATAATAATATTTATTCGCCAAAATATGACTATCAAATAAACACAATTTAATAGCTTCAACAAGAGCATTAAAATTGATTTCTTCTGAATCAATTGACTTTTTTCCACTTGACATGCCCAAAAATACTAGAAAAAAGAATCAAAACAACATTTAAATAGTATGCCTGCAAAGTCGTATTTTTTATGCTGCCCAGATGGGTATTGACACCGTCTCACAACTGGTGATATGCTATGTCTCACACCCAGAAATTGGCGCTATTTTGAAAAAGGAAAATTAAATTATTTTCAACCGTAGATTGGAACAATGCAATATTGCATCACAAAATATAAGGAAAACACTAAAAGAAAATGCATTACATTTACCTTTTCCAATTAATTAACTTGGAAAAAAAGTACTTTGCATTTAATGAAAAAACGCTTTTTAGTCGATTATCACACACAGTGTTGGTATTTAACAAAAACAGTTTATATATCCGCTTCGGCGTACACGAAAAAGTTGGCTCATATAAAAAGAAATGTTTTTATATAAACCAATCGGCTTTTTAATATTGCATGTTAAAAAAAATTGACTGTCTCACATCACAACTGGAGGTGTCTCACACCTAGAGACTCTCCCCTAACAATAATCCGATTGTCAAAATAACAATCTTTTTCTTTGTGTATTTTTCAATTAGTGAAATTCCATTAAAATTAGTAAAACTTCACTAACAATTGAGGAGCTGGATCGAAGAACCGGCTCTTCGCTCGGACCGCTAGCGCTAATATCAGTCGGGTGGCAGTGAGCGCCTCTGGGCCACTCACTCCTACCCGACTGGTATTAGCGCGTGCGGTCCGAGCGAAGAGCCGGTTCTTCGATCCAGCTCCTCAATTAGTAATAATTAACTAATCAAAAAGGGGAAAAGTCCATGAAAATTAATAATAATTAGTAAAATTTTACTATTTGTAAGTAGAATTCTACTATAATTTAGATTTACAGAGTTTGCTGACAAAAAATAATTTTTTCTTCCATTCATTGATCATAAATGTTGTAAACTTTAAAAACGTAAAAATATGTAAACAGAATAAGAAATTTCTATTTATTTGAACGTTCAATATTTAAGGGAAACCGACGCTCCATTTATGTGACAACATCAAGGATATAAATATTATTATTTATTATATATTTATTATCAAGTGAATTTTTCTTTGAATCAACAAAACCTACGTTTTATTGCACCAAATAAAAATAAAATGAAATAGATTAATTTATAACAGTTTTGATGAAATCAACAGTTATAAGTGAAATAAGCTTTTTCCCTGAATGATGAAAAAAGGGCAAACACTTTTTTTCTCGTAAAGTCTATATACAATAAGACGGAATAAACAACAAATTCTTTTCCAAACAATCTTTATCTCACGTAGGCTAAAAGAAACATTTTTCCATTTACGCCACTGTTATAAGAATATTTCCAAGACTTGTGGAAAAAAACTTGCCATCGTCGGTGTTTCTATGAAAGCCTTGGTGAGATAATGACACTTAACCTCATTTTCAACCCAAAAGTGCTTATATTTTGTTTCTGATTCTTATGTTATGATAAAAGAAGAATGCCCTCATCGGAATTTATTCGCTCCCATAGAAAACATTTAACTTTCAATTACAAAACGTGAATTAAAAAGGAACCACTTGATGAAAATAAATATTGATAAAATAAACTTAAAATCAAGAGAAGACACTTGAATAATATAATCTTCTTTTCATCTTTTCCTTCTATTCAATTCAAACACAGAGCACACACACACACACATTTTATTATAAATTAATTCAGCAAGAAACAAATGATCAAAGAGGCAAAGAAGCTTTTCCGTTTGTTATGGAAAAGAGGGGAAGGAAGTCTGCTTATATTCCAGCAAGACAGAGATCTGCACTCTTGCTTCCACGAATCCTGATATGCATTTTAATTTTAGATTTTCATCTTTATCATATATGAAAATTCTCGGCTTTAGTAGTCTTGTCAAAAATCTCATTTTCGTAATATTTGTGTGCAAGAAAAAAAAAGAGAAATAAATGTAATAAGAGTTAAGAGAGGTGGATAAGAAATAGTTATGCAATAAAAAAATGATTCGAAAATAGAACCATCTGTTCAAAAAAAGAAGGGTTGAGTGCACCATCCACTGACATTTTCATAGATTAAGGGCTTAATAAAATCCTAAAGCTTTTCCTCATCACTGAACACCCCTCTCTCTCTCTCTCTTTCAATGTTGGCAGCTAATCAACCGAATTTCACACTATCTGACTCCAAGTTAATGGATTATTTGATATTTTCTTTTAATGTCACTATATAACCCTATTTAAACATCATGTTTCTGTATCACAAAAAAAGGCTATTGCGGCTTTCTTTAAATTCCTTTGCACACAGTAAATCCTTTTTTTTCCTTTCAAAAAGTGATTTCCAACACTTTATTTTTAATTCATTTTATCTATTCCTTCGAATAATTTTTTTTCTCTATTTGATCTTCAAATTTTATTTCACGTTCAAATTTTACCTTTAAATTGAAAAATTTCAAGAACACACAAGAAAAACCGAGAGAAATAAAAAATAAATCTTTGTTGAAATTCTTTCAGTATATACTTCAAAGTTTTAAGATAGAAGCTATAAAAAAAAGAAATGATAAAACTCCATTTTTAGATATATTGAAAGTAATTTAACATACAAGGAGTCAATTTTTCTCCACAAAATCGTTTAGGAGCTATCGTTTAGTATTGGCATTTATCTTTCAAAACAATTTTAGAAAAATGTGAAGCTTTCCCTCGAAATTTATAGTATATTCTTTTTTTATATATTGACTCTTTTCTTTTTATTATCATTGCGCGTTATACATTAAAATTTTATTTGAATTCGATTGACATTAATTTGAAAAATTTATCACGTGCTGAAAAAATTGTAACAAAGTGAATTTTTTAACAAGAAAAAAATACGAAATAAAAAATACTATCACACTTATCTCAAATAAAACTTCAAACATTATTTACTATGAAAAGAATATTAAAAATTAATTAAAAAATTTCAAACAAACAAAAAATAGCGGTAGCTTTAGTTTTATTATTAGTGAATAAAAACTTTAATTAAAAGTACAAGAATTTTTCTTTATAAATAATAGAAAAAAAATGAAGGAATATATTAAAAAATTCTTTTCCATAATTTAGAGAAGAATCACCGACAAACAATCGGAACAAAAGTTAATCCACTTTCATATATATTTTCGTTTATATTTAAATACAAAGATTTGAATACAAAAGAAAATTACATTTTCAAAAGTGTTACACTAAAAGTGTGAACAATCAAATTTTCAACATTATTTTGAACAATCGGCAATTTAATTAAATTAAAATTTTAATTAAATGTAAATTATTTTGAATTTAAATCGAAAATACAATTTTTCCAACACTTGGAAATCAGATTTAGATAATCATCTTAAAAAGTGTAGATAAGAATCTCTAAAAATTTGACAACTATTCTTCAAAATGTCAGAAAATTTTCATATCTCTCAACTTTCAATATTAATGAATTTTTAATTATAAACTTCTAATTAAATTATTATATCTCCATTTTATTACAATATAATTATAATAATTGCAACTTTATTGAATTTTACATATTCTACATTTTCTGAAAGTTGAAATTAAACAAATAGAATTTTAATGTAAATATTTTCAAACCGCACTGACTGCAATAAATATTAAAAATTAATTAAATATAGATTGAAACTATAAATTATTACATTTTCTCATAAAACGAATAGGAATTACTTGTTTTAATACATGACAATATTATTATAATAAATAAAATTAGATTGTAGATAATAAAAAGTCCCAAAGATTTCTAATATTAATTATTTATTTTATGAATAAAATAATTATTTATACTTTTAAATATTAACATATTTTAATAAAAAGAACTTTATACTTTTATTGTTAAAATAATATTTAAATATTACAATGGAATAAAAACTTTTTAAACACAAAAATATTAATTCAGACATTTTAAATTATTTGTCCATTCTTCTTTTTATTGTATGAATCAATTTAATTCTCCGAATCAGTGTATGAAGAGAATTTCAAAAAATAAACACAATATGTAACTTTTAAGAAATGAGACCTTTTAAATTTGTTTTCATTCAAGCCATACACAGGAACAGACATGAAACAACCAGAATCATATATAGATTCACCAAAACTCGATCAATTTCAAAAGTTGCTGAGTTAGTCTATAACCAACTTTCGCGACTGATAATGGATATCCCGCGATTATCGGCATCCACGAGTTTGAAAACTCGTTCACGTGAAACCTATAGATATATATACACAAACATATCATCTCTAGTTTTCCCCGTTTGATGTGAAAATAATATCGAGAGATTTGATGTTAACCATCAAAAAAACCTTGATTAAAACTCCATTAAAATGGAATCAAAAAAATTACAAACAAAACAAATTTTGCATTTTCAAAAGCTTTTTACGCCTTTGGGGAAATATGATGATAAATGCAGATATTCAGGAGGGATAAAAAATTAAAATAATGAAAAGGGAAAAAATAAATTATTCAAACACTTTTATAATGAATAATTTTTAATTAATATTTTTCAAACAATATTTTTCAAATATTAATCTGCATATGTAGTGTATTTAAGTATTAAATTAATACACATTATAAGCGTATTATAATTAATAAATTATTTAGTGTTTGTTCTCTAGTTACAAACAATTACAATAATTTAATTAATCAGGGTTGCCACAAAAATTAAATTTTGTTTTCCCTGACTTTTCCCTGATTTCCAGAAAAAATTTTGTCTCTTTTTCCCTGGCTCTAAAGAATATTCTGATTCAAGTTTTCATAGATTTTAATTTGAAACATTTTCAGAATTCAATTATTTATAAAAATTCACGCTATAATGCATTTAATATTCAATTATTATCTAAAATTCATTTTTAAATAAATATTTATTAAAAATATTCTACGATAGTTCAATTATTCAAATACAAAAATAAATAATGTACTGAATAATTTAATGATTAAAGGGTATATCACCCGATTATATATTTAAATAAATAAATGATTCTTAAAATTTAATTAAAATTCTAAAAAAAGAATTTTACCAACAAATTTTTAAATAATAATTCAATTCTTTTGACGAATTTCAATAAAATTTTAAAGAACAATTACATTTTTCAAAGAATTTGATTAAAATTGTATAAAAAATAATTTACATTCTGCAATGAGTTTTAATTATTTATAAAAATAATAATTCAATTCCTACACGGAGAGAAGAATCTAGCTTTAATAGTATGACACTACCTGCGTGGACCCATGGTTTTTGGGTATGAATTCATGAGTCGACTGAATTCATGCGTTTGAAGCATGACTATAGTCATGCGAAATTAGTATAGGTAGTGTCATACTATTAAAGTTAGATTTTTCTCTCCGTGTAAAAAGAATTTTATTTATTATGAAAATAATTGAATCCCTGTAAAAAAATGTTACTATTTATTAAAATAATCGAATTATTACGAAGAAATTTATAAAAAATATGTAAATTAAATTTCTTGAAAATAATTGAATTTTAGAGAAACATTTTATTATTTATAAAGATAATTGAAATATTGACGAGGATTTAAAAAAAAAATTTTGAAAATAATTGAATTTTAGAGAAAAATTTTATTATTTATATATAAAGATAATTGAAATTTTGACGAGAATTTAAAAATATTTTGAATATAATTGAATTTATGCGAAGATTACTTTTAAAAATAATTGCATTTCTGCAATTATTTGTAACATCTACAAAATTCAATTTTTTTTGGTGTTTTTAAATAAAATTCTTTTATAAATCCACTATTTTTAATAATTAATTAAATATATATTAAAAAATTTAACTAATATCAGAAGAATTTGAATTATTAAAATTTTTAAAAACTCTAAATTCTTTAAAATAACTATTTAAATTTAATCAAAATTGAAATTTTATAAAATTTCAAATTAAAACCTTTTGCAGTTCTTTTATTTATGAAAATTGTAAACGCAACTTTTTTAAAATTCAATTAATTTTGAAATATTTAAGTAAAATTATTGGTTAAATAATTTATAAATAATAATTTTATGATAATTCTTGAAGAATTAAGTTATTTAAAAAGACATTAAAATTATTGTCAGAAATAGAAAAAATTGAAGATTTTGTATAAGAATTCATAGTAATTTCAGTTTATGAGGCAAACAAAAAAGACGAAAATTCAGAATATTCTTATGAATTATAAAAATTTAATTTTTTCCAGTACTTTTAATAAAAATTCCTGACTTTCCCCTGAATTCCCTGAACTGTGGCAAGCCCGCTAGTTACGAAAAATTAATTTTGAAATAACATTTTTTTATTTAAACATATTCAACAATGTGTAGTTTAATTTATTTGTTATTTAATTGTAGAAGAGAATAATTTTTTCTTTTCAGTAAATACAAGAATATTGAAATTTCTCAACAATTATTTCATCAAGAGAGTTAAATTTGGCCTAAAGAACCTTCAATCTTTCAACAGAGTATTTAAACATTTTTTTTCTGCCCCCGTTGTCTCATATATTACCAGAGAGTTTTAAAAAAAACGAGAGAGAAAAGAATATTCAGAAAACATCTGATATTGCGTATAAAACTTTCGATTTTCGGAAATCAACTGGCAATGAGAAATGTGTGTGAGATAAATCGATCGTCTTTCTATATAAAAAGGAGAAGAGAGGTAAAAAAAAGGAAGAAGTATCGACGTTAATTTTGGTTTACGCAATCAGCCATTTACGAATATCACGCGTCCTGATGGCGCTTTGCGTTGACTCCAATTATCGAAAGATCGCGCCGGTCAGTGTGATTACATTTCGGCCTGACTTTCGCTGTTAATTAAGTCTGATATATGAAGTCAGTGAGAAGAGCGCAAGGGAAAACGATCAGAGTCGCAAACTCTTGAGAGCAATCAATTTCACAGACTGTTAGGGCCGATTGCATCGCCTTTGCACTCAGAGAAATGTTGCGCGCCGCGGTTGTATTTCGAAAAGTCACTCTCTTAATTAATCGATTCATTTCATAATTTAAAGTGCGTCTGCTCACTCATTAATTAAGTTTTGCACTAATTTATTTGCGAAACCGCACATCTTTCTTCAATTGACAAAAACTACTAATTCTTATTGTCTACTTTTTTCTTACTTTCATTCACCCGCAGGTGCACACTCTTTCGCATGCTAATCGAGATCCTTTGTTAACACCAAATCTAATAATTCAATTTCTCCCGAGGTTTTAACTATTCAGAAAATTTCCCAAAAAGAAAAACTATTAACAATTATTAAACACTTACCCTTTTATGTACTTTATTTTTCATTCTAACTCTATTAATTTTTAACTAAATTTACTTTCAACAAAAACTTGGACGATTAGAAACTTCAACACCAAAAAAGAAGCAAAGTTTGTTTCAAATTATTCTTTACTGAAGAGTTAGTTAATGCCGTTGGGTTGGGGAAGTATAATATAGTTAGTGAAAAGTTTGAGTAAAACTGTTTTGAAATTGTACTTCTTACAAATATCTGATTAACATTCTTGAATTTTAGATTTACTAAGTGAAAAGTTGTCAAAACTTTAAGGTTATGTCCTTTCTGGAGTTATTACTATTTTCGCAAAGAACAAACTTTTAACATTCTCTCTTTTTTTTGTTGCGTAAAGCACAATAAACTGTAATATAGAGTAAAGTAAATAAAATAAAACAAAACTTTTCATTAACGAACCATAATTTATACTGAGTTTGAAAGAAACTACTATACTCCAATTATCAAGTTTCCAGAGAGAAAGGATTTATTAATGAAAACACGTTATATCTAAAAGCGCAACTGTCAAAACCAGTTTACTTCCTACCTCATGTCACATTACTGATAATTCTCGACAAATCCATCCGTCATTTAAATGACATTATGACCAAACCCTTCCTAATTAATTAGGAGTAACTTCCACTTGCAATGTTTATATGAATTTTATAATTCATTTCAAACAAAACAATCGTTTCGATTTAGGCCAACTTTATGAATGAAACACAGTGACAATAGAGAATAAAAACAAAAGTAAAGCTGTCAAACGCCGCATATGATACACAAACCACCCCCCAACAAACATTGACACTTTGCACTATTATTTTTGAATGAAACATGAACGACACTCACCGATTAAAAGCACCGTAAGATGACTGTTGATACATCGATTAAATGGCAAGAGGTTAATAAATCCATAAAAATTAGTTGAATGAAACAAAGGCCTGGGCGTTTGAAGATCCTGCGATGCACGCTTGAAAATGGCTGGCACACATAGGAAACACCGCAAACACTTTGTGATGCACGCACAAACACCGGTTTTAATTTTAAATTTATAAAAAAACACGTCTCAAACACTTTGGATTTAAAAAAAAAATTTCAATGCCTCACTCAATGTACAAGCACTAGATTGACAAAATGTTACGGGCAAGTCAATTCGCCCTCAACTAACATGATACGGCGGCCATTACCGTACATTCGGGTTGGCAGCGAAAGCGTGTTTTTACTTCTCCGATCAACCAACACTCACACTCTACAAGATCGTTGAAGCGACTGACGAAGATTCTCTCAAATTCGGAGTACATCGCCATCTTGCGGGTGAGTCGAGAGGAGAATAGACGAAAGGACACGAAACTACTTCGGACAACTTCGCTGGCAGGAGCGTATTAAAAAGGAGCGCCACCCCCTTTTTTATAATGTCAATTTTACGCTATTTTCCCGAATGGAAAAAGGATTTTTAACAGCAGTTAAGAATGAAATGACCTGTTTTCATAGATTCGCGATAGCTAATCAATCGTTAAATTGAGAGTCTGTAAAAATGACATTTTCTTTATCGAATAATACATCTATGAATGGCGGTACTTTATTTGCCCTTTAAACGATAATTGACCGATTGGAATCTTTTTTTTATTTCAACTTTTTGAAATTGGTATTTAAAATCTAGTTATTTTCAAATAAAATACAGGGACACTATTTTATTATTTACTTCTAACTAAAATAATTTACCTCCCGGTTGAAATTTTCTCTAAATTCTCACATCACTGGATATTATTAAACTTTTAATTATAATTTCAATTCATACTTTGTTAATTAATCAAACAATATTCGGATTATTTGTTATTTGAAAAATTGCTTTTTTGAGGGAGAAATAACTCTCTCTCATTTAATTTAAAATAATAAAACTATTTTTCAAATTTGCATAATAATATTCATATTGCAAATTATTGGCCAATATTGAAGAATACAAATATTTATTATAAAATATTTGTAATTCTTGCAAATAATGAAATAATATTTTTAAAAATATTTTGAAATTCATAATTTGAAATATTTCAATGTATGTTTTGTTATTTGTTTCGAAATGTTTGAAAATACCTATTGTAAAAAATTGTATAAAAGAATAATAATTATGAATAATTAATAATATTTACAAATACATATTTGAAAAGTGTAATATTATAAAAGTAGAAATGATTTTAAGTAAAGCAGATAATTTCCGAATGAGAATTGATTTTTTCATTTCTTCTACAAAATTATTATTTGAATTTTATATTTTTACAATATTCTACGTCTGAGTGATAATTCTTGTCAAATCAATATAAATAAATTATAAATAAATAAAGTTTCATTATGAGAAGTTCTATTGTATTATAATTTAAAAATGAAAAAATTTTAGAAATTACTTTTAGACTATTGTTTCAAAAATTAAGAGAAATTAAAAATTTCTAAAAATATGAAACACTTTTTTTTCTCTATGTAAAAAGATATAAATATTTTTATAAACTACTTGCATTACTTGAAAATATTCCAAGAGAAGAAATTCCAACATTGGTGAAGTTCACAACGTTTATGATAAACAAATTAGGAGGAAAAATATTTATCTAATCAAATTTTTATATTTCGCATAAAATTTTTTTTTCTGAATTCGTTTGTTGAATTATTTTAAAAAGATAAATTTTGTTTTTTTAATTAAAAATATTTTTCTCATTTATCGTTGTTTATAAACGTGAACTTTAAAGATGTGAATTTCTCTAAAATTTTGAACGCTCGAATGAACGAAAAATTTCTATTTTCTACTTATTTATTAAATATTTTAATAACATTTTTCCAAAGAATTCAATTATTTTAAAACTTTTTAATAAAAATCTTCAAATAAATTCTATTATTTTCAATACAATTTTAATTAAATTTCTTTCAAGAATTAAATTTATTATTTTGAAACAATTTATTAAATTTCTTTCAAAAATTCAATTATTTTCATAAATAATAAAATTCTTCGCATGAATAATTTAATTACATTTCAATTATAGTACAATTACAATTAAAATAAAATTTCTCCAAATAATTCAATTACTTTAAAAAAATTTAATAACATTTTTGGAATGAATTAAATTATTTAAAAAATTTTGATAATATTCTTTATAAGAATTCAATTAGTTTCATAAATAATAAAATTCTTCGCACGAATTCAATTATTTTCAAAAATTTTAATTTATGGAAAGAATTAAATTATACTTCTAAAAATTTTCATTTAAAGTTATTAAAAAAGCTCCATTATTTTCAAAAAAAAATTCATTAAAATTCTTTAAAACAATTCAATTATTTTAAAAATTTTTAATAAAATTCACCACAAGAATTCAATTATTTTCAAAAATTTTGATAAAATTCTTAGCATGACTTCAATGATTTTCAATAAAATAATGGTAAAATTCAAAACATTTAAAAAGGAAAATTATTTAAAAAGTTAGAAAACATAAAAGCAATATAACGTCTATTGATATAGATTAATTAAATTAAATAAAATATTTTTTTACAAATTGAATTTAAATGAAAAAAAAAAAATAAAAAAGGAAAATACAAATAAAAATATTGTCGTTTATTTGAACGTTCAAAACTTTAAGAACTTGAGAAGAATTAGAAAAATTGTATATCATTTTTAAAAAATACTATTGATAACATAAAGTTGAAAATAAATTACTGTCATTGTTTAAATGTATTTGCAAATATTATACTTTAAGTAAATATTAATTCTTCCAGGGAATAATTTTTCTTATTAATAATTGTTAGTATCTTGTGCTACTTACCGATAATTATTCCATGGAATTTTCTTCTAAATGATCTTTTACTTGTTACTAATTAATTTCTTCTAAACGATATTTTAAGATTATGTTATGTATTTATGCGCCGTATAGAATTGTATCACAACTATTGACGTATTTATCTCTATTTTGAATTCATACCCATGAAATCCGATTATGTAATTTAAGTTTCCTGAAACAGTACAACGCATGCTATGTAAGGGATAATTAAATTCTATAACAATAATATTGGAATTGTTAACATTTCGCGTAACTATATTTACAGTTAATATTATCATTTAAATTTAGTTTTCTCCCTAGAAAGCGCAAATTGTCACATTGTGCAAGTTAATTCTAAATTAAACATCAACAAACTAATTTTAAAAAATAGTTTCCAACAATTAGAATTTTAGAATTAAAAATAATTTCAAAAATTGTTTATTGAGAAAATAATTTCAAAAACTGTTTATTTATTAAAAAAATAATTTAAAATAATAATAATAATTTTATTAAAAAATAATCTAAAACCCCGTTTATTAGAAAATAATTTAAAAAATGATTTTTCACGAAAATTCACAAAAATATTTGCCAACAATTTAAATACCGTACGAAAAAGAGACAGGAATTTGCAAATTAAAGAGCAAGTTCCTACGCCCCTGAAATCAACTCACCCTTGCGAAACGTGCACTCCCTGATGTTACTGGTAACACCACTACAATATTTCTTTGTTGGTGTTTACCATATTATTACTCGGTTTCCTCTTTGTCACGTTTTTCTTTAGGATATCCTCTTCATGGATGGACAAACAATTGAACAGAAATTATTACATTTCATACATTTGGAAATTAATCAAATAACTAATAATGTACTTATCGAAAATATGTTTACCAAATAATATTTATCGACAAACGTGTTAATTATCCCGCAAATTCAATGCTTCCTGTTTAAAATATTACTCCTGTCAAATCAACTGACCAAAATTAATTTTGTTGGTATTTATATAACACATATTGAAATTTGTGCTTTTTTTATTATATTATTAGATTAAAATATTGTCTTTCAGTAGAAAATTTAAAAAAAAAAAACGTCACTTTTTAATAGTTGGATAAGAGTTTCTTTTCAGCTTCACTGTTTGCGAGTAAGACTAAAAATGACGGGGTTCCTCCTTGAACGATGAACCTTGAATTAAATTTATTATTATTATTATTATGATTATTATTATTATTGATATTATTTTTATTATTAGTGTTATATATTATTTTTTAAATAAATGTTTGCATATCGAAAAAAATTATTTACCTTTCATTTTGTAAAATTTCACACAAAGTTTTATGTATATCAACTTTGTTTATATTCATTTTATTATGTCCCTCGAAGTAGACATTAACACTTCTAACATTGTACTTTTTATCTCCATCCCATGGAGGAGGAATTTCAAAAAGTTCCTCAAGATGTTCTTCGAATCTAGGAAAATATTTTCAATTTTACATCATACGTTTAGTAGAGATAAATTTCTCATATCAATGAAATATGAGAAATTTATCTCTACGTGAAAGTTTAGTTTCATATTAGTTATTTGTATATTAAAAGAAAATTGGAAAAGTGAAAAAATAAAAGAAAAATGAGGAGCAAGTTCTCAAAAACAGATAAAACCAATATTTCTTATTTTGAGAAATTGAAACAAATGAAATTTCTCACATAACCATTTTCAGTTAATCTTAAGATAATTTTTTTTAATAATTTACTTCTATAACAAAATTTTTATATTTAAAATGTTTTATCTTTAATTAAACTTTATTAATAAACTAAAAACTAAGTGATTAATTGAAAGTTTTTTGTTTTTGTTTTTGTTTTTTTTTGAAGAACCAAAAGTCGAAAAGTTTTTAAATTGAAAATTCTTTGTTAATATACATTTTTTTTAATTCAACAGTGACAGATCGGTTTGTGAGGTCCTTAAAGTATTAAAATTTATGTTTACATATTTAAATTTTTTTAAAATGTATTTATCAGCTTTAGGAAACTTGCTCCCCAGGTGCGAATTTTGGTCGGCCGCCAGAGTTGGCAGGTCGGGCCCAGGTCGGCCCATCTATGGCTGCCAATAGGTCGGCAGCCAAAGTCGGGCCGACTTTGGTTACTGTTTCCACCCAAGTTTGGGCCGACTATGGGTGCCAAAGTTTAGAGAACCTAATTTTAGTTGGTCGGGCCGACTCTGGCCTGAGTCGGGCCGACGGTCGGTAAAACTATGGCAGCCAGAGTTTAAAGAACCTAATTTTAGTTGGTCGGGCCGACTCTGGCCTGAGTCGGGCCGATGGTCGGTAAAACTATGGCAGCCAGAGTTTAGAGAACCTAATTTTAGTTGGTCGGGCCGACTCTGGCCTGAGTCGGGCCGATGGTCGGTAAAACTATGGCAGCCAGAGTTTAGAGAACCTAATTTTAGTTGGTCGGGCCGACTCTGGCCTGAGTCGGGCCGATGGTCGGCTAAAGTATGGCAGCCAGAGTTTAAAAAGGTTAATTTCTGTTGGTCGGGCCGACTTTGGCCTGAGTCGGGCCGATGGTGGGTTAAACTATGGCAGCCAGAGTTTAAAAAACCTAATTTCAATTGGTCGGGCCGACTCTGGCCTGAGTCGGGCCGACGGTCGGTAAAACTATGGCAGCCAGAGTGCAAAAAACCTAATTTCACTTGGTCGGGCCGACTCTGGCCTGAGTCGGGCCGACGGTCGGTAAAACTATGGCAGCCAGAGTTTAGAGAACCTAATTTTAGTTGGTCGGGCCGACTCTGGCCTGAGTCGGGCCGACGGTCGGTAAAACTATGGCAGCCAGAGTTTAAAGAACCTAATTTTAGTTGGTCGGGCCGACTCTGGCCTGAGTCGGGCCGATGGTCGGTAAAACTATGGCAGCCAGAGTTTAGAGAACCTAATTTTAGTTGGTCGGGCCGACTCTGGCCTGAGTCGGGCCGATGGTCGGCTAAAGTATGGCAGCCAGAGTTTAAAAAGGTTAATTTCTGTTGGTCGGGCCGACTTTGGCCTGAGTCGGGCCGATGGTGGGTTAAACTATGGCAGCCAGAGTTTAAAAAACCTAATTTCAATTGGTCGGGCCGACTCTGGCCTGAGTCGGGCCGACGGTCGGTAAAACTATGGCAGCCAGAGTGCAAAAAACCTAATTTCACTTGGTCGGGCCGACTCTGGCCTGAGTCGGGCCGACGGTCGGTAAAACTATGGCAGCCAGAGTTTAGAGAACCTAATTTTAGTTGGTCGGGCCGACTCTGGCCTGAGTCGGGCCGATGGTGGGTTAAACTATGGCAGCCAGAGTTTAAAAAACCTAATTTCAATTGGTCGGGCCGACGGTCGGTAAAACTATGGCAGCCAGAGTGCAAAAAACCTAATTTCACTTGGTCGGGCCGACTTTGGCCAGAGTCGGGCCGATGGTCAGTTTGAAGTTGCAGCTTATAAAATCATTTTTGTTCTTAGGCTTTCATGTAAGCGTAGCGTAATGGTTAGCGTGTTAGACTTCGGTGCGTTAGGTTGCGAGTTCGATTCCTGCGAGCGTTAGAAATTTTAATTTGTATTTATGTGTAAGATTGCGTTTAGTGTTAAGATGTATACAATAAACAAATAAATAATGAATAATAATAATTAATAATAATAATAAATAATTAATAATTTTTTGCAATCGGTCGGCCGACTTTTGGCTGCCAAGGTCGGCACGACCAAGGTTGCCAAAGTGAATCCGACCTTCTTTCTCATGGTCGGCAAAGCTTTGGCACCCCTGGTCGGCCCGACTTTGGCAACCATAGTCGGCACGACCATGTCAGCCACTGGACGGCGGGTGTTACAATTCGCTAGTTCGGCCGACCTTTGGCTGCCAAGGTCGGCACGACCATGGTTGCCAAAGTCAAGCCGACATTCTTTCACATGGTTGGCAAAACTTTGGCACCCCTGGTCGGTCCGACTTTGGCAGCCATAGTCGGCCCGACCATGTCAGCCACTGGACGGCGGGTGTTACAATTCGCTAGTTCGGCCGACCTTTGGTTGCCAAGGTCGGCACGACTATCCACTAGGTCGGCGCGACCATGGCCCGACCAACTTTTCGCACCTGGGTCCTCAAATGTTGCTCTTTTTGAATTTTTTAGGCTTCGAATCGACTTAAACGCGCAAAAAAAGGCACTTTAGTGTTTAGTCGATTAAAAATATAAAAAAGTCGTTTATTTAATTCAGTGTTATCTCAAAAATGTTATTTTGTATTTCCCTGACCTTTCATTGATTTCTAAATTCAATTATTCAAAACTTGAATAAATTTGATAAATAAATATTAAAATACTTATTTGTTTTTCCACGGAAAATAAAATTTTTTAAATTTCAATTTGAAATATAGGTACTGAATTAAAAAATTTCTAAAAATTATAACTATAACCCTTCAAAAATTCAATTATTTTCTACAATTTGTAACTAAACTTCGTCTCTAAATCAATTATTTTTAATAATTTTCGGAAAGTTCTTCGAGAATTCAATTATTTAAATACAAGAATTCAATTTTTTATAATAAGTGTAACTGTAGCTGCTCCTGTTTTTTAAAAGTTATTACACCCTAAAAAAAGTAATATAATTAATGATGAAAAGTTCATTACTTATATTAATTAATATATTTATTTGCTGATTGACTTGATTTGAATTCAATATTTTTGACATTTGAACAAAAAAAAATTTTTCTGTTTTATTATTAACCACCAAAGAATAAAAATATATTCTACATTCAAGTGGAATACTTTTGTTTTGAGAGGAAAAATTGAGAGGATATTAGAAGAGGATTTTTCCTCTAATTGTGAGATTACTTTTTTTCAGGGTGTAAGGTATATAATATTTTTAAAGAATTATAATAAAGAAATTCTTAAAATTAATTTTTTAAAAATATTTTTAACTAATTTTTGAAAGCTGTAACAGTTTTCAATTGTATACAATTGAAAAATTTCCAAATAATTGAGATCTCAAATAAGTAATTGATTTTTTGAAAAATATAAAAAAATAATCAAATTTTTCAAGCATTTTAATATTATAAATATGAACATGATTTCTCTCCTAAATTTTAATGACTCTAAAAAAGTAAATTTAAAAAATTTTAATTTACTTTGTTCAAAATTAATTGAATCTTAAAAAAATATCATAAAACAATAGTTATTGAAAAATTTTGAATTATTGTATAATTTAAGATAACTAATTATTTTTTTGAAGAATTTTAATTAAAAACTTTAAACATGATTGTTTTCTCCAAAATGGGAAAAATAATTCTGAAAAATTTTAATGTTATTATTTTTTGTATCTATTTGAATTTTTGGAAATATGTACATTATTTGAAAATATTGGAAATAATTTAATTTGAAAAAAAAGAATAAAAAAATTCTAAGAATTACTTTTTTCAACAATATTTAAATATAATTATTATTTTTAAATTTACACTTTCAGATTTATCATTAAAATTTTTGAGAATTCATTTTCTTTCAAACTTTACAATTATAATTCTTGAAAAGTTGATTTTCAAAAATTGTATACAATTAAAAAGATTTTGAACAATTAATTTTGTAAAATTGAATTGAAAATAATTTTTTAATTATTGCATTAATCTATATTAATAAAATCAGACTTTTGTCTGTACATTGCATGAAATTAATTTTTTCTAGCATAATTTATTTATTTGAACAACGGAGAATCCAAAAATGGTAATAGAAAATTTCCTGTCTGTATGTATGTATGTATGTTTGTATGTGTGTATGTATGTATGTATGTATGTCCGCAAAATTTTGTTCGCGTATAACTTGAAAACGTCTTGGCCGATTGAAGTAAAATTTGGCAATCTTTCAGGTATTGGTCTAACTTAAAATATTAGCTATATTTGATGAAAAAATATTGAGCTGAACAAAAGTTATGAATTTTTCAAAAAATTCAAAAAAAAAATTTTTTTCAATTTTTGCAGATTGGGATAAATTTTTTAATTTATTAATAATATAAATGATTTTAAAGATATATAAAAATAAATTGAATAAAAAATAATATTGATATGAAAAAAAATTATGAATTTTCCAAAAAATTCAAATTTTTTTTTAAATTTTGACAGATTGCTGTAAATTAATCAGTTATGACTTTTGTAAGATATATATAAGCAATAAATTTGCAGATTTTAAATATATTAATTAGAACGGGAGGTATTCAATTTTTTCAAAAAATTAAAAAAATGGAAGATTTCCAAATTTTATATTTTTTAATGTATATTTTTTAAACTTTCTGTAATTAAATATTTTTATTGTTTATACTCCTGCCCTATTGGCCTTACGCACTTCGACAAGAGTCCCCGAGAAATACTTTTTTGGATTAAGCATAACCATTCTACTTTAGAAATTTTCTATATATTAACCTAATTTGCGTCTACAGCCGACTTTATTAGGAGTACTCAATTGCAAAAATTTCGAAAATATTAAAAATGGAGATTCTTATGATAAAATTGATACTGCATGAATTCAAGAATATGTGATACGATACTTGCATTATGCTACTGGGAAAAAACTTAGATAGTAAAAAGTTTGGTTATTTTAATTCTAGATTTAACTTTTAGGGATGTTTTGAGCATTGTAAAGGCAAAAGTTAAACAGGGTGTCTATTATTATTTTTGTTTAACAAACTATCCGGTTTTTCCCAGCTTTGTCCAAATTTTTCCAGGTGTATCTTTTCTCATCAAATATAAATTTTCTTGATAAGAATTAACAATAAATAAAACTACAAATGGCTACAAAAATTCACTTATTTTATGAAAATACTCTTCGACGGGTTTTTGTTTTAACTAATACAGTGGAACCTCGATTATCCGAACTATCCTAGGTAAGGGCGGGTTCGGATAATAGAGGTTTTAATGATTTTCATAATTAAAGTAAAAAAATTGGACAGTTGAACTATATATATTTAATTTAATACATTTTTTAAAGATATATAAGTATATTTTATATGTAAATATATATATTAATTTATAATAATAAATTAATAAAACAGAGAATTCATGATTTTTTATAAGATTTTTTTGGCATAAATTTCGTTATTTTGCTTTGAAAGATGCTAAAAATGTCCCGCGAAAATAAGAATGATAAAAAAAAAAGAAAATAAATGTTAAGATTCGGAAAGTCAAGAAAAAGTTCGGATATAATGATTTTTGGTTCGGATAATAGAGGGTTCAGATAACAGAGGTTCGGATAATCGAGGTTCCACTGTACTTTTAACAGGGGTTCTACCAACTGGAAAAAACGGGAAATATGCAGGAATTTAATTTAATCGGGAAAACTGTGAATTCAGCCTGCAATATAGGTCTTATTTTAGATTTTAGCAATTATGATACAATTAGTTCGAATTTGACTTCACTATAACTCCAAAAATTGGTGGAAATTTTGGATTAACTTATAATACAATAAAAAAAAAGTAAAAAAATAAATAAAATAAAAAAATAAATAAATAAAATAAATAAAAAATAAATAAATAAATAAATAATAAATAAAAAGTCAATCACTGATTTAAAATAGTAATATTTTTCTAATGAAATAGTTAATGGTAGCTAAATATTATTTTTTCCGGTCAAGTTAAATTCCCCGCTATTTCCCATTTTTCGAGACTGGTATACACACTATTGAATGTATTTGTAGAAACTACCCAAGTAGAAATGTCCGGAGTTAGGACGGAGTTAAACACCGACATGGTACTGACTCAGTACTGACCGTCGGTACTGACTTTCGGAACCCGATCAGTACTGGGAGTATACTGACTCCAAAACCGAATCAGTACTATGTCGGAGTTAGAAAAGTTCTAAAATCAGTACTGGCAGAAAACTGGCTTAACACTAAATCAGTACTGCGAAGGAGTTAAAAAAACAATCAAAATTTGTTATAATGTAATTAAACATTGAACATCGTTTGATTTATTAACAATTAAAATATTTGCAAAGATTTGTAAAAACATTATTCATCAACAATAATATCAAACATTTTATTAATTTATTATTAACTAATAGATATATTTTAATAATATAATAATAAATTATTATTAATTAATTATTTTTAGAATTATTACGTATTATTAATAATAAAAAAAATTTTATTTTTTAAAGCTGTATATATATTTTTATTTATTTATTTAACAAAAATTTTTCTTAAATAAATTTTTTTTTATTATTATTTTAATAAATAATTAGATTATAAATAATAAATAAATAATTATATTAATAATTTTTACCATATTATTATGATATATCTATTAATTACTACATAATGACTTGATAAAATGTATATAAAGATATATGTATAATAATTTTTCTTGAAATAAATATAATATGCAGTGGATTTATTATTAAAGCACTGTATATATCGGTCCCACAATTCAAAAGGAAGTTTATGCGAGATAACTCCCGAGCTTGCGTGGCTATGCGGTATGTGTATTCGACTTGCGTCCTCGAGGTCTAGGGTTCGGTCCCCCGTGCGTGCGATATTTTTCCGTCTTAGTTTTAAGTGTTTTGTGTATAATTCTTAACAGTGTTACATAAAGTATAAGTTTAAATAATTAATAACCAGTAATAATAATAATTTAGTCATTAATTTAAATAAATAATGAAAAAATAAGAAAAATATTTTTTTAAAACTTATTTTAATAAAAGGAATTCTAATAATTAATTAATAATAATTAATACTAATAATAATTATTAGTATTCAATAAATTACTCCCCATGCTTTAATAATTAAATAAGGAGCTTATACTGACCGCCGGTAAAAATCAGTACTGGACAGCGTTACCAGCCAGGGTTTTCCCAGTACTGACTTAGTACTGGAGTCAGTACTGCAATACTGGCAGTCAGTACAAGATCAGTACTATGCCAGTATTACATTTCTACTTGGGTAAAACCCTTCGAAGACGGGTACGACAGCTAGTTATGAATATCGCAATTGATAAAGTTTGAATTCAGTAACAATATTTATTTCGGTAAAAATATTTTCGGTATAATATCATTCAGTAACAAATTTTTCGGGAAAATTAATTCGGGGGAAAAAAAAAGCATTCGGTAAAAAATTTTTCGTGAAATTTGACATTCGGTAGAATTGATTCGTGGAAATGACCGGGAATCAAAATTTTGAAACACAAAGTCTTTCAGTATAGTTATTTTTCGCATTATAAAAATCGAAATAATTTGCATTTTACACTAAAAATATGGTATTTTGTCGCAATGTTTTGAAGAAAAGTCGAAGTCGCAATTTTTTGTAAATAAGTCGAAAAACGTCTCATTGTTTGAAAATAGTCGAAAAAGTCCTAATATTCGAGGCCTTATTTTTTTTTTAAATAACGTATTATATTTAATTAAAAACAAATTAACTTACGTAGAATCTTCATGAAAATTTTGAATAAAATCAGTTTGAAATACTTCTGGATAGAGAATCATAACTGGCCAAATTAATTTCTTATTGTCATCCAAATGAACAACATTTTGAGCAATTTGTGGAATTTGTGGTTCTAAATCTTTTAAATTTACGATTCCTTTGCCCTTCGTCGTATGCAATTTAATATTTCTACTGGCAATAATTTCTAGAACTTTATCTTCCTGTTTTTCAATTTTCTTCTCCTTGAGTTTCTCTTTTCGCAAATCTCTCTCCCATTGTTTCTATAAATATTTCATTCTTTTATCAGTAATCATTTAAAATCGTTAGAAAAATTGTATTTAAATGTGTATTTAAAAAAAGGTAGTAAAATAAACATTATAGAAGCTATTGAATAATATATATAAATAGCTACTGATTACATATTTACCTTATCTCTTAAAGCCTGCGATTTAAGATCAATAATTGATTTATCATTTGGAGATTCCTTCAAAATTTGATCACAAAATTCAACACATTGTGAGAAATCTTTAACTTTAAGATAACAGTGCGCAGCTCTGTTCAAAGCTTTTGCATATTGTGGTTTTAATTTTAAAGCTTGTTTACAGTCATTTAAACTTGATCTAAATAAAGTAAATAAATAATTAATATTTTTAATACAAGTCAAATAATTTTATTCCAAAGAAGCAGAATGTGTTCTATTTGAAATTTTTTATTTAACTAATTATTATTTTTCTATAATTATACTTTTATTATAATTCTTAATTTTTAAAAAACTATAAATACTATTATACTAAATTAATCTGTAAAATAAATAAAAAATTAACAATAGTCCACAAACTCTGGATCGAAATATATTGTATTGATTCGTGAATAATATAATATAGTAAAAAACTTTTATAAATTATTATAACTTTACCGATAATTTTCTAACATAAAGTTTGCAGCTGCTCTATTATTGTAAAGTTGAGCCATTAAATCTGTGTCTTTACATTTTGTTTTAATGCCTTCAGTATAGGAAAGAATAGATAAGCGATATTTCTTATACTTGTAATTAAAATTTCCATCTTCTTTATAATTATTAGCTAATTCTATAAATAAAAATCGATAAAATGAGTAAACAATAAATAAATATCTTAGAATAAATAAAAATGGGAAGAAGAAAAAATTTAATCTAAACTACGGCAGGGATCACAGTATTTTTTTTTATTTAAAATAGATAAAAAGGTCTTATATTTTAATAGTTTATTTCTTATTGTACTCATTTAGACTTTTAAGGCTGTAAGAGATGTAAAACATTATTTGTAGCATCAAGAAATAAATTCTATTCTATATAAAAAGGTGAATTATTTTCTCAAAATAGGTGCCAAAAAAAGTGACAAAAAAATTACATATAAAATAAAAAACTAGTACTTATTGAAATGATTAATACCATTTCAATTTTAATGCGAATTAATGAATTAATAAAAATTAATAATAATTAAAATTTCAATTAAAATTGAAATTAGATTCTTCGAAATATAGATCAAGTTATGACTCTAAGGTTATGAAAATTCAAATTAACAAAATTTCTTTATTTCTCTTTCAAATTTAAATTTTATTATAATATTGCTTCAGGTTTAAAAAATTAAAATTTTAAACTTTGGAAATGTTAAAATTAAGTTTTTTATTTCAAAAGTTTTTGAAAATATTTATATCGAATTTCAAAATTATTTTCATTATTTCAATTAAATTATTATTACACTGTTAGTTAAATGTATGAAAAATTCAGATTTTCAAAGATTTTAAATTGAAACCTTTTAAAAATTCCATTATTTCTAAAAATTCATGCAATAATGCTTTTAATATTCAATTATTATCTATAATATTAACTGAAATTCACTTTTAAATCAATTTTTATTAGAAAATTTTACGAGAATTCAATTATTTGAAAAGAAAAATAAACAATTTTATTAAATAATTGAATGTTTCTCAATAATTGAATTCTTTCGACGAATTTTAATAAATTTTTTAAGAATAATTACATTTTTCGAAGAATTTGATTAAAAATAATTGAAATTCTGCAATGAGTTTAATCATTGCAGTTGCGGTCCAAAAGGACCGATTTTGCAATTATTTGTAACTTCTCCATTTCAGGCTTCGAAGTCTAGTAGCAGGTCAAAAAAAGTGTGAAAAAGTAGCATTTTGGAAGAAAAAAGTGTCCTCTAAATTGAAAAAAAGTAGCAAAAAGCCAGCATATTAAAAGTGAAGTAAAATTAGTTTTTTAAGTAAGAAAATTAAGTGAATATATGTTGTTGTCCAAAAAATTGAAAGAAAAAAATACTAAAAATAGGAATTCACAAAATTTTTTTTAAATTTTGATTTATAAACATAAAACATGAAAATATAATAGCTTTTTTGTCGATATTTTACATTAGAAAGTTTTATTTACATAATGAAATGTAATTGTTAATAATACTTAAATGAGATCTTTCATAAGAATTTGTTTTTTAATAACAGGCTCATAATTTTGAGAAGTTAAACTGACACCTTCTTTCTCCTTATTATTTTTTAAAAAACTATCAATAACTTTTTATCAGCCATCTAATTTTTAAAAATGAAACGTAAACATTTTTTAGTAATTTACTAATAACAACTATCAAAATGAAAAAAATGGATTGTTTTTAGTCATATAAATTTTTTAAATTTTAGAATCCACATAGCCATAATTTTGTACAATAATAAATTATGAGCAATTTAATTCCAATAAAAAAATTATAATTTTTCTTCTAGATAGATCTTAAATCTTTATAAATGATTTTTTTATTATTGAACAACCGACTTAAAACACTGTATTATTGAAAATACAATTAATATTTTTAAATTTGACATAAAGTTTGTAAACATAATATAATAAATAATCACGTTAAATAAATATTATTTTGGATTTTTAATCAAACAATTTATATAACCAAAAGAATTAAGTTTTCATTCTTAATTGATTTTTTCTATACTTGATGAAACTTTTATAAAGTCAAAAAAGGTATTACTATTAAATTATATAGTGAAAAATGAAAAATTTAGTTTTTAATTTTTTTAAGAAGCTTAAAGAATAATAAAATTAGATACGAAAAATTCGAAACGTTAAAAAGTTGTAATTTAATAAACATCCACTATTAGTAATTATTATAATATATTATAATCACGCGTCCAATAATAAATTTAATTCATTTGGCGGTTTTTTTGAAATCTACGAAATTCACCAAAAAAACTAAAATTCTTGAATTCTGTAAATTTTTTTTACCTTTTTTGGAAAAAAGTAGCATTTAGTATCTTTTTGACAAAATAAGTAGCAAAAAGTAGGCTTGACCAAAAAAAGTGTCAAAAAAGTGGAAAAGTGTGTCACTTCGAAGCCTGCCATTTTTAAAGTGTTTTTAACTATAATTCTTCTACAAATCTATTATTTTTAAAAATTAATTAAATATATATTAAAAAATTTAACTAACTAATTAAATTTGTTCAGAAACTAAACTTTTGATTAAAATTATTGGGGAATAAATTTAGAAAATGGGTGAACGGAGAGAAATCTGTTAGGATTAATGCTCGAAACTTTTCATATACTTTTTCCATAGATTCTTTGATGCTAAAATCCTAACAGAGAGCCTATTTATTGCTCGAGTCCGCCTGAATATTAGGCGGAGTCGACTGATATTCAGGCGGACCTCTTATACTTTTCGCTAGTAAGTGCTTATGCTATTATTCATAACCTCTACTCTATGCATTATTCGCAACAGATTTCTCTCCGTGTGGAAATTAACGAAATAAGTGAAATAGGTGAGAAAATTAAAAAAAGCGAGTCTGTGATTCTTGCTACAGTGATAAATTGAAAAAAATGAAATTTAATTAATTAAATAAATTAAATAAGTAATGTAGTCGTTAATAATTATTTCTTTTAATTGTTTGCAAAGAAAACAATGTCACACACCTTCGGCAGTATTTTCTTCTGTACTATATTTAAGTTGCTGTAAGCCTTCCATTAATGGTGAAAGCTCCTCTCCTGGACCAGGAGTATTTTTCATAAAAAATGGATGTTTCTCCATTTCTTCTTGCCACCGATCTTCCGGCCATCCTTCAGTATACTGTTTCTTTTCTAAACTATCTATATATTCGTCTAATTCGGCATCTAATTTTGCAGCAAGTTCCAAACGCTCAGCGTCAGTATACACTTTTTTAGTTGGTTTTTCATTCTCACTTTCTGCCATTTCTTAAATTTTTGTTTTATAAACGTGTTAAAATTTTCTCTACCTATCATAATTTTAGGCATCACAGTACCTTTTTCCTCAAAAAAGGTGAAAAGGGGAATTTTTTATACAACTTGCATACATAATTCTAATTTTTTATCGTATAGCTTCCATAAAATTTTTTTAAAATTCTAGTAAACTTAAAAAAAAATTATTTTACAGAAATTTTTAGTTAAAAATATGAAAAATTCAGATTGTCCAAGATTTCAATTTAAATCTTATTCAAAATTCAATTATTTCTCAAAATTGACGCTATAATGATTTGAATATTCAATTATAGGTAATCGAAAATTTTAACTGAATAATCCATTTTTAAATTAATTTTTATCAAAAAATTCTACTAGAATTCAATTATTTAAATAAAAAATAAAGAATTTATATTGAATAATTGAATATTTCTTAATATTGAATTCTCATAAAGAATTTTATCAACAAAATTTTAAATAAATGAATTCTTTCGACGAATTTTAATAAAATTTTTAAAAATAATTACATTTTTCGTGGTATTTGATTGAAATTGTACTAAAAATAATTGAAATTCTGCGATGAGTTTGATTATTTATGAAAATAATGGAATTATTGCGAAGAAATTTATAAAAAATTTGTAAATAATAGAATTCTTGTGAAATTATGTTATTATTTATAAAAATAATTAAACGTTTGCGTAGAATTTTAATAAAATTTATTTAAAAATAATTGAATTCTTTTGGAAAATTTTATTAAAATAGTAGATATTGAATGTAATTGAATTTAGGAAAATTTTTGCAAATAATTGAAATTTTGCCAAGAATTTTATTAAAATTTTTGAAAATAATTTAATTTCGGAGAAGAATTTTATTATTTACATATAAAGATAATTGAAATTTTGACGAGAATTTCTTTAAATTTTTGAATATATTTGAATTTTATTATTTTTGAAAATAATTGAATTTTTGCAATTATTTGAAACTTCTCCAAAATTAAAATTTTGTTTAGTGTTTTTAACCAAAATTCCTCGATAAATTCATTATTTTTAATAATTAATTAAATATATATAATATTAAGAAATTTAACTAATTTCAGAATTATTTAAAGTTTGAAAATTTTTACAAAAATGTAAGTTCTTTAGAATTTCTAATAAAATTCATTCAAAATTGAAATTTTATAAAATTTGAAGTTAAAATCCTTTCAAGTTCATCTATTTATGAAAATTGTGGACGAAACTATTTTAAAATTCAATTAATTTTGAAATGTATAAATAAAATTATTCATTAAATAATTTCTAAGTTATAATTTTATGATAGTTCTTCAAGAATTAAGTTATTTAAAAAGAAGTTATTGTCAGAAATGGGAAAAGGGACAAAAGGGGACCAACTGTGATGCCTGTAATTTAGAAAAAATTATTTTCTTCTATTTTACTGCGACGTTTTTATGACTAATAACTAATGAGTTTAGAAAAAAAATATTTGTACTATATTTGACTATATAAAAATACTTTTCCTATTGTCAGAAACAATTGTTTTTTCCCGTTTTTACAAAACAATCGAAATCCACTTGTTGTCAATGTCAATTGCTTCACGTGTTTTTTATCCATGCTTGCGAGGTAAAAGAAAGCGAACACGTGACATTGAAAAATACACATTGTTGACGTGAAATATTATTTAAGAAATAATTTTGCAACAGTGGTTTAAGAAATCTAGTTAGAATTATGTGGTACAAGGTTATTAACTGTTTTTACAATAATTTTTTCAAAATAAATTTGACATAACCTATAAATTTTTACGATCATTGAAAACAGCGCGATTTTGCTTAAGTGAATGGAAACACTTAACGAATTTATAATTTTATTAATCCTTGTAATTTCCAGGTGGAAAATATTATAAAATTGTTATTAAAAATGGTAAAAAACTTACTTTTCGATGATTCTGCAACGTATTGTTGACAATTCTCGAATTCTATTTCTCTCTCAGCCAACTTCAACTAAACAAAAGCAGTGCTGCCATCCGACTGAAACAGAGAAAAACAAAGTTTGATTTCGATCGCGCCAACTTAACCCGCGTAAATTCAAATTTTAAATAGAAACTTTTTCTAATATTTCCAAATCTTTTGTTTCCAGATTTATTTAAATCTATATCTACATAAGTAAAAATTTTACGTTTTTATTATAATTTCTATCATCTCTTATTTATCTTCTCACTCACAGAATTCTAATTTTAGTAATTAAATTAAAATAATGATAAAAAATAAAATATTTTGCAAAATATTGCGAATCGCCTGTCCCGTTAATATTCAAATAAATAAATATGTAAAATACTATAAAAATAGAATTTTAGAAAAACAAAATAGTGGGAGTAATTTTTTAATCTTAGTTTGATTAATTTTTTGTTTTTAAAAAATTGATACACTTATATAAACTTTTCACAAAGTTCTACAATTATTAATCTTATCAGTAGGAAATATGTCTTTGTATGTAGGTTTCAAGTAGATTAGACACTTTCCAATGATTATTAAACTGATAAAAACTTTATCATCGGAAGGTCTATCCAGGAATTAATTTTCAAGTTTAGTTCATGAATTCAGAAATGAGAATGAACATTTTGTATTAAAGTGCTTATTCTAAAGTTTCATAAATAAATAAATAAACGAAATATAAATAAATAAACAAATAAATAAAAAATGAATAAACAAAACATAAACAAATAAAAAAAATTAACTAATAATATTAATAATAATAATAATTAAAATTTTTCTAATAGAAAAAATAGTTAAATGAATTGAATGTTTGGAAAATGTACTAATTTTGGATTTTATAATTGAATGTGTCATTTATAGAAAGTGAAAATTTGTTAGTTTAAAGAAAAAGTTCCTAAATATAAAAAAAATGAAAAAAAGAAAGAGAGTTATCTTTATTCAAGTTGCAGCTGGTTTGTCCATTTTAGCCCTGGTTGTTGTTTGCTTATCCCTGGGGACAAATGAGTGGATCACAGGATCGGCCTCTGTCAGCAATACTTCATTAGATATTCAAGACTCGGAAATCAATCATGGATTATTTACAGGCACCCTTATAAGAAAGCCTGTTTCCACTCCAATATTCTACGATATTTACAGTAAGCAAGAAAATCGTTTTATACTTTCAAAATAAAACCTTTACTTATTCATTAATTAATTAACTTGTCATTAATAATTAATTATACTCTCAAGCATATAATGGATTGAAAATTTATGTTAATTCGATTCAAAGAAACAATATCATTTTAAAGTTAATTAAATAATACTGAAAATAGTCATGCAAAAAATGTGCATTATTTACAATATTTTTTAATCTCTTATTATTTTTATTAATATTTTTTATTTTTTTCATTATTATTGTTTTTATTATTATTCTCATAGTTATGAATTTTTCATTATTATTATTATTATTCTCATGATTATATTAATTTTTTATTACTAGCAATATTCTGGGTTCCAACAAAAATTATTTCATTTTTCTCTGATTTTATTTATTGCTATTATTAGTACTTTCTGATTTCCAGACAGAATTTCGAATTTTTTCATGAACATAAAAATATTCTAATTCACTCTAAATTAAATAAGAAAATATTTCTAATACATTTATTTGTGATTATTTTCCATTGTAAAATTATTCGAAATATCAAAAACAAAATTTTAATGAATTATTAAAATTATTATTATTATTATTATTATTATTATTATTATTATTATTATTATTATTATTATTATTATTTAAATTTTAATGATCATTATTATTAGTTTTCCACAAAAATTAAGAAATTGCAAACGCAAATTTAATTATTTTTTGAATTTTTAATTCTCCGAAAGTTCTGAACGTTCAAATGAACGAAAATTTATTTCTTTTTTCAAATTCAAATTTTTATTACAATAATTTGTGTCGCGTGTAAAAAAAATAATTTATAAGTTTCCAAATGTTAAATTTTCATTTTTAATTTTTTTTTACAATCAATAATCTTTGGAAATATTTTTAATAAAAAATATTTCGTTCATTTCAACATTTAAAACTTGTTGATGATAAACAATTTTTCTGTGAATATTTTATAAATAATATTGAGAAAGGTTTTCAAGAATTAAATTACATAAAATAAATTCAATTTCATATTCTACAAAAATGCATTTATTGTTATAAGTAGAAAAATGTAAGCTTTTATATTAAAATTCGTGGTGATTTCAAAATTTATAAGGTAAACAAAAAAGAATTCAAGGAGAATTAAATATTTTTAATATTTTCAAAGGTTTCTGATCACCAAACGCCAGAATTTTTGTATCAATTCTTAAAGTTTAATACTTTTTCCAGTAATCTGTATAAAATTCCCTAAATTATCCCTGATTTCCCTGACCTGTGGCAATCCTGAATATTCTTGTTTCACTGCTAATTATTTTAATATTTTTCATTGAGAATAAAATCTAAAAACTCAATAAATAATAAAAATGAAATATTTGCTTACTATTTAAGTTTCGTGTATTTGGGGATCGAATAAGTGTGCTTGGAGCTGCAGATCAAATGCGAAATCCAGAGAAGAGGAGGTAGAATCACTTCTTAATGGCGAAAATCCAGAATTTTCGTGTTTGTCAACAGGAAAAAATTTGATGAGTTCAGTTTCTACAAGAAAAAGTGAAAATGGTTAGTAAAATAATTAAAAATCGAATAATTTTAACAAACTTTAAAAAAAAAAAATTAAAAAACAATTTGGGAAAAATTTCTTTATAAAAAGCAACTTTTAAAAAAAAAATTTACCGTTTTCGCTCAAAGAATAAAAGTTTATTGTAAAAATAAAAAGATAGACAATTAATAGAATATAAAAAAGTAAAAGTAAAAGGGAAACAAAATGTACTAAATAAAAAAATGGATCAATTAAATTTTTAATTTGTTCCGTAAATTATTAATCTTTTTTTAATTGGAAACAAGATGAAAAAAATTGTTATCTTTTGAGAAATAAACTATTTATGCAGAAGTTATATTTAAAATAATAATTCAACCTTCAATCGACGGAATTAAAAACCCTTATGCTTTTGCAGATACGAGAAATTCTATAGTTTTTGTGAATGCGGGTGCTTGGCTTTGTACCACTATTCTAATGATTCTACAGCTTGTCGCCGTGACAGGAATGTGTGCTCTTTTAATTTTAAATTCATTTAAAAGTCCTGCAGAGACATTTCTCAATATTTACGTGAGTTAATTTCCCACATATTTTCATTTTTGCAGAAAAAAATATTCTCAAAATAACATAAAAAAATTCAATAAAAATTCTTTATAATTTAAATTAATAAATAAAAAATGCATCTAAAAATATATATATATATATATATATATTAGTAATAAAAAAATTCCGAAAGTTCGCATTTGAAATAGAAAAAAATTTAAAAAAACAGAAAAACGTAATAGAAAAATAAAAATAAAAAAGTAAAAAAAGAGGAATTAAAAATTAAATGAAAAAATGTACATCAAGAAAAATTTATTACTTTCAAGAGAAATGAAAAAGTGCTTTTGAAAAAAATTGAAATTGACTTAGAAAAAAATTCTTGAGTTTTTAATTCAATACAAAGAAATGAAATTAAAAGATTCACTTAAAAAAATAAAACAAACATATTATTAAATAATAAAAAAAAACCCCATAAAGTCGAGATTTGGGATAAGAACTTAGAATAAAATGTAATAAAAAAAAATGAAAATGAGGAATTTAAAATTAAAATTCAAAATTAACTGAAAAAAATGTATCAAGAAAGAATACAAAAGAGAAATGAGAAAATAATTTTTGAAGAAAATGAAAATTCACTGTTTTATGCATAGTGGAAATAAATTCTCATTTTCTTTTGAAAATTTTCAAGGAACAGGTGAATATTGGCACAGAAATAAATATCTGGCGATGCAATTAGATTTAAATACAATTAAAAATAATTGTAATTATACCTATAACTCGTAGTTTAAAAGCTAATCATAATGTAAGTGGTGTAATAAAGGAATTCCTTGCAGGGTATTTACCTGGTAGCTTGCCTCGCTATTGGGCTCAATTTAACCAGCCTAATAATTTATGGTTGTCATTATAGCTTCGTAACGTCGTACAACATAGCTATTCGCGATACTATCACTGGAGAATACACTTCTAGTGCCTATTTAGGATACTCGTATTGGTAAGTGCAAGATTATAATCAGTTCGATTATTCCTTTAAGCGTTATCTACATTTTTCACCTCCTCTTCAATCGGGAGATGCGCACAATAATCGATTTTCTAATCAACATTCTTTTTTCATCTAGTTTAATTGCTCCGTCTTCTATTTCTTCCATTTTTTCCAAAAAAATTTTCTTTACATTACTTTACACTTTTTCTTCTTAAAAACATTTTTTTTATAGTTCTTCTCCATATTATAACTATAGATCTTGATGAAAACTCTTTTACTTTTGTCCCAAATATAGTATGGGCATTATAATTTATTAACTAATTAATTTTTATATAGGATTCAACTACTTCCGTTGTTCCTGTATGGAATATGCATCGGATTACTTTTATGGCGTGAGAGAATTGTAAACCGTGAACCCTTAGGAACAAAGATCAATATCGAAAATGCGGCTGATTCAACTCTAGTCCTCTTTTAATATACTTAATATATTTAATATAATATATCGAAGATTTTTTTCAATTCTTTTCCCTTAATTTCAATTCTATCGACTTTTTTCTATTTCATTTTTGACCATTTTATTAATTGAGGAATCAACGTTTAGTGATTTTAGAACTTGGAAAGACTTCTTCTATGCCTGAAACAAATATTTTAATTTAATTATTTTTTTGTATGAAATTTGCTAATAGAAAATGTTTTTTTCTTCTACTGATTTCAAATTTTAAAGAAAAGTTTATTTTTTATGAGCAGGGTTGCCACAAAAATCTAATTTTGTTTTTCCCTAAACTTTTCCCTGATTACCAGACGAAATTTTGACTTTTTCCCTGATTTCTAGAATTTTTAAGTAAAATTCTTCTTTAAATCAATTATTTACAATAATTTAAAAAAAAATTCTGAAAATTTTCAAATCCATTTGTTTACAATTCAATTTTACGAAATTTCATCGATTATTTATTCGCAAATTCTTTATATATTTAGAAAATAAAAACTTCAAATAACTTAAAAAAAAATTCAATTAAACTTTCTCAAAGAAATTAATTCTACAGAATTATTAGTTAAAAGTATGAAAAATTAATAATAATTAATAATTAATAATTAATTAATTATTAATTAATAATTAATATAAATTTAAAATTTTACCAGGAAAATCATTTTTAAATCAATTTTTATTAAAAAATTCGACGAGAATTCAATTATTTTAATACAAAAATAAATAATTTATTTAATAATTAAATGTTTCTTAAAATTGAATTCTCATAAAGAATTTTGCCAACAAATTTTAAAATAGTTCAATTCCTTCAAGGAATTTTAATAAAAATTTAAGAATAATTACATTTTTCGAGGAATTCGATTAAATTGTATTAAAAATAATTGAAAATCTGTGTTGAGTTTTATTATTTATGAAAATAATTTAATTCCTAAAAATTGTTTTCATCATTTCAATTGACTTATTATTTTCTAGAATATTTTAACCAAAATTCTTCTTTAAATCAATTATTTTTAATAATTTTTAATAAAGTTCTTTGAGAATTTTCAAATCCATATTTTTACAATTCAATTACATATACGAAATTTCGATTATTCGAAAATTCTTCAATTAAATACATATATTTGAAAATAAAAACTTCAAATAATTTTAAGAAAATTCTAGTAAACTTAAAAAAAAATTTATTCTACAGAATTGTTAGTTAAAAGTATGAAAAACTCAAATTTTCTAAGATTTTAATTTGAAACCTTTTCAAAATCAATTATTTATAAAAATTCACGCTATAATGCTTTTGATATTCTATATTATTATCTAAAATTTTACCAGAAATTAATTTTTAAATCAATTTTTATTACAAAATTCTATGAGACAATTATTTAAATACAAAAAGAAATAATTTATTGAATAATTGAATGATTCTTAAAATTTATTTCTCATAAAGAATTTTGTCAACAAATTTTTAAATAACTCAGTTCTTTTGACGAATTTTAATAAAATTTTTAAGAATAATTTCAATTTTTCAAGGAATTCGATTAAAATTGTATTAAAAAATTTTTAAATAATTGAAATTCTGCCATGAGTTGTATTATTTATGAAAATAATTGAATGTTTGCGTAGAATTTTATAAAAATTTTACTGAAATAATTAAATCCTTTCGAAAAATTTTATTAAAATAGTAGATATTGAAAATCATTGAATTGAGGAAAATTTTTGAAAATAATTAAAATTTTGCCAAGAATTTTATTAAAATTTTTGAAAATAATTGTATCTCGGAGAAGAATTTTATTATGTATTTTTAAAGATAACTGAACATTTTTAGAATTTTTTTAACATAATTGAAAAATTGAAATTTTATAAAATTTAAAATTAAAACATTTTGAAGTTCATCTATTTACAAAAATTGTAAACGCAACTGTTTTAAAATTGAATTAATTTTGAAATATTAAGGTAAAAATATTCATTAAGTAATTTATAATTAATAATTTTATGATAGTTTTTCAAGAATTAAGTTATTTAAAAAGAAATTATTGTCAGTAATAGAAAAAATTCAAGGTTTTATATTAGAATTCGAGTAATTTCATAGTTTATGAGGCAAACAAAACAGACACCGAAATTCAAAATTTTCTTATGAATTCTGAAAATTTAATTTTTTCAGCACTTTTAATCAAAATCCCTGACTTTTTGCTGACCAATTCTATTTTCCATGACTTCCCTGACTTAAATTGTGGCAACCCTGCGATGAGATAAGTTTAATCCTTTAAATGAAAAATCTTAAAAATTTTCATTCTCATAGAATTTAGTAAAAAATTTTGATTCTAATGTGATTTTTAATTAAAAATTTCTGTTTGTAAAATATTTTGCACGTCATCGTCGTCGTCAAGTCGCACTAGGTTTGATATATTAAATATAAAAAAGAATCCACCTTTCGCAGATTCCTTCAAAAATTGTCCATTTTCCAAATGAGTCATCTCGATGAATATGATGTAAATTTTCCAAAAAATCCATTTTCTTTTATAAAGAAAAAATGCAAGGAAGGTGGATATATTTTATTCTCGATTGGTGCTGCCACCTGTAACACCTGTCTTTGGCAGGTGAAGGTTTTTCAGATAAACCAATATGTGTGTGTGTCCGTGAAGCCACAGGATCAACCAACCCGAGCAGTGAGTCGAGTTCGAGGAGTGAAACCGTTCTTCTTTCCAGCCTCAACTAGCTCAGTGTCTGTTAAACCTTCCGCGCACCTCAACTCACCTGGTGAACCTGCGCAAAAGATCATCATATATAGTAAAACTTAAGTGTTCCAGAAACTCTCTGGTGTCCTCTTAAATCAGCGGGTCGTCAATTTTTGAATTGTGCCGGTTTACTAAAGGAAAAAAAAGAAGAAGACGACGAAAAAGAAAAGAAAGTAAATACATACCATCTGAGACTCGTTTCCAAAGGACTTCAAACAGGAGTTTATAGTGTCCCAGAAAATAAGGATTGGCCACAAAAGTGCAAACTACGGAAGTCGATCCAGATTCTTCAGAGGGTATACGCCAAGAGTTACTGGAGATAAAGAAAAGGATGCTGAAGCAATGCAGGTAAAAAAAAGATCCACTATTCTCTTTAGATCCAATATTATATTGACTTTGCGGACTTGAAAGTTTTCTTCATTTTTCTTTTTTTTATGTAACTACACATATATATCTTATTTATTCTGGACCTGTGACGCAAGAGAAATATTTTCCCCTGCATTCTTTTTGAAAAAGAAATTCCAAATATTCTGGAAAAAAAATTCAACACAAATATTAATATTTTCTCTTTGATGATGTAAGCAGAAATTATTAAATTCGAATTAACGGATTTTTTATTTTAAATATTTGAAGGACATTTTATCTAAAATATTTTTTCTATCCGTTTATTAATACTATAAAAAGATATTTTTAAGTATTTAACTTGTAATAAACTATTTTAGAGTAAATTAAATTAAACAAAGGGGAATGGAGTACAAAAAGAGAAAAAATTAAAATTTATAAAGACTAATTAGATTAAAATTGAATTACACAAATAAAAAATAAACTAAAATGCAAAAAACTCAGATATTGCGATTTAAAATCGTACAAATGTTCTATTACGAAATTAAACAATAAAACAAAAGTAAAAATTAATAATTACCAAGAAAAATAATATAATCGTACAATTAAAATTAAATAAACAATTTGTAAAATTGAATATAGAATATATATTTAATTTTACAATTAATTAATAATTAATTAAATATATAATATTGTAGAATTAAACATATAATTAAAAAGTTAAATCACTAATCGGGTCTAATTAGAAAGAGTTAAAAGATAATTAGACACAATGGTGCTTTAAGACCTTTTGAGTCTTTCGCAATGGATCCGATTTCATTAAAAAAAAAAAAAAAAACCAGATCAAAACTATAATAATCAAAATTTATGAAAGTTGCTTTCAAACTCTTCAAATAATAAGCAATATTAAAGGGAAAATAGTGGGCGAATAAAATTAATAAATTATTATAAAAATAGGTAAATTTGTAATTTCATATTCGAGTTCCGCTATGCGCTCTGAAAAGGAAGAGGATTGGCCTTCGTTTAAATCGTTGGTTCATCCGTTATACCAATAATAAAAATAAAAAATAAAAGATTATTTTTATCAGGAAAATTTTTTTTTTTATAACTTTTCTCTTAACTTTCTCATGATTAGTATTTAAAATTATTCAATATTTTTCTCGATACCAATAATACAATGTTGTAAAATTGAGATAAAATTTTTTTTTCTCCTTTTTTTCGTAAACGAAGCACCTAGTAAATCTTGCGTGAAATTAGGATCGAAGAATGAACTATATATGTATATAATTTTATATTGGACTTCTGTGTCAGTTTCGTATTATTTTTCCCCATAATATCGAATTTTTAGAATTTATTTTAATAAAGTGTTTATTAGAACCAATAGGTATTTATTGGAATTTTTTAGAATAATTATTATTTTCTAATAAAGATATAAAATAATAATGTACTTGAAATAATTGGCTGTATACAATTTTATATACAACAAATTTTTTTTACAATTTTTATACAAAAAAATAATTCCGTTCGAATAAACGAAATATTTTTTATTAAAATAAAATTTTTTGATAGTATCTCAAAAATTATTGTTATAAAGATTTATATTAAAGAAGAAGAAATAAATTTCGTTCATTTAAACTTTAGGAACATATAAGATTCAAATTACCCATTATGTCTATTATTAACCCCTTCACAGTGTTTAACGTCTATAGAGGCCAAAATAATTCATGCCCCCAGTGTGTATGACCGCTATAGCGGCATCGAAAAAAAAGATATATAAAAGTTAACGAATATTGCTAAAAATGTCTACTCGGGGGCTTTCGGGGTCGCTGAATCCAAATCCGTTATTGAAAATTTTAAATTCAAAATGGCGGCTTCAAAATGGCGACCAAAATTTTTTTTAAGTTTACGAATTTGGCTGAAAATACTCATTCGGTTGTTTTTGAGGTCTCTAAATCCAAATATTTAGTCAAAAATTTAAAATTCAAAATGGCGGCTCCAAAATGGCGACCAAAAAAATTTAAAAGTTTACGGATTTGACTAAAAATGTTTATTTGAGGGTTTTTGGGGGCGCTGAATTCGAATATTTGGTTAAATTTTTTAAATTCAAAATGGTGGGTTCAAAATGGCGACCAAAAATTTTTTTAAGTTTACGAATTTGGCTGAAAATGCTTATTCGGGGGTTTTTGAGGTCTCTAAATCCAAATATTTAATCAAAAATTCAAAATTCAAAATGGCGGCTCCAAAATGGCGACCAAAAAAAATTTAAAGTTCTCAAATTAGTTCTTAAAACTTAAAGCAGAGGAATTAATATGTCCGATGTTTTAAAACATTGTGAAATACTCAAAATCGATCTATATTAAAAAATTTAATAATAGTAATTAAATTAAATAGTTCGTGACTCCGGATTCGACTAAGAGCGGTGTTTTAAATAGTTTGTGTAAATATATATAAATATAAAAATATAATATAATATATGTAAAATATATTATACATATATAAAAATATAAAAATATAAACCCCAAAAGACTCAAATAACTATTTATAACCACATTCGTAAACTTTTAAATTTTTAGTTGACATCTTGAAGTCGCCATTTCGAATTATAAAATTTTAACCCAATATTCTAATTCAGTGTCTCCAAAAACCCCCAAATGCTCATTTCTAGCCAAATCCAAAAACTTTAAAATTTTTTCGGTCGCCATTTTGAATTTTAAAACTTTAACCAGATATTCAAAATCAGCGACCCGAAAAACCCCCCAAATGAGCATTTTTAGTCAAATCAGAAAACTTTTAAATTTTTAAAGCCGCCATTTTGAAGCCGCCATTTTGAATTTTTTAATTTTAACCAAATATCCGAAATCAGCGACCCCAAAAACCCCCAAGTGAGTATTTTTAGTCAAATACAAAAACTTTTAAATTTTTAAGCCGCCATTTTGAATTTTTAAATTTTGATCAAATATTCGGATTCAGCAACCCCGAAAACATAAAACATAATAATATCAAGTAATAAAAAAAAAATTTTTTTTTGCACATTTGTGGCACGAAAAGCTTATTTTGACTACACTGCTAAGGGGTTAAATGAATATTTACGTGAATTTAATAATTTTTAATTGTAAATCAAATAAATTGTATTTGAACCAATAATTTCAGTATTTCGAGCAAATACTATTTAATTGACTTAAATAAAGATTATTCGCCATACATAAATATTTAAGGGCATTTGAACCATTATGACGTCACAATTTGTTCAAAGCATTTGTTCTAAAAATGTGACGTCATAATGTTTCAAATTCCCGTAATAATAGAAAAGTTCAAATTGAATCAAGTAAATTTTTTGTTTTTCATCTGAATTTTTGATTTATTAAAAAAATGTTTTTTAGATTAAAAAAATTATAATCGGTTCTTTGATAAGGACCTTCAGTTTCAGTACTTAAAGTAAATAATATTTAATTGACTTAAAAATTATTTCATACAAATAAATATTTATTTTATGAATAAACAAGTGATCGTTTATTTGAGTCAAATAATTTTTTTTCAGTGTATTTAGAAACATTTAAATATTCACTGAAAAAAAGTTTTATTTGATTCAACTAACCGATTATTTGTCTATTATCAAATAAATATTTACTTGAATTAAATAATTTTTATTTTAATCAAATAAATTATATTTGAATCAATCGAAAAAAATAAAATAATTTCAGTATTCAAACTAATATAAAAATTGACAGTAAACCAAATTAAGAATAAAAAATAAAAACAAATTTAAAATGAAAATATTGAAACACACAAGATTACAATTAATTATGAATTAGATAAGAATTTAAAAATGATGTAAAAATTCAATTATGACTCTATAATAAAATAAATCTTGAGAAAAGAATATAAATTCCTCTGAATAATTGCATATTGCTTAAGTTTTAATTTATAATATGAAGCGCTTTTATTTTTTTGGCAAGATTTTGGAGTCAGAATCTAAAATAATTACAAAAAAGATAAATAAATAAATCTGACAAATAAGGATAAGAACACTGAAAAAAAATTTTCAGTAAAATTTGAGTCCTAATTTTATTAATAATATAATTGAGTATTTTATTTAGATAATTAACTAAATAAAATACCTACATATTTAAGTCATTGAAAATCAATGACTTAAATAAACGATTAATTGAATCAAATAACTTTTATTTAAGTAGGAAATTTTTTCAAAAAAATTTTTTTTTTAAAACAATTTAATTATTATTATTGAATAAATTATTGTATAAAAAATTTGTTTACGTATTCTAATAATTAAATATTTAAATATTATGAAAAAATGTTTATATTTATTTATGTTTATATCAAAATATATTAAAGATTTTTTAAAAAGTATTTAGATAGGTATTGTATAAAAAAGTTGTTTAAATATTTAAATATTGTGAAAAAAAATTTAGATATTGTATGAAAAATGTTTTCAAATATTTAAATATTGTATAAAAAATGTCTCCTTTGAAATTATTATACTGGAATTAAGTGACCCAATTTCCACTGAATCTAATTTTAAATTATTTTAAAAATATGTTAAACATTAAAAATAAGAAATATTGAGTTCTTGAAAACGTGAGAATGTGAAGAATTCAAAACAAGAATGTTGAGATTTAGAAACGAGAAATATTATTTAAATATTTCTTATCGTATACATATATGTGATAGAAAAACCCGTTCGACCAGATAAATACGAATGAATTAATTGCACTTGCACTTTAGTAGGTTTTTGTGCTGATAAATGAAAATAAATTGTAAATAAACCTAACAATGACATAATTAACAATCAGAGGAAAAGTGATTTCTGTGAAGAAGAGACTACAATATAATAAATATAACTTCATTGTTAATTATTGCGTCAAGAATGACACAGATATTATTAATTGAAAATTTAATATATTTCGCTACTTAAATAGATTTCCACGAGGGAATTGTCTACACTGTGTGGTTTACTTTTGTCATTCTATATAATATATACGTATAGGTATAGAATGGCAAAAGCAGCAGGCAAAAGTTTTTGAAACAAAAGACGATGCCGATTATGACCCAGTTTTATACAGTCAATGGTCACGCGCGTCTATAAGAGAGAAAATTTTGTTATAATAATAATATATACATGTGTACATCTGCAAGAGAAGAAATGACTATGTGTATATATACTAGAAACGAGTTGCATCACGCGAATCAGAAGCGAACGAACCCGCAATCCTACCATTCGAACCGGTTATTCTGTTAAAAATTCAGATTCATTCTCACATCATCTTCGTTCGATAGGAGATTGTTTTTTTTTCTCTGAGAGGAAGAAAAATAGTTTTACTTGCCTCATTTCCCATAATATGAGTCATTCATTGAATTACATGTTAATCTAGTGTGTAATTATACTAAATTTGTATTGTAAATAAAAAAATACAAAAAAAATTCATTATTTGAGATTTTAAATCTCTTTCTGGACAATTAGGCCGAAAATAAATACTTCCTTTACGAGCAAACAATATATATAATTATATTTATTAATGACTTTTCTACCTTCTATTCACTGGGGCAAAAAATATATTAACAAATAAATATTGACTAGAATCAAATAATTTTTATTTAAATCAAATTAAATTGTATATTAACCAATAATTTGAGTATTTGAGGAAAATAACATATAATTGACTTAAATAAAAATTGTTCCATAAAAATAAATATTTATTTTTTTATAATGGACAAGTTGAACTTGAATTACATAAATTTATTTTTCAGTGTCAAAGAGAAAAAAATTTAGAGCAGGCAAATTTTTTTCTTTAATAAATTGAAGGAAATATTCTTTTAAATGGTACAATTTATTTGTGTGCCTGTTGTCAAATAAACATTTACTTAAAGCAAATAATTTTTAATGAAATCAAATCAGGATAAATTACATTTAAATCAATAATTGAGAATTCGGATCAAAAAATTGTTTTTAATTTTTTATAACTCGAAATTCTTGACCTATAATTAAAAATTGAATTTAGAATTTCAATTTCTTGTAAGCATTTTGTATTTATATAACAGATCAGAAAAGTGTTCCTTCAAAGTTATGATTTATATACTTTTAATTTTTGAATTATTGGATAATAATTTTTAACTTAAGAAAAAATTGTAACCAGTTCTTTTATATCAGGACCCTCAATTTATCATTGAACTTGAATCAAATAAATTTATTATTCAGTGCAAAGAGAACAAAAGTCAAAAGCAGGCAAATTTTTTTTTCATTTTAGTAAATTGATGGAATTTTTCATTTAAAGGATATAATTTATTTATTTAGCTGTTGTCAAACAAATATTTATTTGAAATAAGTCATTCTTATTTTAAATTAAATAAATTATATTTGAATCAATAACTGTGAGAATTCAGATCAAAAAACCGGTTATAATTTTTTATAACTCGAAATTCTTGACCTTTAATTAAAAATTGAATTTAGAATTTCAATTTCTTATGAGGATTTTGTATTTATATAAAAGATCAGAAAAGTGTTCCTTCAAAATTGTGATTTACATAAATACTTTTAATTTTTGATTTACTGCATGGATAATGATTTTTAACTTATAAGAAAAAATTGTAACCGGTTTTTTGAACAGGACCCTCAAGTTCAGAATTTGAAGAAAACTAACATTTAAATTATACTTTATTATTTTATTTATTATTTATATATTTATTATTATTTTTATTATTACTTTATTATTTATACTCTTTCATTTTTGATTTATTTGATGATTTCTATAGCTTAAAAAAATAATAACTGATTATAGAACCCTCAATTTCAGTATTTGAAGTAAATAATATTTAATTGCTTTAAATAATAATTATTTAAATTAAAATTATTTGATACAAATAAATATCTATTTGATAATAAACAAGTAATCGTTTATTTGAATCAAATAAAATTTTTTTTAGTGCTGAATATTCTTTTATAATACTTTTTTCTAAAAACTGCTTTTTAAAACAAAAATTCATCTCATCTGGTTCGCCTAGTATTTACATTTTTTTTTCTTGTCCTGAAATGATTTAAAAAAGGCATTTTTCATTGCTTGTTGTTTTTTATAAATAAATATTTTATTTTACTATAAATTAGTAAATAAGAAAATAAATAGATTAATAAATTAATAAATAAAATTAGAGAAATAATTAATAAATACTTTTAAATTTCCTTTCAATATTTTCGAAAACAAATTTTTAGAGACCATTATTTGATTCTAGTTTGCTTAGTAACCAAATTTAGAGATATTTTTTTTCTTGACCTGAAATGATTTAAAAAAGCATTTTTTATATAGTTTGATATTTTTAAATTAACTTTTTTTCAGCAAAAGCTGGTTATATAAAAAATATAAGAGATCGATATAATAACTTTTTAATATAAATTCCTTATAATCTTGGAATTTTCTCCCTTTTATAAAGAAATATTTTATTTTACTATTAAGTACTTTTAAATTTTCCTTTCAATATTTTCGAACAAATTTTTTTACGCTTCCTATACATTTCTATAAATTGTGATTTCATGTCGAGTGACCGAGGTGAAAAATGTGAATTTTACTTGAAAGGTCTATTTGATGTTTCTTTTTTTTTTGCTTTTTCACTGCGCTGTGTTAAGAATATTTTGTAACATTAGTTAGGTACGAAAGGTTTTTTCCAATATAAAGAGATTAATTAATTTTTTTTCACCGTTAATGAAAGAAATTTAGAAAGAAAATGATCTTGAAAAATGAAGGTCATAAATTGGATTTTTTTGTATTAAACAAAAGAGAAGAACGCTTTTTTTCGAAGACTGGAAATTTTTTCAAAATTCAATAATAAAAATGAATTTAAAGTTTTAAGATCTGCAACAATACAACGAGTATGAAATTACTTCAAAATTTTAAAAATCCAAGACCAAGTTTTTTCAGTCCCTCTAGAAAAAAGTCTTAAATTTCGTTAATAATTTTTCTTTTCCTCGAAAAATGTAATTCACTAAAATTATTAATTTTTCAAATTAAATGAACTATAATTTTTTGATATTAATACTACTACCTACAGATAAATATTTCACCAGAAAACCAAAAAATTAAAACACAAACTATTTTTTTCTGAATAAATAATTTAAAAATAGAAAAAGTATGAAGAATTTTTGAAGTTTTTTAACAAAAGTCTTTAATATGAAAAGAAGTAAAGAAAACTCAAGTTCGACAGTTTACTTCCTCCCACTAAAAATATTATTATTATTACTATTATTATTTTCATTATTACTATTCTTATTTTTACTATTTTTATTTTTAATATTACTATTATTACAGGGATCACAGTACCTTTTTTCTTTAATTATTAATATAAATGGAAAGGTGAATTATTTTCCAAAATAGGTGACAAAAACATGACAATAATATTTCATCAAAAAATTAAAGTAAAAAGTAAATTTTGGATAAATTGAATTATTTATAAAAATTAAGCTAATATGATTTTTCAGCATTTCTGAGCTTTTATTTATATTTTTTATATTGTAAATTCAACCATTTCTGGAATATACTACAATAAAAAAATTAATCGAAAGAGGAAAAAGAGTTCAAAGGGAAGAAATTGACAAAAAAGGTAAAATAGGTCACAAAATTTGAAGTTGGTGAAAAAAGGTGAATAGGTGACAAACTGTGATCCCGAATATTATTCATATGAATAATTATTAGTATTAATAATAATAATACAGGGCTCGAACCAGTGAAAGTATTTCAAAATACGGACTTTACGGACCAATTGCTGACAAAAATATAACCAGTCAGATCGATTTCTTCATGTTTTATAATAATTGAAGATAACCCAGTGATAAAATTATTATTTTCAAGAATTTTTAACTAAAATTCTTCTTAAAATCGATTATTTTTAATAATTTTTTAAACGTTCTTTGACAATTTTCATTTCCATTTATTTACAATATTCAATTTTACGAAATTTCAATTATTCGTAAATTCTTCAATTATATATATATATATATATAGGGTAAGTGCGGGTATAGTCGGACAGTACTAGTAGTCGGACACTTTCATGTTTTTTGGCAAATAAATAATAATGCATTGTGATATTTACTTAAAAAAATATACTGGACGAATGTGTAAAGTCTATATTTTATGAAATTAGTGTTATTTTACAAAATAATTAAACAATAAATATTTTATTTAATATTTTAAAAATCGTGGTGTCCGACTATAGATACAACCATTTTCGAGTAGCGCAATGAGTAGCACAAAGTTTTGCTAATAATTAATCATAAATTTTAAAACTTATACGATTTAAATATTATATTAATAACTTCTAGTATGGTTTAATTCCATTTTCCAGCCGATAGCAATTAAAAAATGATCTGTTTTACTTTATAAATCCAAAATATCTGACAGATGTCCGACTATAGAAACAAGGAAAAAAAGTGTCCGACTACTAAAGCATTCGTAATTTTTCATTAAAATGTTTATATTTTATTAAATACTCAAGTATTTGTAACAAATTTACATGATTTTTAATCCTGAAGAACTCATTTAATTGATAATGTGCTTATAAACACAGTAGATATTTGCTATTTCAAGAAAAAAAGCATAATATAAGATCGTATCCTTAAGTGTCCGACTACTAGTGCATTTACCCTATATATATATATATATATATATATATATATATATATATATATATATATATATATATATATATATATTAGAAAATAAAAACTCAAAATAATATAAAAAAAAATACGCGATTAAACTTTCTCAAAAAAAAATTAATCCCACAGAATTGTTAGTTAAAAATATGAAAAATTCAAATTTTCAAAGATTTTAATCTGAAACCTTTTCAAAATTCAATTATTTTTAAAAATGTATGCTCTAATGCTTTTAATATTTAATTATAATCTAAATTTTTAACTGAAATCCATTTTTAAATTAATTTTTATTAGAAAATTCAACCAGAATTCAATTATTTAAATACAAAAAAGAACAATTTATTGAATAATTGCATGTTTCTTAAAATTGAATTGTCATAAAGAATTGTATCAATAAATTTTTAAATAATTGAATTCTTTTGACGAATTTTAATAAAAATTTTAAGAATAATTACATTTTTCGAGGAATTCAATTGAAATTGTATTAAAAATAATTGAAATTCTGCAATGAGTTTTATTATTTATAAAAATAATTGAATCTCTAAGAAGAATTTTATTATTTACGAAAATATTTGAATCCCTGTGAAAATTTTATTACTTATGAAAATAATTGAATGATTGCGAAGAGATTTATAAAAAAATTTGTAAATAATGAAATTTTTATTATTTTTTGAAAATAATTTTATTGAATTTCTATAATCATTTGTAATTTCTCTAAAATACAATTTACGGACTTTACGGATCTTTTTTCAAAAAACGGACTTTTACGGGATTTACGGACCTAGTTCGAGCCCTGTAATAATAATAATAATTAATTAATAATAAATTTGAATTAAAAACTCTTTCTATAGTTATTTTTAATTTGTTGAAGAGCCCCGTTTGTTTTAAAACCATGAAACCATGAAAGCAATATCGATATAAAATATTCATGGAGATTCTCGAAGAAACTGTAATTTTTTTTATTTGAAACAATAATGGCGCATTGTTTGTTGTTTCATGATAACGAAAGAATGAATATTAATTCTGAGAATTATTATTTATATTTTACTGGAAAGTATCACAGACATGAGAGTCCGTCTTTTATAGAATATTATATGTGGTTTGTTGAGTTTAATTTTTCGCAGGAATGTCATGGAACGGAGGTCGAATGGAAGAATGTTGTACAACATACATAGTAAACTTGCATGTCAAGAAAGAGAAAATCTGGTGCTCGCAGTCTGATACTTTTCAAGTATGTATATACATGTATATAAACCAACAGTGAGATGAAGTCTATGGAGAGTCTTTTAAAGATCGTTTTGCGACGGTCAAAGCATCAAAACAGATTTCTTTTTGTAGTGTGTCTATATAGATGTATATATACCCGCACACAACAGCACTCGGTTTTCTTCATCTTCTTTTCCTGATTCACGGTTCACAGACTCAAAGACCGACATTGTGTTCATTTGCCACATCTCGCAATCGAAAAAAGAAATAAATAAATTAACAAGAAAAAAAGACTTAAAGTCTTAAAGTTTTTGCTTATAAATCATGAAATCATGTTTTTTTTGTGTCTCTCAGCAATGAATTGCGTTATTCTCGATAAAAAATTAAATATTTAAATTAATTTCCAATGCGAAGGGGACCGAAATGATATACATTAAAAGAAAATTGTTCTCAATGAAATAAAATTTCCGGTTTATCAAGACTTTAATTTAGGAGCTCAAAGAAACCATTAATCAAAAAAGGGAACGTTTTTGAAAAGTGAATTAATTAATTTGGCGCATTATGTTAGCTAGACATTTGGTGATTATTTTTTATTAGAGAATGAGAGAGGACATTTGGGCTGTTACAAGCCAAATGTTCACTTTTTGTTTTTTATAGGCCCTTTACATTCGACACCTGTCTGCATGTTTCCATGCGTCGTTGAACAGAGGAAGTCGTGAGAATTGCAGAAATATACTAATTTCAGTGCTCACCCCGTGTTCTCTACTTTTCCTTCAACTTCCGGTATCTGTAGTTGTATAAATCACAGGAGGAATAATTCGCCACATTCCAGACTTTATATATAAATCCAACGAATATACTTCTTTTCTGCAAAAAAAAAAAAAAATTCAATTTAACATGAATAATCAAGAAAAAAGAATCTCTCTTCATCAACTTCATGACGGGAAGCTAAATGCAAAATTTTAAATTAATTTCATTCTAATTATTTAATTTATAATTAAGTAGCTATAGAGAAGAATTTCGGCAAACAGTTTTTTTTAAATAGTTCCAGAAAAATCTATCAATAATTAACAATAAGCAAAAATAAAAGAATAAACGAAAATAAGAAACAATAATAAACGAAATCATTATTCAACATTTGTCGGTAATAAGCAAAATGTAACAAACTAAAAATTTTAACTAATAAAAAACAAAAAATTGAAATCTAACAAATTAATAATTCAATTATTTATTTATTTATTTTTTATTTATTGTTTATAATAAAATCCTTCGCAACAATTCAATTATTTTCATAAATAATAAAATTCTTCACAGGATTTCAATTATTTAAAAAAATTAATACAATTTGTTGCAAGAATTCAATCATTTTCATAAATAATAAAATACTTCACAGGATTTCAATTATTTAAAAAAAAAATGTAATAAAAATTCGTTGCGAGAATTTCGATTATTTGAAAATTCATCAATTAAATATTTTAAAATTAAAAATAACTTAAAATAATTTCAAAAAAAAAGTTCAAATAAACTTTTTCAAAAAAATTATTTCTACAGAATTATTAGTGTTAAAAGTATGAAAAATTCAAATTTCCAAATATTTTGAGACCTTTTCAAAATTCAATAATTATTTCTCAAAATTCACGCTTTTATGCTTTTAATATTCAATATTATAATCTAAAATTTTAACTAAAATTAATTTCTAAATCAAGTTTTATTAAAAAATTATACGAGAATTAAATTATTACATATAAATACAAATTTAAATACAAAAATAAATAATTTATTAAATAATTGAATGTTTCTAAAATTGAATTCTCGTAAAGAATTTTATATCAACAAATTTTTAAATAATTGAAGTTTATCGACGAATTTTAATAAAAATAGAATTGAAATTATAATCAAACAAAATTTAACATATTCGACAGAATTACTAATTAAAAGTATTAAAAATTCAGATTTGCAAAGATTTTCATTTAAAAGCATTTTAAAAATTCAATTATTTTTGTAGTTTTTACTAAAATTCTTCTCTAAATCAATTATTTTTAATTAATTAAATAAATATATTAAAAAATTCAACTAATTTGAAAAGAATTTTATTTAGAAATTTTAAAAAACTAATATTTTAAAAATTTCTAATTAAATTCATTCTAAATTCAAATTTTCTAACTAAAAATTTCAAATTGAATCCTTTTGAAATTCAATTATTTATGAAAATTATAAACGCATTCTTAGAAAATTCAATTATTTTTGAAATTTTTAAATTCATTAAATAATTTATAAGTAATATCGATTTGATAGTTCTTCAAGAATTAAACTGTTTAAAATAAATTATTGTCAAAAAAAGGAAAAATTTAAGGTTTTGTATGTATGCATTAAAATTCTTGTCAATTTTAAAGTTTTAAGGCAAACAAAAAAGACACGAAAATTCAGAATTTTATTATAAATTCTATAAAAATTTAATTTTTTTCCAACTCTTAATAAAATTCTCTGACTTTTCCCTAAAATTTTAACTAACAAAAAACAAAAAAAAAAAAAAAAAACAAACAAAATCTAACAAAAATTAATAATAAACGAAATGAATAATTCAACATTTGTCGGTAACGATAAACATTCTCTTCAGTTATGAAATAAAACTAAAAGCATTTATTTACTAATTAACTTAATACTATTGTTTATTATTCAAACAAGTTCATTAATTGAAGAATTAATTATAAAATAAATAATTAAAGAGATAAAATTACAGAGATTAAATAATTGGAAATTCAATCACCAATATTATGTACTAATTGGAGACTAATTTATTTTGTACAACTGATGTTGGAAAAAGTTAAATATGTTAAGGTTTTGAATTCTTTTTTTTCAATTTATAGAAATGCTTCAATCAATTTTTATCGTGAAAAACTAGTGACGACTTTTCATTGTAACAATTAAAGTCGATTTTTTCGTTCTCCCTTTAATGTTAGTTATTAAAAAAAATATTTTAATTGCCTTCGTGAGCGCGAGAAAACAAAACCCTTGTATATGTATATACAACGCACATGGAGAATTTAAAAGTAAAATAAGGAATGGTAGAGTTGAAAGTAGCATCTGGCAATTTTAATGAGACAAGAGGCGTTAAAATCTGACAAATAATTAAAATTGCACTTGAATAAAGTGACTCTTCGCTTTAAGTTGAAACTTTACTCAAACGAGAGATTTAATTAGAAATTTAATACTGTCAAAGATCAGGGAAATGAAATTTCATTTTCAGCTCCTCCATCAAGTTGTAAATTAACTCAAGAATTTTCGACGAAAACTACTCTTTTCGTTTGACATTAATTTCAGTTTATATCCGAATTGTCAAATGATTCATTATTATTATTGAATAATTATAATAATTTTTACATTGTGTAATAATCATTTTTATATAATAAATAATAAATGTAAAAATAAATTAATAACTAAAAATTAATGGATTTTTTTAACTGAAATTTTTTCTGATTAGTAATTTATGAAAATGTCAATAAAAAAAGAATATACTTATATCTTTTTTCAATATCAATTAAATTAAAAAGTTTGAAGAAAAAGTATTTCGAAATTTATAGAAACTATACTATAAGTGCAATATTCTTTTAAGATGATTGAGAGTTGGGAGAAAGAGTAGAGAAAAAGAAATTAAAGTGCGCATTTAACTGGAGGGCTATTTGAGAAAATTACACACTTAGATCGTCTAATGTCTTTTCTTTCTTTTAATATAAAGATGCGTGTGTAAATTCCATCAAATGGTTCAATGAACGGGATTAAATGAATGGTTTTCAGAAGCTGCACGCAATGATCTGTTATTAGTTGAATAGGTTCATTTTCATAGTTGGAGTTTATGAAAAAGAAAAAGAAAAGAAAAACAAAATTCTCCCCTACTTTAGTGAATTGATATAATGTATATATTTACATGATTTGTTGTGACCCCCACAATTCTAATCTACTTTCCCAGAAACTGATCAGATTCCAGCTCTTAAGTGGGCATATGTCATTGAAAAATAATTTCCTCCCACGTTACATCTGCCTTTTGCCTTTTTAACACCCGCAAAGAACCATGTTTTTCATTACAAAATTAAATTCTCAAATTTTTCATTATAATTTACAAAGAAAAATAAAAAAATAATTATTAATTTAATAATTATAATTTATTACAGAAAAATGATGAATGGATTCTAATAACATGTCTTTAATCTACTTCAAAGTGCAAGAAAAGTCATTTTAGTTGATTCAAAGTACAAAAAAGAGGAAAAAGTCGTTTATTTTATTCAAAATTGTCATAAAAATTTAATTTTTATTTCCCTGTCTTTTTCCTTATTTTCAGAAATTTTTTAACTTTTTCTCTTAATCAGGGTTGCCGAGAGGGTTGCCATAAAAATGTAATCTTGTTTCTCTCTGACTCTAAAGAATATTCTGACATTGACTCTGTAGCGTTCTCTACAATATTTTTATATAATTTTCAAATATTTTTAATGAAATAATGAAATAGGAATTTTCTACACTTATTCTACTTTTTCGCAATTCAGGTTTAACGCTTAGGTCTTGTCTGGCCCTTTTCTTTGTGTCTAATGAGTTTTTAACGTTCTAGCTTTGTCATGCCCCTAAGTCCGACTCTCTGTCTCCAACTTTACCTTTGAATTACGTGTTTAGAATGAATCTTTACGTCATATTAGTCTAGACATAGAAATGCATTTTTAATTACTTTTAATAGGTTTTTAATGTACTTTCTTGTATAAGAAGCATCGATCTTCTGTGTAAAGTTCAGTTCAATTTTGAGAGCATTTCAACAAGCACCTACGTTAACGAGAAATTCCGCGAGTAAATTCGTATCTTTTATTTCGTGATCGAAACCTTAACATTTCACTATCTTTCATATTTTGTGTATGTAATTTTGTTATTGATTAAATAAATGTTGTTATTAATTTGAGAAATTAATTGTGTCACACAATCCTAACAATCCCACAAATTGGTGACCCCGACGTGATCGTGAATTATTTTTCGTGGGACAAAGTGACAATTAACTGACATCAAGGCGACCATCAAGTGCCAACAAAGTGACAACCAAGTGAAAACAAAGTGCCAATTAAGTGACAACAAAGCGACCATCAAGTGACAATTAAGTGATAAAAAGTGACAACAAAGTGACAATCAAGTGATACGAAAATAGTCGACAAAGTGAAAAATTTACTCGTGACACTGAGACTTTGTGACAATTTTTTTTTATTTTTTGACATTCTATTTTATTTTTTGACATTCATTTTTTTTTTAATAAGTCAAAATGACAAATGTTACAGTGGGCAACGAAACTATCGAAAGAATAGCAGTTAAAGTGCCAATATTCATGCCTGAGGATCCTGAATTGTGGTTTTTGTTGCTCGAAAGTAGTTTTGATGCAGCTGGAATTACTCAGGATGCAACAAAATTCGGTCACGCGCTCAGTGCTTTAGACCCGCGATATTCCGTGGAAATCCGTGACGTGTTGCTCAAACCGAAAGCTGAGCGGACTTTTGAACTTCTCAAAAAGGAACTCATCAGCCGAATGGGAACTTCACAGGAACAAAACACGCGACGTCTCCTGGAAAACGAACCTCTCGGTGACAGAAAACCAACGCAGTTTTTACGCCATCTTCGCAACCTGGCGGGAAGTAATTTCCCCGATGATGTTTTGCAGACCCTTTGGCTCGGCCGTTTACCAAAACACATGCAGGCCATGCTTGCAGCACACAGGGACCTTCCCTTGGACAAACGAGCTGAGATCGCCGACTCTGTCGCGGAAGCTTACGGAAGCTTGTGCAACGTTGCGGAAACACGTACAGCTGTTTCGGCCGCAACAACAAGTTCCACTACGGGAACATCGTTTGAGGCCCGGTTTGCCAGCCTTGAACAGTCTCTCGCGCTAGTGCTCCAGAAGTTTGCCTCCTTGGAAGTGAACCAAGTGTCGCGAGGACGAGATCGCTCTCACTCAAGATCACAATTTCGATCTCGATCACACTCTCGAAATCGACATCAACGATCCAGTGATATGTGTTGGTATCATTGGAAATTCGGGAAAGACGCTAAAAAATGTGAGAAACCTTGCAAATTCTCTAGTGCGGAAAACGAGTCGGGAAGTCGTTAATGTCGGCCAACGACATCTCTCCCGGTAAATCGCGCCGACTATTTTTAACAGACGAATCTTCAAGGATAAGGTTCCTCGTCGACACAGGTGCTGATCTGTGTGTCTTTCCGCGTGTGCAACTTCCTCAACCTCGTGAGAAATCAACTTACGAACTTTTCGCGGCTAACGGGACACTTATCGCAACTTACGGAACGCAAATTTTAAATTTAAATTTTGGTTTGCGTCGCCAATTTACATGGAGATTTGTCGTCGCCGACGTGGAAAAACCGATCATCGGTGCTGACTTCCTGGCACATTACGGACTCCTGGTGGACCTGCAGAAACAACGGCTTCTCGACCAAGTCACTCATCTTACCTCCCAGGGCGAGGTGATTGAGTGCGAGGTTTCCAGCATCAAGACCATCACTGGGTCATCACGTTTCCACGAGCTTCTGCAGCGGTTCTCGGAAATAACTCGTCCGGAGGGAACAACTCGGACTGTCCAGCACTCAACGAGACATCACATCCTGACAACTCCTGGACCACCTGTGGCGCAAAAGCCACGACGACTTGCTCCCGACAAACTGAAAATTGCCAAGGCTGACTTCGCTACATTGGTCAAGCTGGGGATTGCTCAACCATCGAAGGCTTCCTGGTCATCACCACTGCACATGGTCCCGAAGAAGGGGGACGAGTGGAGGCCGTGTGGCGACTATCGTGCTCTCAACGCGAGGACCTTCCCTGATAGGTATCCGATGAGGCACATCCAGGACTTCTCACATGCTCTACGTGGTAAGACCATATTTTCCACCATAGATCTTGTTCGAGCCTTCAACCAGATCCCGGTCGCCGAGGAGGATATCCCGAAGACAGCCATCACCACACCTTTTGGACTCTTCGAGTTCAAATTCATGACCTTTGGTTTGCGGAATGCTGCGCAGACGTTCCAACGCTTCATGGACGAAGTGCTCCAGGGTTTGGACTTCTGCTACGTATACATCGACGACATCCTGATAGCATCTGCGACACCTGAGCAACATCTGGGACACCTGGAGATCATCTTCGAGAGACTGAAGAAGTACGGAGTGATCGTCAACCCAGCCAAATGCGTATTTGGCCAACCTGAAGTTAAATTCCTTGGGTACTTGGTCTCAGCTGCAGGAACCAAGCCCCTGCCAGACAAGGTTGATGCCATCCGTGCCTACACTCGCCCGGAAACAGTTAAGCAGCTCCGTAAGTTCCTTGGAATGATTAACTTTTATAGACGTTTCCTTCCAAATGCAGCCAAGGTCCAGGCGCCGCTCAACAATCTGCTGCAGGGGAACCTAAAAGGAAAAGCTCCAGTTACCTGGACTCCAGACTCCATCAAGGCGTTTGAAGCTAGCAAAGAGAGTCTCGCTGAGGCAACCTTGCTTGCTCATCCTGATGCTGATGCACCACTGGCCATCTTCTGCGACGCCTCCGACTTCGCTGTAGGAGCCTCCTTACAACAACTGGTCGATGGCAGCTGGCAGCCCTTGAACTTCTTCTCCAAGAAGTTGAGTCCTGCTGAGACGAAGTATGGAGCGTATGACCGTGAGCTCCTGGTGATCTACTTGGCCATCAAACAATTCCGACATATGGTCGAAGGACGATCATTCACCATCTACACTGATCACAAGCCCATCACCTATGCGTTCCAGAAGAAGAATGATCAGTGTTCTCCACGTCAGTTTCGCCATCTGGAATTCATCAGTCAATTCTCAACCGACATCCGTCACATCTCAGGAGAGGACAATGTTGTAGCAGATGCTCTGTCACGCATCTCTACAATTGAAACAATCCTGGACTACGATGCCCTAGCAGCCGCTCAGCGTGACGACATGGAGCTAAAGACAATCCTGGAAGATGCAGAATCTTCCCTACAACTGAAGCTGATCCGGATTCCTGATGCAGATGTCTCGATTTTCTGTGACGTATCCACTAGGTCAGCACGACCCTACATCACAGAAAAATTCCGGAAAGCAGCCTTCAACACCATCCACAACCTCTCTCATCCTGGAGTTAAATCTACGGTCAAGCTCGTAACACAGCGTTACGTATGGCCGTCGATTAAATCTGATTGCAGGAATTGGGCTCGCAGCTGTATCAACTGTCAAAAGTCGAAAGTCTCACGCCATGTCCTATCTCCAATAGGCAACTTCTCACCACCGTCATCACGATTCGAGCATGTCCACCTGGACATCGTCATCATGCCATCATCTGAGGGACATCGTTACTGCCTCACCATGGTTGACCGATTCACTAGGTGGCCTGAAGCAGTACCAATGGAAAATCAGGAAGCTGAAACTGTTGCTCGAGCATTCTACAACACCTGGGTTTCTCGATTTGGAACTCCGCTGAGGATCACCACCGATCAAGGTCGTCAGTTTGAGTCGTACTTATTTAAACAACTAAATCGTTTATTAGGTACAACTCATCTTCGCACGACTGCTTATCATCCATCTGCCAATGGAATGGTAGAACGACTACACCGTCAGCTGAAAGCAGCAATCATGTGCCATCAAACCAACCGATGGACGGAAGTGCTACCAACTGTGCTGCTTGGAATTAGAGCAGCTTGGAAGGACGACATCGAAGCAACATCAGCTGACTTAGTGTATGGTCAGTCTCTTCGCCTCCCTGGTGAATTCCTGGGGGACAACAACAGCAGCGACTTCGACAACTCTCTCGTTCCAGCTGATTTTGTTGTGGGTCTTCAACAACAGCTACGGAACATCAAGCCTACTGGAGGATCTCGCCATGGAGTTAGGAGGACTTTTGTCTTCAAGGACCTTGCGACAACTGAGCAAGTCCTGGTAAGACACGATTCTCCTAAGCAACCACTTCAGCAGCCCTACGACGGTCCCTACAAGGTCATCAGAAGGTTCGAGAAAACCTTCCTCGTCAACATCAACGGTCGTGACGTTAATATCTCGATAGACCGTCTGAAACCAGCTTATATTTTGGCTGGTGATCCTGAGGCCAACATCCAATCATCTCCCGATACCAGCAGCCAGGAGGCTGCACCCACGGAGCAGTTACCACCACCAGAACGAGAGGAAGTTTTGGTACCACACTCTACAAGATCTGGAAGACGTGTACGCTTCCCTGACCGCCTGCAAGGTGGTTTCTCATAATCGTTAACCACTAGCAGGGGGGTACTGTAGCGTTCTCTACAATATTTTTATATAATTTTCAAATATTTTTAATGAAATAATGAAATAGGAATTTTCTACACTTATTCTACTTTTTCGCAATTCAGGTTTAACGCTTAGGTCTTGTCTGGCCCTTTTCTTTGTGTCTAATGAGTTTTTAACGTTCTAGCTTTGTCATGCCCCTAAGTCCGACTCTCTGTCTCCAACTTTACCTTTGAATTACGTGTTTAGAATGAATCTTTACGTCATATTAGTCTAGACATAGAAATGCATTTTTAATTACTTTTAATAGGTTTTTAATGTACTTTCTTGTATAAGAAGCATCGATCTTCTGTGTAAAGTTCAGTTCAATTTTGAGAGCATTTCAACAAGCACCTACGTTAACGAGAAATTCCGCGAGTAAATTCGTATCTTTTATTTCGTGATCGAAACCTTAACATTTCACTATCTTTCATATTTTGTGTATGTAATTTTGTTATTGATTAAATAAATGTTGTTATTAATTTGAGAAATTAATTGTGTCACACAATCCTAACAATCCCACAACTCTAAAAATGATTAGATACTCAAAAAAAAGGATCTATTACATTTATTTACGCATTTCTTTAATTTTAAAATTAACTTCTTTTTTAAATAAATATTTAATCATTATTATTTTTCCATATATAGGAATTAAGATTTTCAAAAATTTCAAATTCAAACCTTTTTGAAATTCAAAAACTTATAAGAATATTATTATAAAACATGAAGAAAGCGATTCCTTCATGTTTTATAATTATTTTAGAAAGGAAAAATGACCGAATGATAAAATCATTATGTTATATTATAAGGATATTATTACTGTAACTTCTTCAAAAATTATTTTTATCATTTCAATTCAATTATTATTTTCTAGAATTTTTAACTAAAATTCTTCTTTAAATTAATTATTTTTAATAATTTTTGAAAAAGTTCTTTGAGAATTTTCAAATGCATTTGTTTACAATTGAATTTTACACGAAATTTCTATTATTCGAAAATTCTTCAATTAAATATCCTATTAAAAATAAAAAAATAAAATAAAAATAAAAACTTCAAATAATTTAAAAAAAAATGCAATTAAACTTTTTCGAAAAAAATTAATTCTACAGAACTGGCCATCTCACTTGTCTACAATCCGCGTTCGCGTCAAATTTATTAGTTAAATCGGTAAATCAAAGAAAAAAATTATAAGTGTCGGTTAAATAAATATTAAATACATTGTGTTCATTGACTTACTGCATATTTAATTTGTAGGGGAGAGTCTCCAGTTGTGAGACGGGTTTTATTTTTGACCCGTAAATTGTAAACGGGTAAACGAAATTGTAAATAAAATACACTGTTCGAAAGGTAACAGAAATACGCAACTTTTATTAAAAGAAAGTATAGTGTTTCGATGAACTCAAAAAATTTTACGATACATTTTCCGAGCACATCGCTTTTGTCAAAAAAAAAAAAATGTCTCCAGTTGTGAGACACTCATTAAAAATTGCTAAAATTTAATAAGTTTGACATAAAACGTTATGTTTAGTAGAAATAATTAAATATATTAATAATATATATTATTATATACTAAATAATAATATTTATTCGACAAAATATGACTACCAAATAAACACAATTTAATAGCTTCAACAAGAGCATTAAAATTGATTTCTTCTGAATCAATTGACTTTTTTCCACTTGACAAGCCCAAAAATACTAGAAAAAAAATCAAAACAACATTTAAATAGTATGCCTGCAAAGTCGTATTTTTTTTGCTGCCCAGATGGGTGTTGACACCGTCTCACAACTGGTGATATGCTGTGCCTCACACCCAGAAATTGGCGCTATTTTGAAAAAGGAAAATTAAATTATTTTCAACCGTAGATTGGAACAATGCAATATTGCATCACAAAATATAAGGAAAACACTAAAAGAAAATGCATTACATTTACCTTTTCCAATTAATTAACTTGGAAAAAAAGTACTTTGCATTTATTGAAAAAACGCTTTTTAGTCGATTATCACACACAGTGTTGGTATTTAACAAAAACAGTTTATATATCTGCTTCGGCGTACACGAAAAAGTTGGCTCATATAAAAAGAAATGTTTTTATATAAACCAATCGGCTTTTTAATATTGCATGTTAAAAAAAATTGACTGTCTCACATCACAACTGGAGGTGTCTCACAACTGGAGACTCTCCCCTACCAGTGAGAAGAATATTTACAAAAAGGTTTTGTGAAGTTTTCAGTTGGTTGTTTCGAATAAACTTTTTTCTGAGTGCACGTATAAAAATCATATACAGTAAACCCTCGTTAACACGAACTTGAAGGGACCGAAAAATTAGCAGTTCGTGTTAAAATAATTCGTGTTAACGAGGCATTCATAATAAATAACATAAAGTACCATAATTAATAATTTTGCTTTTAGGTCGATATTCGATTGTTTTCTTTCACTCATAGCAATGTAAACACTATTTTTTGTATTATTTGACGGAAATACGTTTTCATACTAATTGATCAAACGATTAATAGAATTATTACATTATCAAAAATATTTTAAGGGGTGAAAAAATATTTGGAACAAAGAACTCGAAGTGTGATGGTACCAATTTTTACGCGTTAACCGAGCTAAGAACGAAATGAGGACCGCAAAAACTGTTCGAGTTTCGTGTTAACCGGGTTTCGTGTTAACCGAGGAAGTCACTATACAGTTTATATGCATCTCTGCCGGGACCGCAATTTTTGTTCGTGTTAAGAGAGAATTCGTGTTAACCGAGTACGCGTTAACGAGGGTTTATTACTGTAATATGTTTAATGTAATATTTCAAATGTTTTTTTATAATTAAGTAATTTTGTTTATATGAAGAAATACATATATAATATTTTACTTAATTGTTATTTATTTTCCTCTAATAATGTTTGAGTTTCCTAATTTAATATTTTCTAGTATACATATTATTGGTTAATTTATAATTTATTATATGTATAATTTTAAAATATCAATAATTATATAATAAATTATAAATTAACCAATAATATGTACTAGAAAATATTAAATTAGGAAATTCAATTATTATTAGAGGAAAATAAATAACAAAATTAAGTAAACAAAAATATGTATTTAAATGAACCAAATACGTTTACTAAAACTATTTATTTGAATCAAACAAATCTTTTCTCTTAAAATAAACAAATTTTTTAGTTATATTAAATAAATACTTTTGGTTAAGTGCAATAACCATTTGGTTAATACAAATAAACGTATTAGAAGAAATTTTTTAGTTGAATCAAACAAACGTTTGGTTGACTGTATAGCAATGCATTTATTTGGTTGATTCAACCAAAATTTGGTTGTTTCGAACAAATTTTTTTCTGAGTGTAAAAGTTGTATTTTTCTGCAATATGTAGAAAAAAAATCGAAAAAAGTATCATTTTTTGAAAAAAAAAGTTGAAAAAATCGAACTATCCAAGGTCTGAACTTTGCAAGCAACAGTTAAGCTGATTTAAAATAATCATTAATAATAATATTGTTATAATTCAATGATAATTATTATTTAATAATAATAATAATTTATTATAGGAAAATAATAAAACGAATACATTTGGACAAGTGGTTTGTAATATAAATCTGCTCCAATGTTTCAAAATCTAAATAATTTCGTACGGATCGTTTTATTATTTTCCAGCAATTTAAATATAATCAACTCGAACTCTCGAACGTTAAAGATAGGGGAACATAGTCTAGGTCGGCCACCTTTTTGACTTTTGTTTATAACTTTTTTTTAAAAATGAATTTGGACAATTGAAGTATATGGTTGGAAAGTCCTGTTTAATAGGAACATTTTTTCTGTACAAAGTAAATTGACAGGTTTAAAAATGAAAAAGTTATAAAGATTTAAAAAAAAAAAAATTTGTAGTCCAGGTTGGCCATTACAGTCAAGGTCGGCCATGTTTAAAATTCAAAGGGCATTAATCTTTAAAAAATAAAATAACATGTTTGGAGTTACGGAAAATTGATTCTTTATTGTTTACAGTTTGTAACTTAATGAAATAACAAAATAATAACAATAAACAATATAAAAAAATAAATATAAATAAAAAAAAGTTTTGCACTAAAATATTAATAAAATTAAATAAAAATATTAATAAGATGATCAATTATATTATGAGTTATACAGAATTGCAGTTTTTGCAAATGAAGTAGCTCGTCCTCATCTTTGCGCATTTTAAACACATAGTGGCCGACCTTGACAGTAAGTAACATTACCGAATTGTTGTAACCATAAAGAAATACGTTTCGGGATTCGATTTTTTACTTTGTTTTCCTTTCAACCATGAGTCCCACAAATTTTCTGCATACTTGCTTTCACGATTCAATTTGTTTTTTATCTTTTATTAATGGTTTTTCACATTATGCACAAAACTTTTTTTGAGCTTTTTTTGTACCGACGTCACAGAAAACACAATTTTCGATTTTCCGAAAATGTAATTGAACAAAAAGTTAGGTTTCACTAAGACAAGCTTCGACAAAAATGCGCGTAGGTGGCGCTAGTGAACTTGACAAAAAAACGCGAGTGGCCTACCTAGACAGTAGGCCAACCTTGACTACATTCCCCTATATTTAATGATTTTTTATTAACAATAATAATAATTTATTTATTAATATTATTACTAGCGTCATATTCCTCGCTCGCTAACGCTCGCTCGGAAGACATTTTACTTATTTATTTCCACTTACATAAATTTTTATTGTTATACATTATTATTATAATATTTAATTTTTATTATTTATTTAATAGCATCTTTATTGTTAAATTATTATATATATATAACTATAATTTATTTATTTATTTAAGTGCCAACGAACTTACAAAAATATAATTATATACAGGCAAACCTCGCTACGGCGGACTTCTATACGGCGGAAACTCGCCAGGTAGAAGTAGAAGGGATTATATCAGTGAGAGTTGTGACTGTGTGAGTGCCATGAAATTCAGGGCCGAAAAGTTTCGAATTGTAATTTTTATATGGATGTTCTTTTATTTAAATTATTTAATTTATATTTGATTTATAATTTTTGTTTATTTTGTGATATATTTTATATATATTATAAAAAATAAACATGAAAAATAATAAAATAAGTAGAATTTCAAATCAAAGTAATTTTTAAAAAATAATTATATTTAAAATTCATCGCAAAAATTAAATTAATTTTTATAAATAATAAAATTCTCCTGAGGAATTCAATTATTTTCAATACAATTTTAATAAACTTTAAAAATCAAAAATTTAAAATTACGTATTAACAGACACGATTATTTTAAAAAGTTGAAAAAATTCTTCGTATAGGGGAAAGTGGGGCAAAACAGACCCCCTAACGGTTTTTTAAATCTTGTGACTAAACGAATCAACCGATTTCATTTTTCGACGGCTTGTTTAAAAGATCATTTAATTGCGCAACTTTTTCCCAGAGACACATATACTTTATCGTTTTATTATAAAAGTTTTTGGAGACAAAAATTTTGTTTGGAAATATTACAATGTAAAACAAACATTAATTTAATTTTTATAATTCTTAAATTTTAAAATTTTTATTAGTTCCAATGTTTAAATGTTTTTGTTGCGCATTTGAAAAAATCTTTTTTATCAGAAAAAAGTATTAAAATACATTTTCGGTTGTATTTCAACTTATTTGTTTTTATTTATTTGATTTAAGTAAATATTTACTTGAGGGCAGTTCCATACGAAAAGCAAATGGTGGATCACCGATTTTTCTTAAATTTGGTAATTTTGTAGTATTTGGGATACTAAATAATTATGCCAAACAGTTTTTCAAAAAAAAATTTTTTTTGAAAGATATTTAGATTTGAAAAATTGGAAACTGAAAAAAATGACTTTTTTAAGAATTTTTATTTCGAAAACTATTGATTCTACGAGAAAAAGTCATTTATTCAAAATTGTAGAGAAAATGTCAATTTTTTATAATATTAAAAAAAATGTTAAGAAAAATTAAATTTTCAATAATTTGTTTAAACAATAATTTTTTATTGTTAAAAAAATATGCTAAGGACATCATGGAATTTCCTAAAAAAATTATTCTCACAAAATTTAAACCTTCCTTAATAAGTGGTTAAATTTTTAAAAACGTGCTTTTTGATGTTTTTGAGAAAAAAATTTTTGAAGTTTGCGCTACGAGTTTTTGTGCGTTGAGCTAACTAAGCAGCACCTATTATATCAGTGTATTTTAAAAGATGATATGATCTTTACTGCTCGCCCCTATACATTTATTAATTATATACGTATATATTATTATTATAAACAGTTTAACAATATATTTTTAACTTTTTTATAAACATTATTTTCCTTTTTTAACCCATTAATGCCCATATGGGCACAGGAACGCAGATATAAAAAAAGTAATTATTGGGATCCTAGCATGGGGTCTAATGATATTTTTTGACGTTAAAAATTTTGTTTAAAAAAATTTTTTTAAACAATTTGATATAAACAAATGAAGAAAAATTGATTTTCCTAAAAAACTGATAGCGCCATTCGATAAAATATTAATTTTTAGTATCAAATAAATAGTTATTTGTATCAAATTCGAATTATTTAAGTTCAAATGAATGGAATAATTGGATCTAATAAATATTGCTTTAAATCAATTAGGAAAATTACTTGATTCAGTAATGCATGGATTTTAATTCAAATAAATATTTATTTGCATCAATAAAATAATTTTTTTAAAATAACTAAATATTTATGGGACACTCCGCACGTCAACACGGACAGAGCTCTAAACAAAAATTGCTTTGATAGATTTAAACGTTCTAGGGCTTAAAAGATTTCTACATTCATGTACTTTAAGATGGCGATGGGCGTTTTTTGCAAATTTTCATTTCCGATGCCAATAGAGCTGTCAAAAGTCAAAAGGTCCAAAAATCTCAAAATACTTTTATGAATTAAAATCAAAAAACGAGGTAAATTATTCTGTAACTCATTCTTTAACAGTTTTTTAAGGTCCCCGAATATAAATCTAAAGTTTTTTTTTTAAATCTAAAATGTCGGATCCAATATGGCGGACAAAATTCAAATTTTATCAGATTCGATTAAAACGTGTTACTCGGGGGCTTTTGGGGTCGCAGATTATGAATATGAAGTTACTTCGTAGAAATTGAAAATGATGAATCCAATATGGTGGACAAATTTTTAAATTTGATCAGATTTAATTAAAAAGTGTTACTCGGGGGTTTTTAGCGTATCTGATAACGAATTTGAAGTCACTTTTAAGAAATTCTAGCTTCATACTGTTCTATGTATAATGTAAACAATTTGTTATTATTACAAAAAACAAACTTTAAGCGAAATGTATCAAAATTGAACATTTTTTTCAGTCATATGGGATCCGCTATTTTCAATTTTTAAATTGTGATTGCAGATTCATAATCAGATATACCTTAAAAACCCCCCGAGTAACACGTTTTAATTATATCTGATCAAATTAAAAAAAAATTTCCACCTTAGGGACCATCCATAAACCACGTAGCTCCGATTTTTGAACTTTTCGACCCCTCCCCTCCCCCACGTAGCTTAACGTAGCATATTACCGAACCCCCTCCCCCCCTACCTAATGGAACGTAGCTTTTTTCTTTTTTTATGAATATTAAATTCTCTTTTCTAAAAATAATCAATAAAATCGTATTGAAACATAGTAAACAATATTAAATGTTTTTAAATCACAGTTTATTTTTTTCTTTGACAAGTAAGAGTTTGATACAAGACTAATTCTTAATTTTAATCGATATTTTTGTATATATATGTATATTTTTCATCACTATATATTTTATCAATATATGTGGACGTCCACATGAAAAGGGCCTATATTGTCGGTTCTAGTTTTCGAGATAATCACAATTTAGTAATTTTGGAGCAAAATCTTAATTTTTAAAAATTTTTTATTATCAATCTACATGTTTTGACAAGTCGAATCATGCGGTTTTCATTAATTTATCGATAATTTAACTGTTTGATTTCATTGGTTCTTTAGAAAATTGAAAAGGGCCCATTTTGGCGGTCATTTGCAAAATTAATCCGTATTTTAAAAATAGAGGTGTGGAAAAAATTTAAAACCTCTTGATTTTTCATCTTTAAGGTGTCCTGGACTGTAAACAATTCTTATCTGAATAACTTCCCAGAAGAACCAGAGATATTGATGTTAGAGTCTTTTTTTCGTAATTGTCGAAATGAAAATTTGAATATTACGTTAATTTTTTCATAATAGAAACTGTCAAAAATTTTTAAATAAGTTTAATATCTATCCTTTTTCTTCAAATGACACAATTAAATTGTACCTAATAATTAATCTTGTTAAAAAATGGTTCTTTAATAGAAAAACTGTCCTTTTTAGAAAAAAAAAGTTTTTCGTATTTTCAAAATTAAGAGGGGGGGATGGTTTTAAAAATTTAAAACCTGTTGGTTTTTTATCTTCAAGGTAACCGTTTTTCTCGAAATGAGGTTTTTGGCGTTTTAAACTTTTAAATTCGTAACTCAGCGAATTTTTAACCAAAAAAGTTCTAAGACCACTCAAAATTTTCCAACTTTTGCCAGGAATACGCCCATATAGATAACTCCAATAGTGTTAAAATGGGCCCTTTTCATGTGGACGTCCACATATATTTCTCGACTTGACTTTCGAGCTGCCCGCGTAATTTCAAAAAAATGTATGTCAAATAAAAATACAAAGCTACGTTGCTCAGACTAAAAAACCCTCCCTCCCCCCATGTGGTCTAACGTAGCACATTACCGAACCCCCTCCCCCCCCAAAAAACAGGCTACGTGGTTTATGGATGGTCCCTTATTGGATCCGCCATTTTTATTTCTAAAAAGTGATTTCATATTTGTAATCTGTGGCCCCGTAAGCTTCCGAGTAACACGCTTTAAGGAAATCGGATCAAATTTGAAAATTTTTTCCGTTATTTTAAATTTTGAATTTTTTAAAAGTGACTTCAGATTCGTAATCAGCGACCCTAAAGGTACACTCTCACCTCTACTGCCTGCCTGCCTGCGCAGGCAGGCGCCATAAGAGTGAGAGAGAAAAAACATTTAATTTGAATTTTCTGACTCTCTTACTCTTATGTGTTACCATGTCAACCTGCAGGCAGGCAGGCAGGCAGTAGGAGCTGTGCTAGCGCCTTAAAAACCCCCGAGTAACAAGTTTTAATCGAATCTGTTTAAATTTGAATTTTGTCCGCCATATTGGATCCGCTATTTTGAATTTAAAAGAAAACTTTAGATTTATATTCGGGGACCCTAAAAACTGTTAAAGAATGAGTTACAATAGTAGATTGTGCAACTTGTGGAGAACAAGGGCGATTTCTCGCGAGCTCGAAGTTTGCTGCGCAAGCGTAGCGCGCGCAGCAATCGAGCGAGCGAAAATCGCTGTTCTCCACAAGTTGCACATACTATTTTGTCCAACAACTGCAAAAAATTTTTTTTATGAATAATAAATTTAAACTATTAATTTTTCAAAATTTTAAGTTGAATTTACTCTTTATTTATCGAAATCAAAATATTACAATGATGTTATAGCAATAACTGAGAGTGAAACAAAATCTAATTTTGAAAAAAATTTTGAAAAAAAATCTGAAAATTGAAAAAAAAATTTTTTCAAAAATGAATGTCTTGAAAGTGTCCCCAAAGATCCCCAGAGTGTCCTCAAAATTCTGTTTCTAAAATGTTCTAATTCTAATATAAAATAAAAAATCGATTAATCAATTTCTCATTCCACCACCAGTGGGGAAATGACTTCATTTCTCCACTGGTCAAACCACCAGTGGGGAAATGTACTACATTCCTCCATTGGTGCCTAGCGTACAATAGTTCTATTTCCACGAAGGCGTTGGACAAAATAATTTACCTTGTTTTTTGCTTATAATTCATAAAAGTATTTTGAGATTTTTGGACCTTTTGACTTTTGACAGCTCTATTGGCATCGGAAATGAAAATTTGCAAAAAACGCCCATCGGCATCTTAAAGTACATGAATGTAGAAATCTTTTAAGCCCTAGAACGTTTAAATCCATCAAAGCAATTTTTGGTTAGAGCTCTGTCCGTGTTGAGGTGGAATTTCCCTTATTTATATAAAAAAAAAATTCAAAATGGTGGATCCAATATGTCGGACAAAATTTTTAAATTTCAAACAAATATTATAAACAAAAAAAACAAAGAACAGAAAGTGTAATGTAAAACCTTTGCAGCCTCTACGCGGCACATTCTGGGGTCATAATTCGTTTTATCAGCTAATGCAAAGGATATAGAATAGAGTACAAAATTTGATAAAAATCGGGATGAATTAAAAAAATTACGTCCCCTATTTTGAATTCATTATTTTTTATTTTGAAAGATAAATTTAAATTCAGCGACCCAAAATACCCCTAGATACTGAAATTGATAAAAATCCAAATGAATTTTAAAAATTATGTCCACTATTTTGAATTTTTAAAAATGAAGGTCAAATTTGAATTCAGCGACCTGAAAAACCCTTAGGTACTGAAATTGATAAAAGTCCAAATGAATTTCAAAAATTATGTCCGCCATTTTGAATTTTTTAAAATTAAGGTCAAATTCGAATTCACCGACTCCAAAAACCCTTAAATGACTTAAATTAAAAATAAATTTTCATAAATTTTACTTGTTTTTAAATTGTTATATATTATTTAAAAATAATAAATAATAATTTATTTATTACTTAATTTAGGATCATTGAAATCAATAGTGTGTTGATAATGATATAAAACAATTTATTTTATAATTTACATAAGAAATTGCATTTATTTTGCGCTAAGAAGTTTACTACCCAACGGTCGTTAACAGGCAACGGGTTAACAGAAAAATAATTTTTAAAATTCAAACATATTTTTTTACTAAATTTTCTTGAAAACTCTACATCATATCATGTTTTATATTTTTTGAAGGATAGTTTTTTGTACAAAAAAATTATTTCAAATTGAAATTTTTGTGTATAACTTTGCCGACCTTTGGACATTTTGGGCTTTGGAAATTTTGTATTGTAGAAAAATAAATTTTAGATTGTGTGTGGATTAAAAAATTGAATTTTGAAGTTCTGAATGTTCTTCGCATGCTTTATAGTGATAGACCACTACTGCGCATGCGTAATAGTGATAGAACACTACTGCTCATGCGTGATAGTAATAGAACACTACTGCTCATGCGTTATAGGCTGTTTTCGGCACTCGCCCCGAGTTAACTCCGGGTTAATGGTGATTAGTTAGGCCAACAGAATGTTTTTGACGATTGGATAATATTTAACTCGGGTTTAACCCTGGGTGAGTGCCGAAAACAGCCATTGTGATAGAACACTACTGCGCATGCGTGATACAGATAGAACACTACTGCGCATGTCTGACATTGGTAGAACACTACTGCTCATGTATGACATTGACAGAACACTACTGCGCATGTCTGACATTGGTAGAACACTACTGCGCATGTCTGACATTGACAGAACACTACTGCGCATGCGTGATACTGACAGAACACTACTGCGCATGCGTGATACTGACAGAACACTACTGCGCATGCGTATCTGTATGTACAATGAGTATATTTATATACGACACTGAATAAATGATAAAAGTCGAACAACCGAACGATGAAGTACGAAAATACACGAACGACGGACGACAAAACGACGACGAATATGTTAATATTATAGGAGATTATTAATATATAAAAATAATATTTATAATACACTCGAATCTTGATATAACGAGTCTCGATATAATGAGCTCTTGATACAACGAACTGTCAACTCTCGTTACAACGAGAAATATTTCTCCTCTTTTATCCCCACTATTTGAAAACATTTGAGCATCGTTTTTTTCATATGACATTAATTACAGTTACTTAACTTCACACAAATAAATTGTTTAAGAGTGGGGCCCCCTCACGCAGTCGTTATATCGAGATTTTCGGATCCCTCACTTCTCGTTATATCAAGATTCGAGTGTAATAATAAGAAAAATAAATTATTGAGACTCATTCGGTTTAAAGTATAATTTATTCTTCACATTGAAACACCACATGTGTGGAACGTAGACATAAAATTTGTCGACGCTACGCGTTGGCACCAATTTATCATCAGGACTATAAAAAAAAGTTAATTAATAACAATCACTATCTAAATTATAAAAAGAGAATTTATTTCGAAATTCGTCACAAAAAATGCTTATCTAAAACAACAGATAAATGGAATGAACTCCCTTCTTCACAAATGTTAAATTTCCTTTCAATTAAAAAGAAAACAAAAAATAAAGTGAATATTTAGAAAGAAATTAAAATTACAATTGTAATTAAATGCTTTTTCTTTTTAATTTCACATTATTTTTATTATTATCTCAATTTTCTAGGTTTCTCTTTTAATAATTGTAGAATTAATTATAATTACTATATTAATTTTTTTAAAGCTGACAATACTTCCAAATGTGATGTTTCATTGTGAAAAAAAATTTGAATTATGAATTTAATTTAAAAATCTGAATGTTTAACAGTAAGAAATATTTGTTTTAATTTTTATTAAAATTTATAATTTATGATCAAACGGAAAGCTCAGTAGGAGTTCGAAAGAAACTGAAAGTTTAATGAATGCTCTAATAGTTTGAAGAAACGACTTTTTCTGTGACAAATTATGGGATATCTAGTGTGACAAAATTTTCTTGGAGACAGTGTTGTTGATTATATCTTAATTTGAAGCATTTCACTTGTCTCATAAATCTGAATGCAACCATATGTGTTCACTAGATGAGAAATGGAGCAGATCTATCTTGTGTCTTCTGTTGCTAATTACTTTCTGCAAATAAATCAGCTTTATAATATTTTATTCCTCCTTTTTTTCTTCTACTCTTTTTTTCTTTGCAATTTATAAGCCCCGTATATAACTCAAGTTACTTTGCGTAAGAAGTATTTTGTAAAATGAGACTTTATAATCTCGTCAAAGTCGGTTTTAAGAGAAAAATCCAATTGATACAAGTGCGTAAAAGTACCAATGAAGTTCGCACCTACTTAATTTTTTTCGATAGAAAATACTACTTTTTTAAATAAAAATCGAGTAAAAAAATAAAGTAAAAGCAACAATGTCCCGCAACGAAATGAAAAATGAAACATATCTTGAATTTTGAGAAGTTGAAATTAAATACGTTTAATTCCTATAATTGAAACTAAATATCTCAACTGGTATTTCTGTGGTTTAATATTTTATAGAAAATACTGAAATACGGACAACGCGAGAGGTACGAAATTACGCAAATATCCATTCGTATATTTTTAATATTCCGATAAAAGTTAAAGAGAAATAGAGGTAAAGATTATTATAGAAAGAAAGAATTTCTTTTAGAAAATTTTCCAGAAAAATGAACTCTGACCTTTGAGTAATAGAGGAACCTATCAGTAAAAACATAAAAAAAAACCTATAAAAACATTCAAGGGAAGTTTTTAACTCTCTCTTTTGGAATTTAATTACTTTGCATGCAATTTGGATTCTCTTATACTATTTTTTACAATACGATTGTCACTCTCTGCAAATTTAATTATTTACCATAATAATTAAATTAAATTTCTTTGAATATTCAATTTTCTGTAAATCTTTAATGAAATTTCTTAACAAAATTTACTTATTTTCAATTCAATTACACAAAATTTCTATTTAATTATTTTTATAATTCTTTAATAAAGTCTTTTTTTAAAATTCCATTATCTTTAAAAAAATTAAACTGAAATTACTCAGAAAAATAATTTTTCAGAGTTCCAAATAAAATTATTCAAAAATTAAATAAATTTTGTAACTATAATAATTAATTAATATTAATTTCTTCAAAACAATTGAAATTTTTAAATATTTTAGTTTAAAATCTTCTGAAATTCAATTATTTTTGAAAGGTAAAGAAAGAAAAAAAGATTTTGTAATATTATAATTAATAACTTTAAGGAAAGTTATTCTGAATTATTTACTGAAATAAAAAATCAAAGTATAGTTGTAAAATTCAATCTGATTCTAATGTTCTTAAGGTAAAGAAAATTCAAAAAGAATTCAACATCTTTAAGAATTTCAAAAATGCTTTTAGACACTCAGGCTTCGCACTCAGTACGTATAATTTAAAAAAAGTAGCTTTAAAAGTTAAACAGATAACAAAAAAATAGCTATCGAAAAATTTAATTTTCTCGTCTAAAAAAACTCCATAAAAAATATCCACTTTTTTATCTTATTTATGAGATTAATTCTAATTTTTTGTAAAATTCAATTATTTTTCAAATGTTTAATTAGAATTCTTCAAAAATACAATTATATTTAAAAATATAATTTTTAAAAGTAAAAAAAAATTCAGAATTCAAATATTTAAATATAAAAACCAATAATTAAATGAATAATTAATTACTTCTTAGAATTGAATTCTTATAATGAATTGTATCAAAATTTTTGAAAATAATTATTGAATTCTTTTAAAGAATTTAAAAAACAAAATTGGACGAAAATAATTGCATCTTTCGAAGAATACATTATTTTAAAAATGTATTAAAAATAATTGAAATCTTGCGAAGAATTTTATTTATAAAAATTATTGAATTTTATAAGAATTTTTTTGAATAGTTGAATTTCTGTGAAAAATTTATTAATTGTGAAAATTGTTGAATTTCTGTGAAAAATTTATTATTTGTAAAAATAATTGAATTTTTGTGAAAAATTTATTATTTGTGAAAATAATTGAATTTTTGTGAAAAATTTATTATTTGTGAAAATAATTGAATTTCTAAGAAAAATTTATTATTTGTGAAAATAATTGAATTTCTGTGAAAAATTTATTATTTGTAAAAATAATAATTGAATTTCTATGAAAAATGTATTATTTGTGAAAATAATTGAATTTTTTAGAAGAGTTGTTTATTAAAATTTTTTAAATGATTAGATTGCTTTGAGAAATTTAATTACAATTGTATTGAAAATATTGAAATTCTTCTAAACAATTTTTACCAAAAAATTATTAAAAATAATTGATTTACCTTCGAGAAATTCAATAAAAATGTTTTTAAATAATTGAATTATTCCGAAAACTTTTATTACAATGAAAAATATTAAAAATAATAATTCAAATCCTGCGAAGAATTCTATTATTTGTAATAATCATTGAATCCTTGCGAAAAATTACATTAACATTATTGAAAATAATTTAATTCTTTTAAAGAATTTTTCTAAAATGTTTTGAATTGTTTTTAACAATTTTTTTATTCAATTATCATCCTATTTAATGTAGTTCAAATTCTCAAAAAGAAAAAAAAGACAATATTAGTTTTTAGTATCACAAATCTAAAAAAAGTATCAAATCGTAAGAAAAGTAGTAAAATAGTAGATTTTAGTAGATTAGTGCGAAATCAGGAGGCAAAAAACCAGAATTTTTGTATAGTAATTCCAGATGTTTACTATTTGTGATAAAATTTCTGACATTTCCTTTATTTTTCTGAGCTGTGGCAACGCTGCTAATGGGATTCGTTTGCTAAAACAAATTTGAATAACTAATATTCATCATCTCTAATGTAATTCTTTAACAAATTTAATTACTTTTAATACAATTAGGTATACACAAAATTTCTATTTAATTATTTTTTGATAATTCTTCAATAATTTAAAAAAAAAAATTGTATTATCTTTAAAAAATAAAAATAAAAACCTATGAAAAAATTAATTTTTTCAGAATTTTAAATAAAATGATTCAAATATTAAATAATTTCTTAATTAAACATTTAATTCATTTAATTGAATTATTAATTATAGGAATTAATAGAAATAGGAATAAAGTTTTTTATAAAATTTTCCAGAGAAATGAACTCTGACCTTTGAGTAATAAGAAACTATTAGTAAAAATAATATAACGAATCTCGTAAATAATCGGCATGTATTGCAAAAGTACTTTCACAAAGATAATTTGCATTTGAAAACAGTGTCATCTTGTTCATAGCCAGCGATAATACGTAAGCCTAGTTCTATTTTGTGCAAGTTGTAAACACACAGGTGTATGAGAGAAGTATGTATATACACGCGACTGAAAATCAAGTCAGTCGGGTCAAGTAATAGTAAGCGCAAGTAGAGAAGGAAGAAAAGAGTCGGGATGAGAAAATGAGAATAAAAAAAAGAAATAAACCGGAATGCTGATACAAGCCGACTGTAAGCAAGAGCGAGGTGACGAGGTCCAGTGAATGCCGTTAGGCTGTATCACTGTATAATATGCGTATAGTATACTTGCTTCCAGCCGGAGAGGTCTGGGTCTGGGAAAACGTGATTGTCGCTCCCATGAGAAATAGAAACTAGCCATGTGAAGCGAAACATACCAAATGTTTCGAGACGAATCGCAGAAACAAGCAAGACATGTTCAATTTTAAATCCCCCCCTCGACATTTCGTTGAAACATCCCTCCCTTTTCATGTAACAAAATTCTTATGTTTCACTTTTCTTTTTTTCAATTTCCAAACTTGTCTCATTTTATTGTCAAAGGGGCGATTACTGACGACAAGGAGTTGAATTCATTTCTTCTATTCATTTAAATAATTTAATCAATTAAATTAAAAAGAAATAAAAATTTTTTAATTGTTTCCCTTGATTGACAGGCGAAATTTTGACTTTTTCCCTGATCAGTATAACTCTTTAATTTCGCCCCTGAAAAAAGCAAGTTATTTTACTTTTAGATTAAAATCCTATAAAAACTCGATTATGTACCTATTTAAAAATTGTAATCAAATTTATTAATATAATTCTTTTTTACAAAATCAACTATATTCCAAAGATTCAGTTAAAATTTTCAGAAAACTTTTTTTTGGATTTTTAATAAAATTGTTTAAAGTAAATTATTTTTGAACTTTTTAATTTAAAATCTATTTAAATATAACTAATGTCAAAACTTCAATTATAACTCTTCCAAAATATTATTATTTTTAGATCAGTGAAGTAAAGCTTAATCAAAATTAGCATTAATTTCAATTTCAATAGATTACAATTTATTTTAATCAATATCTCAAGTAATTAAAATTAAAATTTAATACCAATTCAAATTTATTGAAATTTTTACAGAGATTGAATTTTGGATAGAATTAAAATTTGAATAAATTACATTTTAAGTATGCCATCCAAATTTTGATAAATTGAATTGTGAATTAATTAAAATACTGAATAATTAGAATAAAAATTAATTTACATTTCTATCAATTAAAACGTTAATTACGAAATAAATCAAAGTAATTTAAATTATAAGATTCATTAAAATTTCGACTAATTAATTTTTAAAACGAAATTTTAAATTAAAATTCCAGTTTTCTAAAGTTTCTACAATTTTTTTTCTAAAGTTTCTAAAATAAAAGGTTAAATGAAGAAAATATATTTTCCATTCGAATGTTTTGGAAAAAATTAGAAAAAAAAAATTAGAATTTTCGTAATATTTGTAGAAATTTGATACTTTTGATAAATTTTCCTGATTTTTCCTCTGATTACCTACTATTTATTAAATAATTATAATATTATTATTATTATTATTTATTTTTATTTTTATTATAATACCAACATTTTTCGAGTTCGATTTTTTGACATATCTTTATGTTATTTGACCTTAGGAGTCCAAAAAGTTTTTTTAGACGCATCTTTTGAGCCCTAATTGAACATTTTTCGTCCATATTAACCAAAGATATTAAACTTTTAAAAATAAAAAATTTTGGAAATAAGACTTTTTTGAAAATTTTGTTGAAAAATGTAGAAGTAACTTTAAAATTATCGTTACCAACTTGTAGAGCATTAAAAAACGCTTCGATTGACCTATTTTTGAACCTAATTTGATAATAAATTTCGAAATTATTGGTATTTTAAAAACCAAAAACTGTGGAAAATGACATTTTCTCAACTTTTTTGTTTGAAAATTTTTGTTTAACTATTATAACTATCTTGTAGGGTATTTAAAAATACATTAATTGACCCAAGATTCAGTCACTTTTACCATATTTATAAAAAGTTATTCATATATTTTTATTATTATTATCTCTATGAGGAAGCAAAGTGTTCATGAAATGAACACCAAAATTATAAAACAAAATATACAACTTGGCAGCGGTTTTTCAAATATTTTCGAGAAAATTGCAAATCGTGAATAATGAGGTAAACTTTTCGTTCATAATTAAACAATATTACCTATAAAAGCAATTATAATTAATGCATAATTGTACAAATAATTGCTTAACCTAATTACATTGAATTTTAAAAGACCGCAAATTTCTAGATTTTAATAATTTAATTTATTGTTATACATATCCAAACGAATTTTCAGTTTTTATTGGCCAAAATTATTAGTTATTTTTGAAATCATAATAAAATTTCACAACTAATAATGATTCGACGAAAATAAAAATTTTTGAAAATGGAAACTTTTGTTGAATAGAAATGAAAATTAAAAATTTTTTAATATGTAAATTCCATTCAATAAAAATATTCTAATTTATAAAATTCGACTAAATTGAAATTCTACAAGAAAAATTCGGTAGAAATTCGAAAAGTACTAAAAAGCTTTAAAAACTGAAAATTCGAATTACTTTTAAGAAACGTCTCATTTCGAATAAATTACTTCTGAAATCACTTTTGAAGTCACAAGTATTTCCAAAAATTTTTAATTTTTTCTAAATTATAGAATTAAAACTAATTTTCTAAATATTACCTATATAAATTTAATTTTATTGAATATAAGTAAGAGTTGAAATTGAATAAAAAGAAACAAAATTTTAGAAATACCTATTTATAAAGAGTGATAGAAACTTGGAATATATTTTCTTTTTCAATTTCGAGCCTCACTAATTTTGTTTTATTAAAACAACGGAAAGAAAAATTGAAATGGAAGATTAAAGAATTTTATTCCAAGGGTCAAATTAAATCCCAGATATAGAGCTGAAATTGAGATCGAAATTTCTGGCGCTGGGATATAATCTCAACTCAATGAATCGGAAGAAAAATTGAGATCGAATGTCTTCAATATATCAAATTGCTTTTAAGGAAATGATTTTTGAAATCTCTATCCTTTTTTTTTTCTTTTTAAATTTTTAGGGACGATCACGAAGTCGAGTATGCTTCAGTGATTTGAATTGGAAAGAGCGTGGTAGAAGGGGACGTCACTGGCAGACTTTATTCTCAAAACGTGGAAGGGAATTCACGAAAAACGGCGAACCTTTACGGCACCTATTATCATCCGAGCTCATACGCTTGCAGCCAGGGTCCACCGAGCATTTACAACGGCTACCAGACGAATGGTTACATACCACATTTACAGGAGGATTATCGACCTATATACTTTTACGTGGCCCAGCCCTATACGATACCCTATACTTTTGCCAAAAGACCAAGACCATCCCCTTTACAAAAGCCAAGAAAAGCAAAAACTCACTGTCGCGTCAAGTTCTCCAAGAAGTTAAATACAGCGGAATTCGATCAGAAAGTAAAGCAAGGTGAATTCTCAAAGAGTCTCAATCAGGCACACTTTGCACAATCTCAGGGCCAAGGTAAATATTCCATTTCTCTGCCACAAGAGAAATTATAATATTTATAAACTTGTTGAATACGACATTTTCTTTATTAACTAAATAACGAGAGAGAGAGGATATTTTCCAACCATTCCTTATAAATTACGAAGATTGTTTGCTTTTATATTAACTAATGAATATATATATATATATCGATTTTCCTTTCACTATTTACGCAAAAAGATTTTTTTTCAACTTTCATGTTTATCTATCAAACTAGTTTATCAATAGATATAAAAATTTCAAATTTAATTTTCTCAATGTATTTTTTTTTATTTACTTACCCCATTTTTTTCCAGTAATTACTACGAACTTTTCGAAAACTGAATCAGTTGCGAGTGATCCTAGAATGACGTCCATGTTTCGAAGGGGCACCATATTTGCGACGTTCTTCCTCTCTTTAATTAGCGGGGGATTATTGTGTGGTGCGCTGGTAACACAACACTGGATTGAAGCCAAACCATGGATACCTGACGGACCCAAAAATAGTGCTGGAAAAATTCATTTTGGATTATTGAATGGCACTAAAGAGCTCAATTATGGTTATGGATGGAGGACACATCATTTCTCTGGTAAATTCAAAATTAATTCTTATTGGAAAAATAGTAAATTGAATTTTATAAGGACAAATTTATATTCAGCAACATTTTATAGAATGAAAATTTAATATTGTAATCAATTTTCAACTTGTAAAATTTTACTGTATCGTATTTTTTTAATGCAGAGTTTTTATAGTAGAGATATTTATAGCAAAGTAAATTATAACCAATTAATTATAAATTCAATAGAATGTATATTTAAGTTCTCATCAAGCAAAATATCTATTATAATCAGAGTTGCCATAAGAATTTATTTTTCTTTTCCCCTGACTTTTTACTTATTTCCAGATAGAATTTTGACTTTTTCCTGATCCCTATGAAAACAAATTCAAGAAAAGTTCAATTATAAAAAACAGGGTTTTCACAGGTCAGAGAAATCAGGAAAAATGAAATTGTACAGGAAAATCAAGCAATTTTATCAAAAATATATTTTATTGGTATATTTGGAATCCTTGATGCCTAAAACAAATAATTATGTGCGAAATTTAAAGTTCTGAGCAATGTACAGACAAAAGTCTGATTTTATATATATATATAGATACTAGAAAAATATCAAATCTCTAGAGTTAATACAAAAATCTTGGTTTTTGATGTACAAAAATATTTTTGAAAAACTTTAATTCTTTATGTTATTTTTCGCCTCAAAAACTTCTCATAATTACAATGAATTTTAAGACGATACCTCGATTTCTTCTCATTTCTGTAAATAAACTTTAAATACTTGAATTTTAAAATAACTATTTTAAGAAATTTCTTAAAAGTTCTTAATTATAATTAACTTAGAAATCATTACAGTTAAAAACAGTTGCAATTTTTAAATAAGTAATTCAATTTCAGAAGGTCTTAAATTAAGAATTTTGAAAATATCAATTACTGTGAAAAAAGTAATAATAATTAAATACTTATTTAAAAAATTATTTAAGTTTGAAATACTTTTGTTTAAATATCTAAAAAGAATGATAATATTTGAGAAATTTTAATTTTAAAGACATACAATTGAAATTTTGTGAAATCGAGTGGAAAATAAATTTTGTTAAATAATTTCATTAGAGATCTTTTAAAAAACTTGAATTTTCAAAGAATTTCAATTTAATAATTAGTAAATACTTAAATTTTACAGAGTCACAATTAAATGTATTTACATTAGTGTAAAAGTCACAGCTTCTATGTTCCATCTAAAATTATTAATTTTTAAAATATTTTAGATTAAATTTTCTTTTTAAAATTCTGATCAATTAGGTTTTTAAAATATTTCAGTTTTACTTTTTAAAGACAAATGAATTTTAATAAACAAGAATTAGAAATTTTCTGAAATAGTTGAACTTTTCTAAAACGTTATTAAAAATAATTGAATTTTATAAGAGTTGAGTTTACAATTTTTGTAAATAATTTAATTTCAAAAAAATTTGAATTGAAATTTTAGAAAATTTCCATATTAAATAATTTTAATGGAAAATTCTGAAAAAGTTAGTTTTTTGAAAAGTTATCTTTCAAACATTTTTGAAATTGAATGAATTTTTGTAAATTAGGTTACTAATCTATTAAATTAAAAATTTTTGAAAATTCGATTATTTTTAAACTTCAATGAAATCCTTTAGATCAAAGTATTGTTGTAAAATTCATTGTGATTCAAATGTTTGTAAAGTAAACTAAAAATGTAAGAAGATTTCGAGCTCTTTAACTATTTCAAAAATATTTTTGTCACCAAAAACCAGAATTTTTGTAATAATTCTAAATTTTTGTTATATTTCCCATATTTTTGATAATATTTCAAACCATTTCCCTGATTCCTCTGAGCTGTGACAACCCTGCAAATGGGATTTTTTTTGCAAAAACAAATTTGAATGACTATTTTTAATTTACAAAATACTTATAATGTAATGGCTTTTTTAAACTGAAACAATTTTAAATCTATTTAAAAGAATAAATTTATTTTAAAGTTTATGATCAACGTTACAGAAAAAAACTAATACCTTCTCATGTGATGAGAAAGTAATAATTTTTCTATTCAATTTTTTGTTTTTAGAACTATTCTATTCTGTTTTTGTCTGAAAAAAGTAGTTTCTTGATCAACAATTTTAAAAAGAACAAAAACTGTAAATAAAACATATACATACAGTGTTTTCCGCATAAACGTTTTTTTTCTTTCAGTTGTTGATCATAAACATTGTGTATTTCGTCGCTGAGGAAAATATTCAAATTCCATTGAAATTTTTTACTCGAAGGTTTCTGGGCTCACTAAACACAAATTCTTTAGTGATTTACAAAAATAAAAAAAATACAGATTTACAAAATTCGAAAAGCAGATCCAATTTAGTCAATCAATAAAATAAATAAGTTAATAAAATGAAATTGAAAAAAAATGAAGGCAAAAATTTTATTAAAAATATGTATAGAATTTCGAAGATCAGAAAATTTATAGTCAAATTCAAATTGTTTTAAACAAAAATTCCCTTAAGAAAAGTTGTTTAATTAAAAGTACTACCTACGTAGAAATTACTTGGATTAAAAATTAAGTTACAAACAATTTCTACTAGATAAATTTTTGATTATAAGCAAATTCTGATAGAAAATTCGGCCTTACAAAACTTTCCACTCATTGATATTTGAAACATTTTTTGAAATTCTGCTAAGAACTTAAAATATTCTATGTATATTTATTGTTTCAGGGTGGATACAAATTCTCTTTTTCAAAATTCCCTGATTTTTTCTTAACTAATTTTTTTTATCGTGATTAAAAAATTTTTAAATTACTTAAAATGCAGCATTGCAGATTAAAAATTTTATATTGTTTTTCAAGTAACAATTTAATTCATAAAGGAAACTATAAAATAATTAAAATTTTGTTTAAAACTTTTATTATAAAAAACAAACATCCACACTTTGTGGTTTCTTTCGATTAAAATTCTCTGACTTTTCCCTCAGTGTTGCCACAAGAATTTAATTTTGTTTCCCCTGATTTTTAGACAGATCACAGAATTTAGACTTCTTCCCAGACTCTATAATGAATATTCTAATTCACTTTAAAAATCATTAGATATGCAAGAAAATGTTTCTAATACATTTATTTTTAAATTTCTTGAAAATTGTAAAATTATTCAAAAAATCATCAATTTTTTAAAAATAAATATTTAATTAGAATTATTTTTTTACAAGAAAATTCAATTTCACATTCTTTAAAATTCAATTATTTTTTGAATTTTGAAGTAAAATTAATCTTTAAATAATTTATAAATAATAAATTATTTAAAGTTGATCAAGAATTTAGTTATATAAAATTATTTTCATAAGCAGAATAAATTTAATGTTTCATTATTAAAATTCGAGACGATTTTAAAGTTTATAAAGTGAATTAATAATAAAAATATTTATTATTTTTATTATTTTCTTCTTATTATAATTTAAAAATGGACATATTCTTTGTTTGATGAAATAAAAGGGGGAAATTATTTTTCCGGTAATATTAACTAGATGTGAAAGAGTATAAAAGTAGATAGTTAAAAGAAGATAAGTGTTCATCAGATAAAAGGGGAAAAATAAAAAAAGATCCTCCGCGAGTAGAAAAGAGAATTGCGAGTAAAATTTTTTTAAATTGGAGCTTTACGAAACTATGATATACGTACTGCGTGATACTGCATTCCAGGATTCGTTAGTCTCCTCGTTAGGAACAAGTTTGGCTGCGTAGACTTGTTGAAGAGTTTTTACTATGTTCAAGCATGCGTCTCCAAACCAGTTTAAATACAACTCGCACGTGTTATAAAATAGTCCTCCATGACATAACAAACCAGAGATATTTTACCTACAAATAAAAATAAAATTAACAGAATCTAATTGATATATTTCATTTAAATTCATATTATTTACATCTGTAATAATATAATCAGTAATAAACTAAATATCAGTAAATTGAAAATAGAATAATTATTATCATCATAAGTTTTCTTATAAAACACACTGAGAGAGATTTTGAGATTTTGTACAATTTTTGAAGGGATTTTTACAGATCCTTAAATCATAAAATAGATTTACCTTGTGGATTGTTGTCGTTTCCTCGCGTATCTCTTTCATTGGGGTAGGTCATACGTGTGACACTGTTTCGGTGAGACGAGGGGGCGGAATTCCCATAATAAGTACGAATCACGTTCTCGACGTAAGGCCGAGGATATTGTTGTCATCTGTCACGAGTTGTATCTACCTGAGGTATTGCTGTATGCATAATTCAAACAGCAAGTACATAATTCCTTCACCGTGACTTCTCTGTAAATATAATATTGATATTTTAGTAAACTTCTCTCAAATTAGTGTCATCATTTTTCAAAAAATACTCCCTTAATGATTAAATACGAAAAAGAGACGATCAACAATAAAAAAAATATTTCAGCATTTTTTTTTTGACAAACTAAAAAAAAAAGATTTTAGCTTTTCTACTGAAAAAATTAAATGATAAATTATAAATACACAAGAAAAAATACACAAGAATAATAAGGACAAAAAAAACGAAACTACACAAAAATGTTAATTTTCTATTATAGTATTTTTTGTCAAAAGAGTTAAAATTTCATTACCTATGTTAAATTTGATGAATTCTGATGGAACAGTGTAAATTAGTCAACTTGTAATTTATTAAAGAAAATACAGAGTTGACACAAACATTTAATTTTGTTTTTTTCTGACTTTTCGCTGATTTCCAGACAAAATTTTGACTTTTTCCCTGACCCTAAAGAATATTCTGATTCACTGGAAACATGATTAGATACTCAAAAAAATGTTCTATTACATTTATATATACGAATTTCCATAATTGTAAAATTATTCTAAAACAACAATAAATTCATTTTTAAATAAATATTTAATCATTATTATTTTTCCATGGGAACTAAGATTTTCAAAATTTCTAATTCTAATATTTATAAGAATACTTAATATTATAAAATATGAAGATATTTAATTATATAATAATTAAAGGTGACCAAGTGGAAAAAATCAGTATTTTATATTATAATATAAGAATATTGTTACTGTAACTTTTTCAAAATTATTTCCATCATTTCAATTCAATTATTATTTCCAAAAAATTTTAACTAAAATTATTCTTCTTTAAATTCATTATAATATTTAGTAATTTTTTATAAAGTTCTTTTGAGAAGGTTCAAATTAATTTGTTTACAATTCAATTTTACGAAATTTCGATTATTCGTAAATTCTACAATTAAATATACATTAGAAAATAAACAAGTTGTTCATTTCATGATCATTAAGCTTCCTCAATATAATATATACCAATCGTTTAATTTTTTATTTTAGAATAATTATTTTAAAGTGTTAAGATAAAATTTCAAAAAATACAAAATTTCAATTTTTTGTGAAAAATTAAAATATTTATTAATTCTACAAATTTGGATAAAATATATACTTTATATACATGAATCGATTCGTTTTTATGTCAGGTATGCAATTTTGCCAAGAATTAATAAAAATTTTAATATAGAAAAAAGTTATTTCAAAAAATCCAAAAATTAATTTTTTCAAAAATTAAAAAATTGTTAAAAAAAAAATTTTTTTTAGATATTTTTTAAAATCCTTCTGTCTGATTTTTGGTATTCGTGACCGTAATACACCTACAAAATTTTATCAAAATCCGTCAAGACGTGTAAGAGAAAATTTGTCCACAAGAATCGGTGACATACACACACACACACATACATCCGGACACTTGTTCCTCTCGACGAATTATATATACTACACTTGAAAATTTGTAAAAATAATTGATTCTAAAAAATTCGGAAATCGACATCACTATAAGGCTTCCTTTAAGAGGAAGCAAAACTTGAAATAATTTTAAAAAATTTCGATTTAGCTTTTTGAAAAAAATTATTTCCAGGAATTTTTAATTAAAAGTATGAAAAATTCAAATTTTCGAAGATTTTAATTTGTAACCATTACAAAATTCAGTATTATTTCTAAAAATTGCAATTTTTAGTAACTTCTCCAAAATTCAATTATTATCTAAAATTTTAACTGAAATTAATTTTTAAATCAATTTTTAATAGAAAATTCTACGAGAATTTAATTATTTAAATAAAAACAGATAATTTATTGAATAATTTTAATGTTTCTTAAAATTGAATTCTTGTACATAATTTTATCAACAAATTTTTAAATAATTGAATTCTTTTGACGAATTTTAAAGAATAATTACATTTTTCGTGGAATTCAATTGAAATTGTATAAAAAATAATTAAAATTCTGCAATGAGTTTTATTATCTATGAAAATACATAATTGAATTAGGTATTGCGAAGAATTTTATAAAAAATTTTCAAAAAATTGATTTTTTTAAAAAAAATTTATGGAAAATAATTAAATTCTTGTGATGAATATTGTTATTTACGAAAATAATTGACTTCCTCCGAATGATTTTATTATTATTTATGAAAATAATTAAATCCCTGAAAAGAATTTTAAAATTTATGAAAATAATTGAATTACTGCGAAGAATTTAATGTCAAATTTTAAAACATTTGATTTTATCGAAAAAATTTATGCAAATTCTATTTTAAATAATTGAATTCCTGTGAAATTTTAATTTTTTTTGGAAAATAATTGAATGTTCGTGTAGAGTATTATCAAAATTTTTGTTTAATAATTTAATTCTTTTGGGAAATTTTATAAAAATAGAATATTAAAAATCATTGAATTAAGAAAAATTTTTGAAAATAATTGAAATTTTGCTATGAATTTTACTAAAATTCCTGAAAATAATTGAATTTTGCTATTCATTTATAAAGATAATTGAAATGTTGACAATTTTTTTTAGATTTTTTGAAAATAATTGAATTTCTGCGAAGAATTTTAATATTTATTAAGATTGATTTCTTTCAAATGGCGTTGAATGTTTTTAAATTGAAACTAATTTGAAAAGAATTGAAATTAAAATTTTTCGAAAAAATACTTAATTAGATGATTTATAAGTAATAACTTCATGGAAGTTCTTCAATAGAATTTATTAAGTTATTTAAAATAAATTATTATCAGAAATAGAAAAAATTGAAGGTTTTTTTAGAATTTGTGGTAATTTCATAGTTTATGAGGCAAACAAAAAGACAGAAAAATTCATAATTTTTTTATAAATTCTAAACATTTAATTTTTTCCAGTATTTTTAATAAAAATCCCTGAATTTTTCCCTGATTTCCCTGACCTGTGGCAACCCTGAAATAAATTAGAAAATTAGAATACGATTCTGGTTGGCCACTGAAAAAATGAATTTATTTGTAGAATAAAAATGTTAAATTCTTGTTGAATTCTTTTTTAGTTTCCAAACTAATTGAACAAGATCCATTGGTAATGTCATGGGGCTTGTGGTTTGGAACTTTGGTGACAACATGTGCAGCCTTGTTAGCTGCAGCACTTGCCGCACTTTTGGCTGTCTTAAACACGGCCACAACACCGAGAAGTAAAATATTTTCCGTACCCGGCATTTATTTTATCAACATTTTGGCACGTAAGTAACTTAAATTCTGCAAAAAAATAATAAATATTATTTTTACGATTCCTGTAAAAATAGAAAATTAATAAAAGAAGAGAGAAAGAACACTAAATGAAATGAATTAGAAATAAACATTCTATATTGCAAATTTTTTTTTAACATTCAAAGGAAAAGAAAATTAATTTAAAGGAATTCGAGTTTCATTAGAAAAAATATACTGTTATAATTAGTAGCTCGTAAAATAAGTGCATTTTATAACATTAAGTTGGAATCAAGTGCGTGAAATTGAATATTTAAGATTTAAGACGATCATTACGTGAGGATAGCACAGCATTATATACAGCGAAATAAGGAAGTAAGAGATAATTTATCACATTCGTCTATCTAAAAACAGATTTTACTCATTGAATTTCTTTTTTTATTATGCCAATCATTTAAATGTACTAATCAACTCTCGACGTTAATTAAAAATACTAATGATTCACAGACTTCTTTATAAAGAAAAAAGAGAAATAGATAATCAATCTATTGACAGATAATATTCCATAAAGCTTAATTTATAAGAGCACTTTTAATTAGATAAAAGTTCTTAATATAATAATATGTGACCTGGTCTATGAAAAGGGACCTTACGTGTCAAAAAATCATTTTTTACTTTTTTGTTGATTCGGATAGGGTTTGAAACGCTCTTTAAGATGGTGAAAACCAAAAAATCATAAGTTGATTAGAAGTTTAAAAAAAAATTTTAAGTTAAAAGAAACAAGAGTAAAAATACGAAAAAACTGATTTTTTGTTATTATACAAATTAAAATAACGAAGACGATAATTTTTTATTATTTAGAAAAGTTGACAGTTTCTTTGACAACTGTCAACAGTTAAAATTCAAATTTTATATCTTATTCGTAATTAGCGACCTCAAAAACCTTTTTTTATAAAAAACGATCACTTTTTAGAGAAGTTGACAGCTGTCAACTGTCAAATTGTCAATTTAACATCATATTCGTAATCAGCGGCCTCGGTAACCCTTACAAACATGTGTCACTTATTTATACTTATTGTTGCTAGTTAGAAAACTTAGATTATTTTTTCTATGTTTGGGGAGTTTGTTATTAATTTATATAAACAATTATTAAAAAAAAAAATTTCATTACTTGTATGTTATTTATTTAGATACTGTGATTCACGGTGAAGAAAATAAGCCTAAATTGATTAAAAAATATTAATATTTAAAAAAGTTACAAGGGTTTTTCTAAGTTAAACTTTAACTGCTGTTTTCTCGAAAACTTGTTTTCGCACGTAAGGTCCCTTTTCACTGTCCAGGTCACATATAGTATTTCATAATATTTTCTTTTGTCCGTGATTTCAATTATTGGAAAAATGTCCTTAAAGAGTAAATATTAAAAGATATTGACAAATATAAATTAATTAAACAGTAAAATAAATTCGAAACGAAAAATTCAAACTAGAGCAATAAATTGTTTTATGAAAAACAAATATTAATATTTTATATACACTTTCTTATTTATTAAAATTACTGATTTTATTCTACTTTTGTCTTCTTCTATTTTCAGTATTATTATGCGCCGCCAGTAATGGCACATGGTTGGCACAATATTACACAAAATTGTATGGAAACGTATTGCCGAAGGAAAATATAAACGAAAAATGGACCAGTGAAGGATCTGCTGAATTCGGTTATTCATTCTGGTAAGAGAAAATTAACAAAAACGGAAAAAATAAAAAACTGTTAATTAAAAAATAACAATAGAACCATAAAAAAAGATATGAAAAAATTCATTTATAATTTTTCCGAAAATTCAAAACAAAAGTTTTCAATTTGTTTTTTTTTTTTTTTAATGAACTGTTGTTACACACAAAGTAAACTGAAAATATTGAAAAAACTTTTAATTTAGGAAAAATAAAATAATTAAACGAACTGTAAATTAAAATTGTATGGAAACAATTAAAATTATTAAAACAATCCATTACTGTAATCAAAAGAATTAAAATGATCAAATAAAACTCGAACATTCGCTTACAATTTTTAAAATTATGAAAATATTTAAATTCTGAAAAACACAAATATTTTAATTATTTCCATATAAAAAGCCTTAAAAAGAACCTGAAAACAAAAAAGAACTGAAGAGGTTAATTAAAAATTAAACTAAATAAAAAGAATTTAAATTCATAAAAATTAAATAAAATATGGAAACTTATTTTCATATTTAATTTTTCAAATATAAATAAAAAACGAAAACAAAAGTTTCCTTTCTTTTTTATTTAACGAATTAACAAAACAAAATATTAATAATTTGAATTATGGTTATTAATTTATGAAGCTGAAATTTTTAAAAACGGAAAATCAAAAATGAATGTTTTTTAAGTCAAATTTATCTTTAATTTTCATGTGTGTTAATTTTTGGGAAATTAAATGTTACTTAACATTACTTAATTGCTCAAAAATATCTTGAATTAATTTGTAAAAATGTTGCGGACTTCGGCCTTATATTAATTTTAAAAAATTAAAATTTTAAATAACTTAAACTTAAAACTTAGTGACAAAAATTAATATATAAAGCAGGGACCGACACGAACATGAAAAAACACGAAAATTCGTATCCGTGTCGTGTCTTGACACGAATTTTTCGTGAAAACCCCTGATATAAAGTCTGAAAATATTGAAAAATTAAAATTAACAATTAAAAGTTTACTTTCAATTTTAAAAATGAATAAATTATTTCCATTTCTGATTTTTAAGAAAGAAATTAAAGTTTTCAATTTTATATTGAAAATTTATTTTTAAATTGCCTCCTTGCCTTCTGAAAAATAATAGAAAGTGAATATAAATTAAAATAATAAATTATCTTTTCAGGTTTGTCGTATCTGCCGGTGTTGTGCATCTCATTAGCATTGCTTTGATCGGTTGGGGATCTGGAAAAAACAAGAGCGATCGCCTGGAACCGATTCCTCCTCTAGAAGAAAAGACTGCAGCAGCCATAATGCTATACTAATTTTTTTTTAATCCCCCAAGACTATCGTCGTTTTTTTTTACAAAAACGTTAATAATAATATTAATATGTCTCTAATCCGATATTTTTTATATAAAAAGAAAGAAAAAATATTTTCACAAGAACTTTACGAATTCATCAAAAATGAAAATTTAATTTAATTCATCTAATTAAACAGACAAGTAAAGTGCTATTATACGTGGATAAATGGTAAAAATTAAGAATAAAAATCAACATACATATTTAATGAGTAGTTAAGTAAATTAGCATAACGCTAATTAAATTGCAGTTTCATAGAAGAATTCGCTAAGTTTGTCGTGGAAAAATAAATTTTAATAAAAATGTGCCTCTTCCTTAGTTTATAAAACTAAATGTAAATAGAAAATGTGTGGAAGATTTTTTTTTTATATTCTTATTTATTACATGACAGACTTATAGGTCGTACAAATACAGTATTCATACGTACCATTGTGTTTTTATTTCGTATGCCTTTTTATACCCCAAAATTAAAAAAGAAAGATCTAGTATCTTATTTCTATTAAAGAAAAAAATAACGCACGTCTTTTTCAAACATTACTATTCTTTTAAAGATAATTCACCGCAGCGGGTAATAAATATCCAAGATTTTCAAGTTTTAAATTATCATCTTCTTTGTAAAGTTAAATTATGTTTATTTACGTACTAATTATAATAATTTACTAATAGCATAAACATAACTTGAAAAATTTTTCTTAATTTCTTATTCGTAACTATACTTGTAAAAATGACAAGAATATTATTATAAATTAATCAAATCATTTAGTAGAATAATAGTAAAAAGGACTAATAATTTTTTTGCTGTTTTTAATTAAATATCTTTATGATTAATTAAAAACAGCAATAAAACTGATACAATTTTAAAAATTAAGTTAATTTAATTCTGAAAAACCAACCACAGGTGAATTACTTTAAGAGAAACACTAATGAGAAATCTTATTTTAGTTACAAAAAATGCAAAAAATCTAATATCGAGTGCTTTTCAATTATTTTTAAGCATATAATATAAGAATTGAAATTTACGTTGCTTAATTTTTACCGCACACATAATCATTCATTTGCAATTCGTAACATTGTAAAATTTTACAAAAAAACAATTGCAATATTTTCTCTAATATTAAAAATCTATGGATGGTAAAATATCCAAGTATTTCGTACACTTGAAAACAGAAATAGTAAATTTTTCCTTTGAACTCCCTCCACATTTTTTATTAATTGATATTTACAATGCATTTTCTTTTTATCAAGTGAAAAATACATTATAATAATCGTAAGTTTCCTTTCCGTTAGCAAATTTTCTGCATTCATTTGTTTGTTTTGAAAATTAATTTTTGTGGATTATTGTCATTTTTTATTTTTATTTAATGTCAAACTTTTTAACGGTTAGGTGCCTATGTAGAATTTACAAGACGCATTCCTGTTCTCCATATTTAGTTCTATATACAATTTATTGTATTGAATTAAATTTTTAATTAACTAAATAATGTTATCATTTAGTCTAAAGGTAGGTGTCCATAATTTAATATTACCATTATTTTAATATATTGTTAAAAGATATTTGATCAAATTTATTTTAATTCATTTTTATTTTTACTTCTAGATATCCTATGTATAAAATTATTAGTTATTAATTTTAAATAATTATTTTTATAATTTGTATAAAAATCTATTTATAAATTTGTATAATTTTTAACTTGCAAAATTGTAAGTAATATATCTAATTATTAAAAATACAATATTTATATTTCATTATTTTTATGAAATTTAATTAATATTTGTATATTTATATCCTCGAAATATTATTTTACTTAATAGTAATTTAATAAAAGTTTTATTGCATAGAATTATTATCTAATGTTTATTTTATAAACTTTTAAAATGTCTTAATTTTAAAGTCACCAAATACGTGATTCATAGAATAATCCACAAATCAATGAAAATCTATTGTTAATTTTTTCAATTAAAAATAAATTATATCAAAAATCTATTCTCAATATTTAAATAATGTCAATATTAAGTCTATGACAAAAATTCCATTACATATTTTTTATTTTCCTGACTTTTTCCTAATTTTTATCCAAAATATTTAAGTTTTTCTTATCCTGCTAATAAATTGAATTCCTGCAATGAATTTTAATACTCATGAAAGAATTTAACTAATATTTATAAAAATAATGTCATTCTTGAGAAGAATTTTATAAAATTTTTTAAATAATTGATTTCTTTCGACTAATTTTATGCAAATTCTAATTTAAATAATTGAATTCCTGAGAAATTTTTATTATTCATGAAAAAATTTTTAAAATAACTGAATTCTGTTTGGAAATTTTATGAAAATAGTATATATTGAAAATCATTGAATTGTGAAAAGTTTGTAAAAATAATTAAACTTTACAAAGAATTTTATTAAAATTTTTTACAATAAATTTACAATAAATTTTAAAATAATGGAATTTCCAAGAAGAAATTTATTACTTTTGAGCAATTCCATGTGAAGTGATCGACGATTTTTGGACATTGTTAGCAATTTTCTTGAAACTTTTTTTCCTTGTAGCTATAAGGATAAGATATGATAAAGTGAAGGCGATTTTGAAAATTTCGAAAAAATTTTGAAAATATTCAAATTTAAAAATTTATGTACTAATTTTTTAAAATTAAGATAACTCCAGTTGTTTTCAATATTTTTTCAAAATTTTTTTTTTCAATTTCTCAGTAGTATAACTAGTACTTTTTAAATAAATTTTTTAGAAACAAAAATTTTTAGAAATTATTAAAAATTTTTTTTTAAATTTTTTGAAAAACACCCCCCCTCCGATTTTTTTTATAATGATAGCCAAAAGTAATAAGAAAATTTTCGTAAAAGTTTTATAATGGGATCGCGATAACTTTTCGAGAAATCAACGAAAAAGTCTATGGCGCCCCGTTGAGACTGACGCGCTCACGTACGTATGTCCAAGAAGTTGGCAACGCCATTTCATTTTTTCTCATCAAAATTTTGATAAAACTAAAAAACGAAAATTGTGCTACACTTAGAAAACGATAACAAATATTGTGCTGAAAAAAAATTAAAATATTTTTTAAAAATTAAAAAAAATTTCTTATTATACTTCAATTTTTTTGAATATTTTTCCAAAAATCAAAATTTTGAAAAAATAAATTTTGTGCTGAATTGTTCTCAGCGAGGACAATAAAAAAAGTGTATAAGAGTTTTTGAAAAAGTTAATAATTATTCAAGAAAATCATATTTTTTGAGTCTAAAATTTTTTGAATATTTTTCAAAAATCATAATTTTGAAAAAATAAATTTTGTGCTGAATTGTGCTCGGCGAGCACAATAAAAAAGTCTAAAAAACAATTTTACAACAGTTTTACAACAGCTCTATCTCATTCATTGCAATGAATAGAATTGTTTTAATTAAATTACTATTTTAGCTATATATGTGATTTTAATATTATGTACCTGCATACTTCTAAAAAAATAGTAGCCCACAATTCCCTGAATGCTTCATTTTACAAAAAGCTTTGTATTATTTTTTTATTTAAATTTCATGCAAATTTTTTTTGGAGTCGAAGTAAAAGAAAAAGAAACAATATATATTAAAAATTTTTTTAACTAGGCAATTCTTTTAAATTCTTGTAAAAACTTGAACGCCCAAAATAAATATTTTATTGCAATTTTCAGTTGGTTGTTGTTTATGACTTATAGGTAATTGGGAAATACTGTAAAGTTATAAAATGCTAATGAAAAATTTACTTTTGACAAACAAAAGAAAATAAAAAAATTGGATGATCAAAAATTTTTAAAAATTGTTAAATAATGGAGGTGACCCACAATTCCCCAATTTCCTCTATGATTATTCTCAAACAATTCTTCAACTTTTTGAAACATTGTTTTGAGACTGTATTATTGTGCTCACGAGCACAATTCGGGACAAATTTTATTTTTCCAAACTTTTGATTTTTCAAAAAGGTTCAAAAAGTGTGATTTTTTTAAATAATTATTAACTTGTACAATTGTTCTTAGACTTTTTTATTGTCCTCGCTGAGAACAATTCAGCACAAATTTTATTTTTTCAAAATTTTGATTTTTGAAAAATGTTCAAAAAAATTGAAGTATAATAAGAAATTTTTTTTAATTTTTAAAAAATATTTTAATTTTTTTCCACAATTTTCGTTTTTTAGTTTTATCAAAATTTTGATGAGAAAAAATGAAATGGCGTTGCCAACTTCTTGGACATACGTACGTGAGTGCGTCAGTCTCAACGGGGCGCCATAGACTTTTTCGTTGATTTCTCGAAAAGTTATCGCGATCCCATTATAAAACTTTTACGAAAATTTTCTTATTACTTTTGGCTATCATTATAAAAAAAATAAAAAAAATCGGAGGGGGGGTGTTTTTCAAAAAATTTAAAAAAAAATTTTTTTTTGAAAAATTTTTAATAATTTCTAAAAATTTTTGTTTCTAAAAAATTTATTTAAAAAGTACTAGTTATTCAAAATTTTTTCGAAATTTTCAAAATCGCCTTCACTTTATCATATCTTATCCTTATAGCTACAAGGAAAAAAAGTTTCAAGAAAATTGCTAACAATGTCCAAAAATCGTCGATCACTTCACATGGAATTGCTCTTTTAAAAATAATTGAATTATTGTGATGAATATTGTTATTTATCAAAATAATTGAATTTTGCAAAGAATTTTATTAAAATACCTCAAAATAAATTAACTTTTGGGAATAATCTTCTTATTTATCGATATAATTGAATACTTTTGATGAATTATTTATAATAATAATTGAGTAGTTGTTAAGAATTTTATTAAAATTTTCAAAAATAATTTAATTCCTTTGAGAAATTTTATTATTTTTGGAAATAATTGAATTATTGCGGAAAAGTTTATTAAAATGTTTAAAAAGAATTGGATTTTTGTGCAAAATTTTGTTATTTTTAAAAGTAATTGAATTCTTCATAAGAATTTTATGAACATTGTTTTAAATGATTGATTTTTTCGATATATAATAAATATTATGAAAATCTTATTAGTTTAAATAATTGAATTCTTGTGGAAAACTTTATTTTTGAAAATAACTAACAGTTATGTTAGTTTCGAAAGATACGGAATTCTTTGTTTAAAAAGCTAAGTGCTAAGTAAATAATTATTTTTTCAATTTTTAGAATAATTAAAATTTTCGTAATCAAAATTATTTTTAAAATTAACTATAATAATCGTCGTATTCAGTCCATTCTGTCCAGTCTGTCCACACTTGAAGTTAGACTATTGTGCATGCTTTTGTTTTTTTGATATATTCTGATAGATAATATTATACGTCATTATTTTTTCACTAATTTTTTAATTTAATAATATTATTTTTATTTCTCAAATAATTCAAAAATATTTTTATTAATTTAAAAAAGTTATTAATGTTATTATATTATTCATTATTTCCTTTGTTTCTAAAAAATAAATCTTGCAAAATATTTTCTTTTTTTTTTATGAAAAACTTAATTACTTGACAAAATTTTGACTTCTTCCCTAACCCTAAAGAAAATTCTGATACACTCTAAAAATAATTAGACACTCAAAAAATGTTCTATTACATTTATTTAGCAATTTCTGAAATTATTTAAAAAAAACATCAATAACTTCTTTTCTAAATAAATTTTAATCATTATTATTTTCTCACAGGAATAAATTATTTTTAATAATTTTTGAAAAAATTTCTTTGACAATTTTAAAATCCATTTGTTTACAAATCAATTTTACGAAATTTAAATTATTCAGAAATTCTTCAATTAAATACGAATTAAAAAATAAACACTTCAAATAATTTCAGGATAAAATTCAATTAAACTTTTTTAATATAATTAATTCTACAGAATTGTTAGTTATAAGTATGAAAAATACAAATTTTTAAAGAATTTGATTTGAAACCATTTTAAAATTTAATTATTTCTTAAAATTCATGCTATAATGCTTTTAATAATCAATTATTATGTAAAACTTTAACTGAAATTCATTTTGAAATAAATTTTTATTAGATAATTCAATAATTTAAATGCAAAAATAAATAATTTATTTAATACCGTAAGTGAGGCTAAATTCGCTCATGTAGGGTAAATTCGCTCAACCGATGTCTATTTTTTAAAATTCGATTTAACATACTTTTTAGACAGAAATATTTAAGATTTACAATTGTTTTGGTTAATATAAATGCTAAACTTTAATTTAAAATTTATTTGCAGCAAATTCATTGGTAACTTTCAGTAGAAATTATATTTAAAACACAAGTGAATAATTTTCATATTGAACAAGTAGTATGAAAAAGTAGGGAATAAAGCTTTACTTCAAAATTTTTAAGTTGAATACTTCTGAACATTACATTTCCTGTATCTCCAACATGATTTTCATAAAGCACAAAAATTTAAGCAATAAACAGATTCTGCAAAAAATCAATTAAAAAAAAAAATTCAAATTTGTTGTGTAAATTCGCTCAGGAAATAAGTCTACAAAAAAGATGTTTGGGCCTGGATATTTTAAGTATGTTAATTACTTTAATTTATAATTCGATTTTTTTAAATAATAGTACTCTTATAACTGAAAATTAAACGATTTAAAACGGTTTAAGCACTAAACTGTCAAACTTAACCTTGTTTTTTATGGTTATGAGTACGTTTGATTGAATGATTGAATCTAATTACTTATTGATAAAACAATATTAAATATTTATTCCAATAACTTTGTATATTGTTCTTAATTTTTTTCTTTATTGATTCTAAAGAATATTTAGTTTCATTTTTGCAGATTATAATATATTTTGCCAGAATAATAATGGTGAGCGAATTTACCCATCATTTAAAGGTAAAGTCGCTCACAAAAAACGGCTTATAAATAATTTTCTGCAACATATTTTAATTTCTTTATGCAGTAATAGGAAACATAAAGGATTAAAGATTATATATTTTCAGTACCAATGTTTATTTTCATCGTTTCCCGAAGTTATTTAAAAAAGAATTGAAAAATTGAGCGAATTTAGCCTCACTTACGGTATTTAAAATTTCTTAAAATTGAAGTCTCATAAAGAATTTTATTAAAACATTTTTAAATCATTGATTTTTTTTAACGATTTTTCATAAAATTTTTAAGAACAATTACATTTTTCGATGAATTTGATTAAAATTGTATTAAAAATAATTTAAACTCTGCCATGAGTTTTATTTATGAAAATAATTGAATTCCTAAAAGAAATTTTATTATTTATAAAAATAATTAAATTATTGCGAAGAAATTTATAAAAATATTGTAAATAATAGATTTCTTATTAAATTTTTTAAAAATAATTGACATTTTGACGAGAATATTAAAAAATTCTTGAACATAATTGAATTTCTGCGAAAAATTTTATTACTTTTGAAAATAATTGCATTTATGCAATTAGTTATAAATTTTCAAAAATTCAATTTATTATTGGGAGGCTTAAAAATGAATTTTGTGCAAAGTTAGCAAAGCATTCAAAATTTTTGCTCACAAATTTTTTTTAGTTTTTCTGTTATTTGTAACAGGAATTTGTCGTAAATTACTGAAGTAACATTTCAAAAAACTTTAACTAATTCATTTTTTCACCCCGAGTCAACAACCTGACTCGGGGTGATCGATAATTTCAACTCTATTATTTAATTAATTCATTTTTTGAAGGCACAAGTAAGGCACTTATATAATTTTATGCAAAGTTAGCAAAGTAGTGATAAATTTTGTAAATTTTAATTTTTAACGAAATTTATTTTTCTTACTAATCGAAAAAGTAGACATAATTTGATAATTTCTATTTTATAATCATAATTTTCGCACAAAATTTTGTTTTTTTTTAAATATTTGAATTCATTTTTGTGATTACACATGTGTAATCCCGTTTTTATTGTTTATGGCTGCGTCTACAATAAAAAAAAATAATGTGTAATTTGTAGTGTAATGTGTATTGTTTTTGGCATTGACAACTGTCAGGGGCAGTTACACTATACATTACACAATTTTCTACACATTATTTTTTCTGTTGTAGACGCAGCCTATAGGCATTATTATTAATTATCTATTGATACTAAGAGAAACTACACGCGCGCGTTTGTTTAGCTGTTACATATTACAATAATTTAAAAAGATAACATTTTTGTAATTTTTCATAAATTTTTCGAAGAATTTTTTATTGAAATTTTGTAAAGATAATTTTATTTCTTTTGAGTAATAATAATAATAATAATAAATTAAATACTTCATTTGGCGGGCGTGACAGTTGCTACTTATTTATATTACTTAATAAAACAATTTTAAATACAAATTTCATAAAATTCAATTATTTCTTTAATTTTTAAATAAAAAATTATTCCCAAATAATTCATAAAAAAAAAATTTTTTCTCGACAGTTTTTCAATAATTAAATTATTTAAAAAAAATCAATTTTAAATCTGTAAAGACGAATTATTGTTAAAAACAGGAAAAGTTTGAAATAAATAAAATCTTTTCAACGCTGAAGAATAACATTCAGAATTTTCTTATGAATTCTTGAAATTGAATATTATTCCAGCACCTATGACAAAATTATCTGCCTTTTTTCTGATTTTCCTGAATAAATTTAGAAAAATAGTGATTTTGTGAAGGATTCTTCTGAATAATGGAATTTTTTAATGTTAATGACATGAAAATAATATTATTTAATTTTGACTAGAAAACTATTAGAAACAAAATAACAAAACAAATAAGTAATTAATTGTAATTAAATGTAATTTATTTTTGATAATTAATAAGTCAAAAATACTGTAATAAACATATCTTCCATTATCGTCTCATTGGCAATCACGCTTTTCTATGAACAATAGTCAACCTTAAAATATAACATGTTTAACGGAATAAAAATTTAAGTCTTATTCTCATGTGACATGTAATTTAAAAATTACATTATTGTTATATATGTTAAAAGTGAAATAAGAAACTTCACGCGCGCTTTAGCGCGCATTATTTGTGCTAGTAAAAGTATAAAATATATAACAATTTTTGCGAGATTCAATTTTACTACAATTGTACTACAAGAAAGTTTAACAGCAGTAATAGTATTTTAACAAAATTTATCGGATTCACTTGAAATTTGTTTCTAATGCGTTAAATTTAACATTAAATTTTAGAAATTCAAAATAGAGCTTCCATTGTATGACTTTCTTCTAATTTATCGGATTCAGTGATTTCTGGGGTGAATTTGGTAAAGTTTTGAGATAATAATTAATTTCTATGTTGAATTCGTTATTTTGACTTTAGAAAATCTGATGTTAATTTAATTTTTTTTTTCGTTATGTACGACAAAAAATGTTTACCAGGCTAAACTACAGATTTCACCTTATTATTAGCGAAATTTTTCAGTGCTTCAATTAATACTTCCGCTATTCTAGAGAAACTTATCGCTGTTTCAACTAAAACTTTGTTTAGTGTGTTATTATTATTATTTCTTTAAAAAGTATTTAAATTAAAATGGCTTTACATTGTTTAAAATAAGCAATGCAAAAGATAAAATTCGCTCAAAAAATAATTTTTCACCTCCTGCTGATTATCGGCTGTGGATATTTTTTTTATTAATTGTGAATTAAATTCATTTTTATGAACCAGATATTAATTGGAATTATTCTAGCCATAGTTTAGGTCCAGTAATGTAAATTCGAATTTGTTAAATTTTTCTTGTAAACTTTGAAGTTTCAAAATAATATTAAATGAAAATTTAATTCTCTATAATTGTTAACTTCTTCCACCTTTAATTAGTTACATCTTTTTGTTAGGTAATAATAATTATTTCTATAAAAAAATTTTAAAATGAAATGGTTTCAAATTGTTTAAAATAAGCAGTTCCATACAACATTCCCGCGCGCTTGCGCGCGGATTGTTTGGCTAGTATTAATAATTTGCAAATAAACGCGAACTATGAGGAAAAAAAGTGTATGAAAAGATTAAAAATTTTATAGATACAAGAGAACTTTATTGACAAGAAAGTTTCCAGCTCCCTTGAATATCAAAGTTTATTTTATTTTTCATTTCTGTGAAGATAGTTTAATTAGTTTCTAACTATAGACTGCATTTTTGCTAGATTTACGTGAGTAGCATGCAGTGCCTTTATAACTTCTGAAAAATCCATCAAATCCCAAGAGACTTGATTTAACAGAAAAAACGCAAATCGTCGATAGACTGTTTGACGAACATTTACACAGGCGTATAGTAAAAAAAATTATATTAATTGTATCTTTGATTTAAAATTTCGATTTTTTTCTGTTTCCTTCAAATTCTAATTTCATAAAATTCCAATGAGAGAAAGAAAAAAAAAGCAGGAAACATTTTCAAATTAAAGATACTATTTTTCTTTTGTTGTCAATTGATCAAAAACATTTTCTTTAGTGTAAATTTGTAATATTATACATTATTTTGAATCATTCGTTTTTTTTTATTGCTTTGAAGAATAAAAAATAAAAAATTCTCGATAAAATCAAAATCAAAATTTTCTAAAAGTGTAAATAAAGGAAATAAAAATTATTAGAACATACCAAATGTATCGAAAATTTCAAAGTACTCCTCTGTTCGTTCATTCATTCATTCTTCCACGTAAAACAATAATAATCAACTTTTGAATAATTCGTATGCAGATTTTATTTTAACGACGAAGAACTGTTGACCAACCGTCATCATCCTCGGGTGCTCGGTTTTCCTTTCTTTCGTCGCGACCTTGTTGTTTTTCATCTGCATTGTCAAAATCGTCTTGACTAAAAAGAAAAATACAATTCATTTAATTAAAGAAAACAGTTGTAAATTTTTTCAATAAATGAAGAAAAATAATTCATTATTTTTTGACAAAGTCTGAAATACACAAAAATTTAATTTTTGAGTTTAATGGAGAATGAGATATTTACCGGTCATCTCGCTTCGAGTCTCTTGTATTGTCTTTCGCGGATCTCCAACTTCCGCCACCGCCACCGCCGCCACCGCTTCGCGATGATTCTTCAAAATTACGACGATCATTTCGTGGACGTTCATCTCTATTGTCACGATCCACATTTCTTGGACGTTCTTCACGATCATCCATTCTTCCACGTGGTGGCATTTCACGATTTGATGGACGATTATCGCGCCATGAACCGCCGCTAGACTAATATTAAATTAATTACTAATTTTTACTATGGTTTTTAATTTCGTTTTCTTTCAATTACAACATAATCATTGCAATCATTGCAATTTTTCAATAAAACATCAGCAATAGTAAAAAAACAAAAATTAATCTATTAAAATCCTTTTTTTTCGTTCAAATGAAAGAAAAATTTTTATTAAAAATATTTTCATAAATTATTGATTGCAATAAAAAATTACATTTTACATTTAGAAACTTTATAAATAATTATTTCCTTATAATGATAAGATAAAAAAGCTTTCGTTCATTTGAACGTTCCGAACTTTAGGATTATATAATTAAATAATTGTAATTTTTTTATCAAAGATTAAAGCTTAAATAGCTTAAAATTTGAATCGATTTTTCTGTAACTTTGGGATTTCGAAGTTCTTGTTCAGAATGTAAATATCTTAGTTACATAAAAATCGACTGTGAGCCAAAACTAATGTAAATCCTGCAGCGTTCTTTGTTTTGAAGAATTAAGATTAAATCAGAATTAAAATGAATGTAAATTTTGATTGATTATTTATAATTGAATCTTGAATTTCGAAAAAAGTCTAACTCTAATTGTTAATTTAAAATTAGGAATGTTACAAAAATGTCTTTTTAAGCTAATGAATTGTTTTTTACAAATCCTGCATTTTTTTGATGTATTTGACATTGTGAATTCAACAGCTTTTGAAATAAATTACATCTAAAATTTAATCAAAATAGGTGATCAAATTTCAAATAGATAAAAAAAAGGTGAATAGGTGACGACAAATTGTGATCCCCGCAAAAACAAGACTTTTGTTCTTTTTTAAATCATAAAACAAAAAAATGAATGATTTTGAATTATTTTCTTAAAATTAGAATTATAAAATTCTGAAAATATAAAATTAGAATTAAAACATTATAAAATTATTATAAAATTATATTATTATATTATATTATTATATTTTATTATTATTATTTTATTATTATTTTTATATTATTATATTATTATATTATTATTATTTTTATAAAATTATTATAAAATTTTTAAATTCAAAAATTCTATTTATAAAAACTAAAACACTTAACAATTGTTTTTCAGATTATATTCCAATCAATATTTTAATAACAGGCCTCAGATAGACTTCAAGGCGCAAAAAAGTCGCTTTAGTCGATTAAAAATAGAAAAAAAGTCCAAAAAATCGTTTATTTAATTCAGTGTTATCACAAAAATTTTATTTTGTATTTCCCTGAACTTTCACTGATTTCTAAATTCAATTTTTCGAAACTTGAGTACTTTTGTTTAATAAATATTTAAATACTTTTTATTTGTTTTTCAACGGGAAATAAAATTTTTTAAATTTCAATTTGAAATCTTCTGAAATTTAAAATTTCTAAAAATTATAATTATTTTCTACGATTTGTAATTAAACTTCGTCTCTAAATCAATTAATTTTAATAGCTTTTCGAAAGTTCTTTGAGAATTCAATTATTTTCTACAATTTTTAATTAAACTTCATCTCTAAATCAATTCTGCCGTCCTGATGAATGCAAGTACCGGCTTTCTTCATCAGGACGGCAGAATTAATTTGAACAATTTTCCGAAAGTTCTTTGCGAATTCAATTATTTAAATACAAAAATCCAATTTTTTTCTAATAATTGTAACTGCAACTGTTCATGTTATATAAAAAATTCTTTAAATTAATTTTTGAAAAATATTTTGAAAGATAATAATTTTTCAATTATTGAAAAATTTCCAAACAATTATTGAAATTTGGTAAAACCCTTTAAATATAATTGAATTTTTGAAAAATATAAAAAAATAATAAAATTTTTGAAGAATTTTAATTAAAAATATGAACATGATTTTTCCAAAAGTTTAATAAGTAAGTCTAAAAAACTAAATTTAAAAAAATTTTAATTTACTTTGTTCGAAGATAATAATTGAATCTTAAAAACCTATGATAATACAATTCTAAGAATTACTTCTTTAAAAAATATTTTGATATCATTTTTAGAAGCTAATTTTCATTAATTTTCATTACTTAATTTACACTTGAAAATTTTTCATTAAAATTTTTGTGAATTCAATTATTTTCAAAATTTGCGATTAAAATTCTTCAAAAGTTGATTTCAAAAAATTGTAATAAAATACTTTAAAAAAATCAATTATTTTCAATTAAATTTTACAAAATTTCAATTATTCAAACATTTTTTAATTATATATTTAAAAAATTTAATTATCTTACAAAAATTATTCAAAAATAATTTTTGAAACATTTGTCTAGTTATTTTTTACACTAAAATAATCGAAATAAGTTGCATTTTATATTTAAAAAGTGCTATTTTGCTGCAATATTTGCAAAAAAAGTCGAAATAGTTTAATTTTTTTTAAAATAGTGGAAAAAAGTCGTAATATCTGAGGCCTGCAATAATTGTACTTAAAAATTAATTTGAAAGTTACATTTACCAATTTGCTTAAGTCTCTCTTTTGGAAGCGTTTCTCGCCATCATCACGCGAAGAATTATCCCTTCTGTCATCGTCATCTCGATTTTCCCGCCTAGGTCTGTAATTTTATTCAGTTAAAATGATAGCAAAGATAATTCAATTGTTTCAGTAATTAATTTAATTTTTTTAAATTACACTTATCGAGTATATTATTTATAATTATATAGATTAAAAATATCTTACCCATTATCATCATTATCTTTTGGAGCTGAAGATGCCGATCGCCAGGATTCCACTGTAGAGAAAAAATTTGTTTTAAATATAAATTAAGTAAATGAGGCAAAATTCGTTAAATATGGAGAGAAAAAGAAAATTACTTGATCTGGTGTCACTTCTTTCTTGTTTGTCATTTCTGTCACGATCGCTTCTGTCGCGATCACTTCTGTCGCGATCAATTCTATCACGATCGCTTCTGTCGCGATCACTTCTCTCGCGATCGGTTCTGTCACGATCGCTTCTGTCACGATCACTTCTTTCGAATCTACTGCCACTACTTCTCCAAACTTCTGGTTTTTCTCTCATACTCTCTCTTTCCTTTTGTTTTTGCTCCTCTAGTTTTCGCTCAATCTCCTCGTTCTTAGCTTTGGCGATTTCTGCAATTTGATTCAATTTCGCCAATCTTTCGGCTTCAATGGCTTCTTTCTCTTCACGTTGTTTTCTTTCCTCTTCCTCTCTCTGTGCTCGTTCCTCCTCCAATCGTTTTCTCTCTTCCTCCTCTCTGATTCTTAATTCCTCTTGTCGTTTACGTTCCGCAGCCTCTTCGCGTTCCTTCTCCCATTGAGCTTTTCTCTCTGCCTTCCTTTGAACCTTACGTTCCAATAATTTTCTAGCGCGAGCTTCATTTAATTTCTTTTCAAATTCACGTAATTTCTCATGATAAATACTGCTTCGTTCGGCGAGAATCTTCTCCAAGAATATATCATGATCTTCTTTCATTCTTGCCATACGTTCTTTCGTAGCGACAGCTTGTTGACGTTCCTCAATGGCAATTTGAATTCTCTCTTGCTCTTGTTGTTCCCATCTTTGTTTCGCCAATTCCAATTTATCTTCCATGGCCTTCTTTAGAAGGGGAATTTCCTCAATTCGTTTGGCACGCTCCAAATAATCGACCTTCTTCTCTTGTGATTTTAATTTTTGTTGCATTTCCCTACGCTCCTTTTGTAATTCCTCGGCTTCGCGAGCTGCAATTTGTTCGGCGTCTAATTTCTTTATTTCATCTTCATCAAGCTTTTTGAGGACCTTCTGACCGTGACTTGTTTGTGAAATCTGTTGCATTTTCTCCTTAAGATGGCGATCCTTTATTTGTTGAATTTCACTTTGATGTCGTTTACGTTCCCTCTCCTCGCGCTCTTGCTCGAGACGTTTTTGCTCAGCAAGCATTAATGCTCGTTGTGCCTCCTCCTGTCGTCTTAATTCCTCTTCCTCACGTACTGTATTAATATGTTCAATATATTCTTTACGCTCTTCGATAATTTTATGTCTTCCCAAAATTATCTTATGCTCGTCGTTTTTGGTTTCGTGGTAATAATTCACCATTGCGTTGCGCAACTTCTCACGCTCTTGTTTCTTTTTATTGGGATTGATAACATTGATGGAACGATGCAGCACCTTGGCCATGTTAACCAATTGGCAGCGAATTTGTTCAGACGGCATTGCCTGCAAAATTGGACCATCTGGATGATCCTCCCTTTGAGCCTCGGACAAATCAACGCCAAAGTGAATGGAAGTCATTCGATGATCGATTCTAATTTGCATGTCATTGTAGCGAACACAATCGACAAGAAGGCGTTCCAAATGAAAGTCGGTGGTGAATTTGGCGAGTTCCAATAAACGAGAAAGTTGAATTGTTTGATAAACTTGCGAGACTTGATGAACGAGACGAACGAGTGTGACGTCTTGAAGTGCGGGAACATATTGAGCCAAGGGATTGGTCTCATCGGCCTGTAGAGTTTGAATGACTGAGTCAACACGACCGCAGAGCTCGAGGGGATGAAATTCAACTTCCAACCAAGAGTGTAAGTTTTGCAATTGTGGGGAAACAAGATTGATGACATTTAGACGAACGATATCTTTCAAAAGAGAGACACGCGTGGGTGGTTGATTGAGACCCAGGAGAACTGCAAGTTTCTGAGCTTTCTCTTGTGGACTCTTGTCAGTCTCGATGAAGCGATCAAATTCGGGATGAGCAGAAGGCAAAGGAATCGATAGAGCGGCAAGTAAAACACGATTAGCAAGACGTTGTTGTTCCTCTGAGGACATATTCTTCTTCATGTCGCGTGACAATTGTAAAAGTTTCAATAAAGCCGCAGCGTGGAATAAATAATTGCCAGCTTTCCAAAAGACCATGGCAAGTTTTTGGTAATAATTCGCCATTGTCTTTGGGACTGGCATTTTCTTTGAGAGATTCATAAGACCGTGAATATCTTCAATTGCCTTGTAGGCTTCCTGCCAAAGTTCCATTTGAATTGCCGAATCGAGTTGATTTAAACGTGTCTCGAGATTAAGTTGTTGTGTTTCAGCCTTATTTATTGACACATTTGACACAAGTTGGGGGAGTTTGCAAATATCCTCCAAATGTTTGCGCAATTTCTCGCAGAGTTTACGGAATTCAGTCTTACGATTATACTCGAGACAGAATTGAAAAGCCATGCGCGCAATATCGTGATAGAGCGTCTCGACGTGAGCATTTGTTCTTAATAATTCTAAACATTGGCAGTAGGATTCCCAGAGAAATTTCACCCATGGTGTTAAAATGGTGCGATCACTTCGATCCTGCGCGTCTTCGCCACTCACTGCTGAGAGTAATATACTTTCGGGTGTTGCGAGATTATCAAGGTCGTCAATATCTATAACGGCTTGTTGACTTTGCTTTCGTGCCGCATCAGTTTTTTCCTCAGCCATACGGAGATAACCACGAATTACATTTTCTAAACTTCCAACATTTACAGATTGAAACATGTTCCGATATTGAAACAGACCCTCCTTGGCAATATGGGATTTTTTCAATTCCACACAAAGATCCAGATATTTGAACATAATCGGTTCGAGAACCGATTCGGACCAGCTGTATGTCCATTTTTTATTCCGGAAGACTTCTTGAAGAGTGTCTAAAGCTCTTGCCGGTTTACCGACTTCGATGAATTCTAAAAAAAACGAAAAAAGTTATTTTATAATCAAATTGAAATAATAATTACTATAGTAAAAATAACAGACTTCGTACCAGATAATTAATTTTAAGAAAGTAACAAAAAGTATCTTTAAGACTGGAAAAAAGTAATAAAAAAGTCGCTATCGAAAAATTAAATTTGAAATGATTTCAAGGTAAATCCTTTTTGAAATTTAATTATTTCTAAACATTATAACTGTAGTTCTTAAAAAATTCAATCTTTTTTTTAAATCTTTAAATAAAATTATTCAAACTTCAATTCTTTTACTTCAAAATAAAAATTTAAACATTATTATTTATTAGTATTACCAGAATAAAAATTTTCAAATATTTCAATTTAAAAATTTATTGAAATTTAATTATTTCTACAAATTTATACTAAAACACTTCTAATATTCAATTATTATCTAAAATTTGTACTGAAATTGAATTTTAAATCAATTCTTATTCGAAAGTTCGACGACAATTCAATTATTTAAATACAAAAATAAATAAACTATTGAATAATTAAATATTTCTTAAAATTAAATACTTATATTTTTCAATTATTTATAAAAATGTTGATAAAGTTCTTTAACTTTGTCAAAATTTTTATAAATAATTAAATTCTTTCGAACAATTTTAAGGAAATTTTCAAGAATAATTGCTTTTTTCGAAGAATTTATTTAAAATTGTATTAAAAATAATTGTAATTTAATTAAACTAATTAAATAATTGAATTCCTGTGAAAATTTTATTATTAATGAAAATTTTAGACAAAAAATAAAATTTGTAAAAATATAAATACAACTGTTTCGAAGAAAATTTAAGTTCGTAGGAGGTATTTTATTAAAATTGTACTCAAAATAATTGAATTCTTCTAAAGAGTTTATTACAATTTTGAAAAATATGTGAATTCTATCAACAAATTTTTGTTAAACTTTTTAAAAATATGTAATTAAATTCCATTAAGAAATTTGATTCAAATTCTTTTGAAAATAATTGAATTTTTCCAAAGAATTTTATAACTTACGAAAGTAATTGAATTCCTGCTACGAATTTTATTAACATCTATTTTTAAACAATTGAATTCTTTTTGGGAATATTATTCAAATAGTTAATCTTGAAAATCATTGAATTTCGAACATTTTTTGAAATTAATTAAATTTCTACAAAGAATTCTATTAAAATTGTTTAAAAATAATTGAATTATTACGAAGAATTTTATTAAAATTTTTGAAAATAATTAAGTTCAAAATTTAATTAAAAATGTATTAAAAATAATTATTAAATTCTAATAAACAATTAATTATATCAAAATTTTTAAAAATAATTGAATTCTTATGAAGTATAATAAAATTTTTTTAAAATAGGTAGTAGCAAATCGTAAAAAAAGTAGTAAATAGTAGGTTTTAGTAAATGAGTACGAAGCCTGAAATAAATGTTTTTTAGTTTCTTTAAAAAGTAATAAATAAATTAACAAGTTTTCTAACCTCAATTGTCTTTGAAATATTTAATAAAATTTCAAATCCTCAGACCGAATAAAATTTAAAATATCTGCTTATCTTCAAATATTTGCATTACATATATCAAATAACTAAGTCAATAAAAAACAATTTAGTTAATAAAACTGATTTTAGTAAATATTAGTAAGTCAAATAAATCACTAGTATAAAATAGTACACTACATAATGTAAAATATCAAATTTCAATTCAAATAAGAACGGAAATGCATTGCAATTTTATTTTATTTTTCTAACTCTCACTCTAAGCTTTTATTTGCTTTTTCATGAATTCCTTCTACAATTACTTTCAATGCATATCAATGAGAACAAAAATGATAACGTTAGTAGAAAAATAGTAAATTGTCTAATACAAAGAAGGAAAAAAAACATAAAAATTTTATCGTATTCGATTTTTGAATACATATTTTATTCTAGAAAATAATGATGTACGAGGCATATGTTTGCTGTTAACGTTTACCTTGATCAAATGCCAAAACTTATGAGTTAAATTTAATTGTAATTAAGCAATTTGCTAAATAAATTAGGTCAAAAAAGGATCACTCCATTTCTTAAATAAAGCAGAAATAATAGTTTTAGAAGAAAAACATAGGAAATATTGAATAAGTCTTAAAGTGCAAATGGGGTCGGGCTACTTGTGTAAAAAGAATTTTCAGCCATGTTGTATTATTGTCATGTGGTGTAAAGGTTGGACTTACCATTTGCCCTTTTCAGGGCGTTTTCGGGTCTTTGCCCATATCTTGCCATTGCGTCAAAATAGTGGAATCACTGTTTTTGCATTAACAACACTAGGAAGCCCAAAAAATGCACTATAAAATCAGAATTTATCAATTTTCTGACAGTATAAGTATACCGCGTGTACCGGATGAAAGGCAGACACTAAATAAAAATGGCTGACCGAGTCGTAAACGTGAGTCAAATCAGTATAAGTTTACAAAGAAGTTGACAATTATTACAATAGCTGGATATTTTAAATAGCTATGGAAATCTTAAAATTATTAAAATTACTACTAATGACGTGTAGAAAATGATAATTTGTTTTTTTTTAATTGAAAATTAGTCTTATGCAAAATTCATACGTTGAATGCAAAGATGTCCAAATGAAGTTAAAAAATAACTTAATTTATAAAATGTCTCATATTTAGCTCATGTGTCATTATTTAGAAATGTAAATTTTAACATGAAAAATATAAATTATTTTTTAATTTCTCAAAATTGTTGTAAACATTTTATTCTTTTTTAAAAAATATACAACTTGTCCAATTAAAGACTAGTGTGGATTGGACTTTAATGTTCGAAGTAAACGCCCCCAATGGTCACGTGATCAAATTTATTTCAAAATGGCGCCTCTCACTGAATTGATATCTTGTGCATTATTAGGTAAAATTTTTAATAATTTAAATGTTTAAACACTTAATAAATTATTAATTTAAAGTTAACAATATTGTAAAACGACTTTTTAGTTTTACCAAAGTCCAAGTGGTAAGAATGAATACTTTATTTAAACATGCATATACAAGTGTCACTTTTTGTTTTGATTTTTTAGTCGCTTTTTGTTTACATTTTAAACTTTTATGTTATGTTTAAATATTTTCGATTAAATTTACTATCAAGTTAACATTAATCAGTAAAAATAGTGATAATATTGATTTCATATTAATCGTCAGATAGTATCTTACTTTATAGGTTATAACCTCAAAATCTAATGCCTGTAGAATAATATTTGTATGACATAAATATATAATTAGTTTATTTATTATTAAATTATAAATAGATATTTTAAATCTTTTTCTGGGTCTTAGTTTTATTAAATAGTTCGTTTTCAAATTATATAACTGTTTTACATAAATTAAAACCTAAAGTTGTTTGACAGTATGTTGATTTTAAATTGAATTGTTATTTTTAGCAACAAATGGAATATTTTTATTCTTTACTATTGAAAGAATATAATTATTGTTTTTTATTTTTTCAGAAAAAGACTGCAATGGTGCTAATTTATTTACTTGGGGATATCCGGCAGTAACAGAGTCGCAAAAAACAATCGTTACCAGAAAATATAATTTACAATCAGAAAAAAGTAATGGACTTTCTTTTGTATTCTCAAGGCATCAAAATGAATGGTTTTATATTTATTGCAGCGATATTCTTGAGTCTAATACACTACCCAAGGTTAGTGAAAATCTAAAATTAAAGTTTCATTTTATAATTTTAATTTACATGCATCCATGTAATCCATTCATTCTTCTAAAATTTTATTCTTTGCTTAAAATCATTTAAATGTATTTATACAAACAAATGTAGATAATTTTGTATAAATTGTTTTTCGTTTTCGTAGGTGAAACAAGTAGCAACTGTCATTTTTAGTAGAGAATTTCATCCGCAAAAATATGAAATTCTTTGTCGCGTTTTAAGTAAAACTTACTGTAAAACAGGAAGTCCTGTTGAGGTTTTTAAAATTTACATACTCGTTTATACGACAGGCTCATGTAATTTCTCAGAAAATGGTAGTTTTATTTCTGATGAATTTAATACAAATTTGTCTAAATTAAATACCAACGTAAGGGAATTGATAAAGACATTTGAACTTGAGACAATACTTATTTATACTGCTCTTTTACTTAAAAAGAAAATTATAGTTTATCATCATAGTGTCGAACAGTTATTAAAATGGATACAAACGTTTCCTGCTTTAATGACACATCATCGAGTTTCACTTTATCTTCGACCCTGGGTTGATTTAGTTGAAGATGAACTTTTAGAATTAAAAGTAAGTGAATAGAATTCTAAAAAATAACAATAATGGAAATAATAATCATGAACAATTTTTTAATATTTTATAGAGCCATCAATATTATGTGATGGGATGCACTGATAGTTCAATTTCGTCGAAAACAGAATTGTACGATTTGCTTGTAAATCTGCCAGCGAGAGAAATTACAGTTGCTAATCATGCTAAAGGTAAAAAAAACAAATTATTGTCCATTCAATAAATATTTATTTTTCTATTATTAATAATAAAAGTTAGTATTATTTTTGACAAATGTATTTTTAAATCTTAATTTCAAAAATTTTTAATTTTTATTTCAAAAATTGGAAAAATTTTCTTTCAATTCATTATTAGGATGGCGACATGTCAGTAAAGTCAATAAAGTCAGGGAAGTGTCAGGAAAAAAAATTTTTTTGTCAGGGAAATTTAGAAAATTCAGATTTTTTTCGACTTATTTTTAAAAATTGCGACTTTTTCGACTTTTTTTCCAAAATATTGCAAAAATATATATTTTTTTTTCATTCATAATTCATTTCGACGTTGATAGTGCAAAAAATAACTAGAAAAAATATTTCAGAAATTACTTTTGAATCATTTTTTTATTTTAATTTTTGAAATATACAATTAAAAAGATTTAATGAATAATTAAAATTTTGTAAAATTTAATTGAAAATAATGAATTTTTTTCAAGTATTTTGTTAAAATTTTTGAAAATCAACTTTTGAAGAATTTTAATTGCAAATTTTCAAAATAATTTAATTATCCAAAATTTGAATAAAAAATCTTTAAACGTAAATTTAAAAATGAAAATTAATGAAAATTAGCATCTAATTTTTTAAAATTTAGTATTATCAATACTTTCAATTATATATTTCCGAAAATTCATACATCCAAAAAATAATAACATTATTTAAATTATTCTAAAAAATTTAATTTTCGTATTTAAATAATTGAATTCTCGAAGAACTTTCTGAAAATTATTTAAAATAATTGATTTAGAGATAAAGTTTAGTTGGAAATTATAGAAAATAATTGAATTTAGGAAAGGTTATAGTTGTAATTTTTAGAAATTATTAAATTTCATAAATATCACTCGTTTACCGTAAACTTTCATATTTTCCTGTAAAAAAATTTTGTCAGGGAAAATAATTGTTAGTAAATTGTCAGTGAAATGTCAGGGAAATTGATAAACTGAAACTTGTGACCACCCTGAATTATTGAAATATTTTTTTATCAGATTATTTGAAATATAGGTCAATCTGTTATTAATAATTTAAAAATAATTTTCAGAAAGTCTGACAATGACGAAAACTCACAAAGAAATTGCACTCTTTTTGGTGCAACTAAGTGAAAATCAAACATATAGTGAAGCTCAAATAATAACCGAAATTGCGGATAAGACACGAGATCTTCTCAGTCAATTGACGTCGATTGCAAAATCGGAGACAAAGGAAAAGAAAAAAACAATAAGTGCTCGAATTATAAAAGAAAAAAATTTAGCAGCAGCAGTAGAAAATTTTCTTATTAATTTAGCTATTGCTGAAAATTTTGTAATTGTACAGTAAGTACTGACACAAATAAAATTAATGACGGAAACATTTTTTATTTAAAAAAAAATCTTTATTTATTGATTAATTCTTGTTAAAGTTTAAAATTTTTATAATCGAATTTATAATTTTATCATTTTCTTTTTAGAATGAAAAAAAACAATACATTTCACGAATTTTATCATTTTTAATACTTAATAATTTATTCTATACAATGTACAGTGCTAAATATGTAAATAAATATTTTTTACAAATTTTCTTGTTTTATTATTCATAATCTAACTTTAATATAGATTTATTTTAAATACTTTTTATTATTTAAAAAATTGTTAAATTTTTTTATACCAATGTCCATAAAAATTGAATAAAATGCAATATTATAAAATACATTATATTTAGTCATTACTTGTACATTTTTTCAATATTGTTTATTAGAAGCAAACAATTAATAAAAGTGTTTGCATCCTTTGTAAGTAATTAAATAATTTTTTACGTAAAAATATTTGGTAAATTTACGAATTTGTTTTTTATGAATTTAATTTTTATAGTAGTTAAAAAAATTATTAAATTTAATTAATTATTTAATTGTTAAAATTATTTTAGAAATTGTAAAATTGTTATATTTATAATATATGTATTTAAATTTTTCCTTACGTTCATAATTTTACTATTAATTATTATTTTAGATTTTTTACCAAAGAGTCGAGACTATTAAATAAGTAAGGGAAGTGTTCCGGTTGTGGGCACCCTTTTGTTTTTGCCTCATAACATTTGTCCATGTGCATATTATACAAATATATGTGTACGAATTTAAAGCTAGAGGTCTAAGGTGACTGTCAGTGAAGGAATTAAATTGATTCCTTTAAATAAAAAAGTTTTATTAGAAATTTAGTGAAATGGGAATTTTTTGACAAAAAAAATTTTCTACCCGGTTGTGGGCACCTTTGAAAAATCCGCTAAAAATGGAAAAATATTAAAGGAAACCAACACAAATAAAGAAGAAATGAAAGTTTCTTTATTTTAAGAGAATTTGCTGGGATAAAGAACAAAAATGATGACACGTTTTCACACTATGCTCATAGCTAACAAAAGCATAATGCTTGCATGTGAAGTAGCTAGTACTCATAACATAACGCACTTCTAATGCACTGAACGACTATATTCATCGCATTTAATGGAGTTTGCGGCTGTCACTTTCCTTGGCAGAAAGTTTAGACAGATGAGACAGTAGTCCTCATCATTGTCAGATGGTAGAGCCTCCTTAACATAAAGGTGCCCACAACCGGGAATGACAGTCATTTTTTAAAAAGACCAACACATTTTGTGATGCAGGATTTTGGTTAAACACGAAGGTAAATCACAAAATATAATAACAACACTGCAAAAAAAAAATTAAACCCTTTTTTTCTGAACGAATCTACACCCATATGTTGCTCTTCGAAAACAATACAAAATTACTTTTTTATTTATTTAATGCAAATTTTCTTTATTATGCTCACAGCTATTACACAAATGCATATATTTGTTTCGTTATCAATACGAAAAGTCCGTATTGTCAACGAACACGACTTGCAATACTTAGATCAGTAAAATCTGCTTGCCGTCGAAGTTTACGTAGGGGTGCCCACAACCGGAGGGTGCCCACAACCGGCGCACTTCCCCTAAAGTATTTCTCAAAAGAGCACAAAAATAATGAAGTTAAATCCCATAAAAGAGAAGAAAAAATGTTGAATTTTAAGAAATTCGGATTTTTACAGGGTGTCTACAACACCTGGAAAACCTGGAAAACCGGGAAATGTCAGGGAAATTAAAAATGTTCTGGAAAACCTGGAAATGTCAGGGAATTTTTTCGAAAGTCAGGGAATTTTTTTCATCAAGACTTGAAATACTCTTGAACAATATTTTTAAAGCCCACAATTAGTTTTACAAATTTTTAGTAAAAAATATTCAAAAATTTTTTTAAATTCTGGTAAAAATTTCTATTATCTTTATAAATAATAAAATTCTTCTCCGAAATTCTATTATTTTCAAAAATTTTAACAAAATTCTTGGCAAAATTTCAATTATTTTCAAAAATGTTCCTCATTTCAATGTTTTTCAATGTCTACTATTTTAATAAAATTTTTCCAAAACAATCTAATTATTTAAAAAAATTTTAATTATTTTCATAAAATAATAAACATTTAACATGAATTCAATTATTTACAAATTCAATACTATTTTAAATCAATTAATCGAAAAATTCAATTATTTTCAAAAATAAAGTTTTCCAGAAGAATCCAATTATTTAAAATAAAATTTTCATAATATTTCTTACATTTCGAAAAAATTAATTATTTAAAGCAATTTTTATAAAATTCTTATGAAGAATTCCATTATTTTCAAAAATAATAAAATTTTTCACAATAATTTAATTCTTTTTAAACATTTTAATAAAAATTTTTGCAATAACTCAATTATTTTCATAAATAATAAAAATCATCAAAGAATTTCAATTATTTTTAATACAATTTTAATCGAATTCTTCGAAAAATGTAATTATTCTTTAAAATTTTATTGAAATTCGTCATCAATTTAAAAATTTGTTGGTACAATTCTTTATGAGAATTAAATTTTAAGAAACATTCAATAATTCAATAATTTATTTATTTTTGTTTTCAAATACAGTACGGTCGCGTTAATCCGACATTTGCTTTGCACGAAAATGTCGAATTAGCGATTTGTCCGGATTACCGAGTACTTAAACAAACCTCTGTAGTTCGGACAAATTTTTCAACATATACTCTGTAATCCGACATTTAGACTTGTATATCCATAGTTATAATCTTTATATAATCATTCTTTATTTCAATTTGTTTATTTGAGCACTACATATTTATATAAAATGAGTAAATAACAATTGAATTGTTTTATATAATAAAATATTAATATATAAATCGATAAATACTAGCAAGTGTAATTATTTTAACATATTGAGGTTTTCCGTCGCGCCCCCCACTTATCTTAGGTGGGGGAAAACGGTCATCTTGATTGTTGTCGGATTACAAGGAGTGTCGGATTAACCAGGTGTCGGATTAGCGCGACCGTACTGTAATTGAATTCTAATAAAAATGAATTTCAGTTAAAATTTTAGATAATAATTGAATATTAAAAGCCGTATAGCGTGTAGTTTTATAATTAATTGCATTTTTTTAATTGAAGTTTTTATTTTCGAATATATATTGAATTGAAGAATTTACGAATAATTGAGATTTCGTAACAGTGATTTAAAGATGAATTTTAGTTAAAAATTGTTGAAAACAATAATTGAATTGATAATGATTTTATCACTCGATCATCTTTAATTATTAGAAAACATGAAGAAATCTATCACTCCGAGTCGAAGACTTGGAGTTATTGATATCTTCATGTTTTATAGTTGTGAAAAATTTAATTTAATAATTTTAAGTAAAATGTTCTCTTATTTGACTCGGACTGCTGATATTTTTGTTCGTAAATGGTTCGTTTTCATTTTTGGTCCGTAAAGTACATATTTTTAAATACTGTGTCACTGGTTCGAGCCCTGATAATTTTTTTAAAAATGTTCATTTTATATTCATAATTTATAACGTTGGTGACGTTTCCAATAATTTAAAAGAAAAAATAATTTTCTATTCAAACTTTTGTCTTCATAAAACTTTTACAATATTTCTTGAACAAAAAGTTAAAAAAGGATAATTTTGTAAACGTAACATATATTGTTTTCTGAGTGAAAAACAGTTTCTTTCTTAAAAAAAGTTGATGACAAACGTTGTAAATACTTCTCCCACGTCATTTAAAAGTGTTATCAAATAAAATTTAAGCAATGTATTTTTTATTATGTCGATTCTTAAAACCTGGAAAAAAATTTTAGAAGGCCTGGAAAACCTGGAAATGTCAGGGAAATTTTTTTCAGATTAGTTGTAGACACCCTGTTTTTGAATTTTTGATAATTTTCGACAATTTTAGATTTTTTACCAACGAGTCGAGACTATTTAATAAGTAAAGTATTTTCCAAGAGCCCAAAAATAATAAAGCTAAATACCATCAAAGAGAAGAAAAACTGTTGAATTTTAAAAAAATCGGTTTTTCGAATTTTTGATAAATTTTGATAATTTTAGAATTTTTACCAAAGGGTGGAGACTATTAAATAAGTAAAGTGTTTTTAAAGTGCCCAAAAATATTAAAATTAGATTTAAAATTCCACTGGAATTTCGTAAAAATTTGACCTAAAAATCATCGAAAAGGTATGGAATTTTAAATTCGGATTTCTGTCTGCTCGTTTACCGCGGCATTTATCACAGCGATGGATAAAGGTACACTCTCACCTCACTGCCTGCCTGCGCAGGCAGGCGCCATAAGAGTGAGAGAGAAAAAACATTTAATTTGAATTTTTTGACTCTCTTACTCTTATGTGTTACCATGTCAACCTGCAGGCAGGCAGGCAGTAGGAGCTGTGCTAGCGCCTTGACGCGGCAAACGAGCAGACGGCGCACGGCGCAACAAAAAATTCAAAATCTCCGGTTGTAATTGGAAATACAAATTTTTTTTTCGGGAATATAAAGATGTAGGTTTAATGTATCTTACACTGAGAAAACTGGAGTGTCAAATTCGGAGGTTCAAAAAGTGTATGTTTCCTTTGCTTGTGAAGAGAGTTAAATAGTTCTTCTAAAATAAATTTTGAATTGATAATGGAAATCTACTTGTATATTCTCTCCCATTATATCTGAGGGTTAAAAGTTGCGCAGAAAATGTGTACGATCTGATGCGCGCGAAATTATTTTTCTGACATTTTATGTATTTAATTTAAGGGTTAGGTTGCCATATTTATTCATTTCACGCCGGATAAGGAAGGGATTTCTCAAGATGGTTAATTTGTCCCTCTGTTATAAACTCATTTTCCCTCCAAGAGAAATGGCACGAATATCTGTCAATGGTGTATTTGAACATTTAGGGCCAGTTTCACCAAACTAGTTCAAGCACTGAACTCGTTCAAAGTATGAGTTGAACGAGATCAAGTCTCTGCGTACGTTTCACCATCTACTTAACCACGTTCAACTCGGTTGAACTAAGTTTATATTTTAATCGCTGAATTTTGTCGGTTTAAGCAGAGTTGACCGCGTTCAACTTGCCGAACTCTCCCGAAGCGCAGTGCGAACTTTTACGATTTGTTGATTTTCTTAAGGGACCACTACCTATAGGTATAAAAAATTAATTAACATTCAGTGTATTATTTACTTAACAAAATAAGTGGAATCATTATATATACAAAGCATTCTATCCTAAACTGACCCACTATCAAAACAATATTGCATGTAGATGCTTTGTTTCAACAGATTTAACTTTATTAAATGTAAATTAAATTTAAAAAATATAAAGAAAGAAGGATTTTAACAAAAGAAAAATAAATCTGACAAATGTTTAGAAATATTCATATAAAAGCCTTTACAAATTTTAAATGGTCATTTAATTGACATTCGTATTGAAATTTACAAATCTGATCTACTACACCACAATCACAAAATATGTATGCACTATTATGTTATTAAATTAAGAAAATATAAAAAAGGACTTTAAAAAAAGTTTGGCTCTCTCTGTCTAATTTTGCTTTCAACAAAAAATTTAAATTTTGTAATTTTTGAAATAACTTTTTTCTTTATTAAAATTTTCATTTACTCTTGTCAAAATTGTATTTCTGCCATGAAAACGAATCGATTCATGTATATAAAGTATATATTTTATCAATATTTATAAAATTAATCGGACGATATTTTTATTTTTAACAAAAAATTCAAATTTTGTATTTTTTGAAATTTTTTTAAATACTTTTAAATAATTATTCTAGAATAAGAAATTAAGCAATTGGTATATATTATATTGTGGAAGCTAAATGATCATGAAAAGAACAACTTGTTTTTTACTCCACTACTCATTTTTTATTAAGGTTTTAATTTAAAATAATAGATATTAAGCTCAAAAGAACCTATGCGACATTTATATTTTAGGTTAGTTCAGTTGTTTATTTACATTCCGTGGTTAGATTTAAGCGCCATAACCACTAGGAAATTCTAGGGAATGTAGATTAACTAAACGCGTTCATTTTAAACTGGGATTAGGCTGGTGAAACGCACTAGCGGTTAACTCTGACGATCAAGAGTTGAACGAGTTCAGTTGAACCAAGCTTAACCGCCAGTTGGTGAAACTGGCCCTTAGGGCCAGTTTCACCAAACTAGTTCAAGCACTGAACTCGTTCAAAGTATGAGTTGAACGAGATCAAGTCTCTGCGTACGTTTCACCATCTACTTAACCACGTTCAACTCGGTTGAATTAAGTTTATATTTTAATCGCTGAATTTTGTCGGTTTAAGCAGAGTTGACCGCGTTCAACTTGCCGAACTCTCCCGAAGCGCAGTGCGAACTTTTACGATTTGTTGATTTTCTTAAGGGACCACTACCTATAGGTATAAAAAATTAATTAACATTCAGTGTATTATTTACTTAACAAAATAAGTGGAATCATTATATATACAAAGCATTCTATCCTAAACTGACCCACTATCAAAACAATATTGCATGTAGATGCTTTGTTTCAACAGATTTAACTTTATTAAATGTAAATTAAATTAAAAAAATATAAAGAAAGAAGGATTTTATCAAAAGAAAAATAAATCTGACAAATGTTTAGAAATATTCATATAAAAGCCTTTACAAATTTTAAATGGTCATTTAATTGACATTCGTATTGAAATTTACAAATCTGATCTACTACACCACAATCACAAAATATGTATGCACTATTATGTTATTAAATTAAGAAAATATAAAAAAGGACTTTAAAAAAAGTTTGGCTCTCTCTGTCTAATTTTGCTTTCAACAAAAAATTTAAATTTTGTAATTTTTGAAATAACTTTTTTCTTTATTAAAATTTTCATTTACTCTTGTCAAAATTGTATTTCTGCCATGAAAACGAATCGATTCATGTATATAAAGTATATATTTTATCAATATTTATAAAATTAATCGAACGATATTTTTATTTTTAACAAAAAATTCAAATTTTGTATTTTTTGAAATTTTTTTAAATACTTTTAAATAATTATTCTAGAATAAGAAATTAAGCAATTGGTATATATTATATTGTGGAAGCTAAATGATCATGAAAAGAACAACTTGTTTTTTACTCCACTACTCATTTTTTATTAAGGTTTTAATTTAAAATAATAGATATTAAGCTCAAAAGAACCTATGCGACATTTATATTTTAGGTTAGTTCAGTTGTTTATTTACATTCTGTGGTTAGGGTTAGATTTAAGCGCCATAACCACTAGGAAATTCTAGGGAATGTAGATTAACTAAACGCGTTCATTTTAAACTGGGATTAGGCTGGTGAAACGCACTAGCGGTTAACTCTGACGATCAAGAGCGGTATTCATAGTCGATACCTTAGATAAATATACTAGATGCGGCGAGGCGTTAGTTTAGGCACATGAATCCAGGGTGGCGTTAGTGTAGATCATGTGCCCACATGTGCCCTTCGTGTGCCTCTTATAATCGGACCAATCGGATTACTTCGTCAATCTTCGGTCTATTAAAGGCGGAAATGTTTGAAAATACTAACAAAGCGATCATTTCTCATTCAAATTTAAGATTAAAATTGTATACAATTTATAAAAAAAATTGTTGTTTTTCTTAACTATATATAATTAATTATAGTAAATTAAATTCTTTTATTTCGTTGTATATTTAAATGTGTGAATCCGGGAAAAAATAATGTTTTCGTGATCGCGTTCTCATCGTTCTCATTTAAAAAGAAATAAGAAAAGAATATTTTCAGTCAGGGTTTTTTGGTAAATATAGAGAAACGGTTTGATATCACGGTCTCATTTTGAGAGGATAAAATTTTGCGAGAAAATTATTTTATTAACGATCTCACTTTTGCCAAAAATCCAACTTTTGTTATTTTGTTTTTCAATATTTATTTCAAAAATTACTTGCAAATTCCGAGAATATTCTTTATCATCATGAATTCCCCTAATTATCATGATAAATCGGAACTAAGTATCTCTAATTATTTAGGAGTGAGATATGAAACGCGGGAAAACACTTTTTGGGGGCGATTTTTCCAAACAAATGTTTTTAAACATTTCTCAATCAACAATTTTCAAAAGAAAAATTTTACATTTTACATTGATTTAATTGATCGGTCAATTAATCGGTTATTTGAATCAAATACATTTTTTTCAGTGTAAAATTTTTTCAGACAGAAAATATTTGTTTAAAAATTTAAAAATTTTTGCATTATAGAAATTTTATTATCGTTTATTATAAAGTATTCCTCATTTTTCAAACTTTATGTATTTTTTTAGCCTTTCCTATTCTATTAAACAAAATTTTTAAATTAAAATTCAGAAATCTAAATGATTTCCTCTTCAGGAAGTCTATCCAAAAAAATATACAAAATTAAAATAATAATAAAAATTATATACATGATTAAAATAAAAATAATTTAACAATAAATAAATAAAATAAAAATTAATGGATAATTATCTTACCAAAAAAAAAATATAATTAAAATAGATGAAGACTTAAATTTTTATGCCCTGACGATGGAGTAGAGTCTCGAGTAAAAGAAAATTATAAAAAAATTAATATTCATCAAATAAATTTAAAAATAATTGAAAAAAATTGTTTAAATTTAAAATTGTGAAAAATAATAATCAATAATAAATTTAGTAAAAAGTTAATAACAAATTAAAAATTAATTAATAAAAAAAATTAAAATTTATGAAACATTAAAAATACAATTATGAAAATTAATAATAAATAAAAATAATAAATAGCACATGCAAAATAAATAATAAAATACCATAAATAAATAAATAAATAACGGTTCACAATACAATAATTCATAATAAAATAAATTAATAAAATAAAAATATGTAATTTCTCAAATTAAGTAAAAATATAGCTACGTATTTCAAACTGCAACGTCAAATTTAAAACTGAGCTCCAAACTCTATCGAGTCATTACATTATAATGAACATTATAATTATCTATTGATTTTTATTTTATTTATTTTTAAATTATTTTTATTATTATTATTTATTTTTTTGCCTAGGGAATTTTGGGAAATCTGCCTACAGATACCTTGGATTCTACACTCCAAGGTTATGTGGGGTTATTTAACTAATTAAAAAAATTAATTAATAATTAATTTAATAATTAAATAAATTATTTTAATAATACATTTAATAACTAAATTAATTAATTTAATTAATAATTAAAAAATTTTGTTTCAATTAAAAAACTAATTAATAACTTTTTATTATATAAAGGAAATTAATTACAATTAATAATCAAAATATTTTATTTTATTTATAAGAAAGTTAATTAAAAATAATAATTAGGTTTTTTTATTTTCAATTAAAAGTTCTTTATTTTTAAAAATTTTATTTTAAAAAATTGATTTATTAGTTTTTATTGAAAAACACGTTGTTTTCAAAAAAAAAAGTAGTGATATTGGCGAGAAATGAAATTCTAGCCTTTCACGACTCAAAAAACGCGATTTCCAAGCGATATCCTTGGAAACGGCGAAAAGTTGAAGAGGGCAGCACTAACATACACTGAAAATTTAGTATGCTATATATATCGGTAGTCCCCACCATCGACCCTCGCCGCATCTAGTATATTTATCTAAGGGTGAAGTCCCATTGAACCGTTTTGCGTTGCGTTTTGCAACTAGGCCATGAGTGCAAATATAGACAACATATATCTGTATCTCTCTCACACTCATGGCCTAGTTACAAAACGCAACGCAAAACGCTATCATGGGACTCCAGCCTAAGGGGCCAGTTTCACCAACTGGCGGTTAAGCTTGGTTCAACTGAACTCGTTCAACTCTTGGGGCGGTATTCATAGTCCCGACTTAAGCAAGGACTTAAGCTTTGCTTGATCAAGTCGGTCTTATTCGAATGAGTCGAGCTTAAGACCATATGTATTCATAGTCAAAAATAAGCAACTGCTTGGTAAAGGAAATGCACCTTAAGAATTGCTTGACCAAGCAAATGCTTAAGATGATCTTATTGAGCGTTCGGCTTTTTCCGTCAATATTCTCTTGTATCTACCAATAAGCGATGGTAGATAGCTTATATTCATTAGAAAAAATGACGCTAATGCACATAAAATATCTTATAATGGAGAGGAGGGGGGTAAAAAAAACTTAAAAATATGCATAATATTTTAATATTTTTAGGAAAAAAGTTATAAAGTAAAAGGATACAAAAAATGACTACCAGAATGATGAAAAATTGAAATATTCTTTATTCCTGACGAAAAATTATATTTAGATTCTAAATTTTTCTATATTAAAAGGTAGAAAAAATTATTTCAACTATTATTATATTGTTTCTAAAAAAATTATTCTGAGTCAGAATCAGTGAAATTTTACAAAAAATAAGGAGTATTTTTATAATCGAAATGAAAAAAAAACATTTTTATTTGGCCATTGTCTCTCTTAAACGCCAACAAACGACAGAAAAAATTTTGTTTAAAAAAAGTTATTGTACAATGAATTTTTTGCAACTTTTTGAACAAAATCTTTTTTTTCTAAACCAATGAACCAAGAGTGCATACAAAAGGGGTGAAACAATTAACTTTCGTTTGGAACTACAAAATTTTTAAAAATAATATTTTTTTAATAATTATTTAATATTAACAGTTTTATTTCCTCATATAGGGTGTCGATTTTCTAAGAATCAATTATTTTTACAAATTTTCAAGTATAGTGTATATAAATATTTCAACATGGGGAACAGATTCTCCAGATGTATGTGTGTGGATGCATTTATTTGGTAGACACATTCTTAAGGCCAAATCGAAATGTTTTTTCAACATTTCGATGAAAAAAAATACTTTTTATTTCTCGTGAAAATTTTATAAATTTTGAACCTTTTTTTTAAATTATTAAATTTAAATTATTATTAAATTGTTTTTAATCAAAAATCTTTTTATTTTTATTATAAATATTTATAAAAAGACAATAAGTAATTACTTAAGTCATGTAAAACGTTGACTTAAAATCATAACCTCAATTCGTTCAAATAAGTTCACCGGCAATGTCAAATAAGTTCATCTTATTTGACTATGAATACTTGGCGTTCTTAAGATGGGACTATGCATCTCAAAATCGAACAATTTACTTTTCCAAGCAAATGCTTAAGTTGCGGCTTAAGGCAATGCTCATTGCACGACCTTAGATAAATATACTAGATGCGGCGAGGGTCGATGGTGGGGACTACCGATATATATAGCATACTAAATTTTCAGTGTATGTTAGTGCTGCCCTCTTCAACTTTTCGCCGTTTCCAAGGATACCGCTTGGAAATCGCGTTTTTTGAGTCGTGAAAGGCTAGAATTTCATTTCTCGCCAATATCACTACTTTTTTTTTTGAAAACAACGTGTTTTTCAATAAAAACTAATAAATCAATTTTTTAAAATAAAATTTTTAAAAATAAAGAACTTTTAATTGAAAATAAAAAAACCTAATTATTATTTTTAATTAACTTTCTTATAAATAAAATAAAATATTTTGATTATTAATTGTAATTAATTTCCTTTATATAATAAAAAGTTATTAATTAGTTTTTTAATTGAAACAAAATTTTTTAATTATTAATTAAATTAATTAATTTAGTTATTAAATGTATTATTAAAATAATTTATTTAATTATTAAATTAATTATTAATTAATTTTTTTAATTAGTTAAATAACCCCACATAACCTTGGAGTGTAGAATCCAAGGTATCTGTAGGCAGATTTCCCAAAATTCCCTAGGCAAAAAAATAAATAATAATAATAAAAATAATTTAAAAATAAATAAAATAAAAATCAATAGATAATTATAATGTTCATTATAATGTAATGACTCGATAGAGTTTGGAGCTCAGTTTTAAATTTGACGTTGCAGTTTGAAATACGTAGCTATATTTTTACTTAATTTGAGAAATTACATATTTTTATTTTATTAATTTATTTTATTATGAATTATTGTATTGTGAACCGTTATTTATTTATTTATTTATGGTATTTTATTATTTATTTTGCATGTGCTATTTATTATTTTTATTTATTATTAATTTTCATAATTGTATTTTTAATGTTTCATAAATTTTAATTTTTTTTATTAATTAATTTTTAATTTGTTATTAACTTTTTACTAAATTTATTATTGATTATTATTTTTCACAATTTTAAATTTAAACAATTTTTTTCAATTATTTTTAAATTTATTTGATGAATATTAATTTTTTTATAATTTTCTTTTACTCGAGACTCTACTCCATCGTCAGGGCATAAAAATTTAAGTCTTCATCTATTTTAATTATATTTTTTTTTTGGTAAGATAATTATCCATTAATTTTTATTTTATTTATTTATTGTTAAATTATTTTTATTTTAATCATGTATATAATTTTTATTATTATTTTAATTTTGTATATTTTTTTGGATAGACTTCCTGAAGAGGAAATCATTTAGATTTCTGAATTTTAATTTAAAAATTTTGTTTAATAGAATAGGAAAGGCTAAAAAAATACATAAAGTTTGAAAAATGAGGAATACTTTATAATAAACGATAATAAAATTTCTATAATGCAAAAATTTTTAAATTTTTAAACAAATATTTTCTGTCTGAAAAAATTTTACACTGAAAAAAATGTATTTGATTCAAATAACCGATTAATTGACCGATCAATTAAATCAATGTAAAATGTAAAATTTTTCTTTTGAAAATTGTTGATTGAGAAATGTTTAAAAACATTTGTTTGGAAAAATCGCCCCCAAAAAGTGTTTTCCCGCGTTTCATATCTCACTCCTAAATAATTAGAGATACTTAGTTCCGATTTATCATGATAATTAGGGGAATTCATGATGATAAAGAATATTCTCGGAATTTGCAAGTAATTTTTGAAATAAATATTGAAAAACAAAATAACAAAAGTTGGATTTTTGGCAAAAGTGAGATCGTTAATAAAATAATTTTCTCGCAAAATTTTATCCTCTCAAAATGAGACCGTGATATCAAACCGTTTCTCTATATTTACCAAAAAACCCTGACTGAAAATATTCTTTTCTTATTTCTTTTTAAATGAGAACGATGAGAACGCGATCACGAAAACATTATTTTTTCCCGGATTCACACATTTAAATATACAACGAAATAAAAGAATTTAATTTACTATAATTAATTATATATAGTTAAGAAAAACAACAATTTTTTTTATAAATTGTATACAATTTTAATCTTAAATTTGAATGAGAAATGATCGCTTTGTTAGTATTTTCAAACATTTCCGCCTTTAATAGACCGAAGATTGACGAAGTAATCCGATTGGTCCGATTATAAGAGGCACACGAAGGGCACATGTGGGCACATGATCTACACTAACGCCACCCTGGATTCATGTGCCTAAACTAACGCCTCGCCGCATCTAGTATATTTATCTAAGCTGGCCCTTAGGGCGGTATTCATAGTCCCGACTTAAGCAAGGACTTAAGCTTTGCTTGATCAAGTCGGTCTTATTCGAATGAGTCGAGCTTAAGACCGTATGAATTCATAGTCAAAAATAAGCAATTGCTTGGTAAAGGAAATGCAGCTTAAGAACTTCTTGACCAAGCAAATGCTTAAGATGATCTTATTGAGCGTTCGGCTTTTTCCGTCAATATTCTCTTGTATCTACCAATAAGCGATAGTAGATAGCTTATATTCATTAGAAAAAATGACGCTAATGCACATAAAATATCTGATAAGGGAGAGGAGGGGGGGTCAAAAAAACTGAAAAATATGCATATTTTAATATTTTTAGGATAAAAGTTATAAAGTAAAAGGATACAAGAAATGACTACCAGAATGATGAAAATTGAAATATTCTTATTCCTCACGAAATATTATATTTAGATTCTAAATTTTTCTGTATTAAAAAATAGAAAAAATTATTTTAACTATTATTATATTGTTTCTAAAAAAAATTATTGAGTCAGAATCAGTGAAATTTAAAAAAAAATAAGGAGTATTTTTATAATCGAAATGAAAAAAAGCATTTTTATTTGGCCATTGTCTCTAACAAACAAACGACAGAAAAAATTTTGTTTAAAAAAAGTTATTGTAAAATGAATTTTTTTGCAACTTTTTATAAAAAAATCTTATTTTTCCTAAAACAATGAACCAAGAGTGCATATAAACGGGGTAAAACAATTAACTTTCATTTGGAACTACAAAATTTTTAAAAATAGTATTTTTTAATAATTATTTAATATTAACAGTTTTATTTCCTCATAGGGTGTCGATTTTCTTAGAATCAATTATTTTTACAAATTTTCAAGTATAGCGTATATAAATATTTCAACATGGGGAACAAATTCTCCGGATGTATGTGTGTGGATGCATATCGAAATGTTTTTTCAACATTTCGATGAAAAAAAATACTTTTTATTTCTCGTGAAAATTTTATAAATTTTGAACCTTTTTTCTAAATTATTAAATTTTAATTATTATTAAATTGTTTTTAACAAAAAATCTTTTCATTTTTATTATAAATATTTATAAAAAGACAATAAGTAATTGCTTAAGTCATGTAAAGCGTTGACTTAAAATCATAACCTCAATTCGTTCAAATAAGTTCACCGGCAATGTCAAATAAGATCATCTTATTTGACTATGAATACTTGTCATTCTTAAGATGGGACTATAAATAAGTAATTGCTTAAGTCATGTAAAGCGTTGACTTAAAATCATAACCTCAATTCGTTCAAATAAGTTCACCGGCAATGTCAAATAAGATCATCTTATTTGACTATGAATACTTGTCATTCTTAAGATGGGACTATAATCGAAGCATTTACTTTATCAAGCATATGCTTAAGTTGCGGCTTAAGGCAATGCTTATTGCACGACTATGAATCTAGGTGGCAGCTTAAGTCGCTGCTTAAGAAATAAGTATCGACTATGAATACCGCCCTTAGATTGTTATCTGTGGCATCTGGCATCAGTGCCTAGTAAATTTTCCAGGGAATTTTAAATCCTTAATAAATAAACTAAATTTTTCTATTGTAATCTTGAGAGATTCAAATTTAAATATAAATAATACATTATACAGTATTAATAATAATAATATTATTATTATTATTATTAAAATATAGGAAAACCTTAATATCGACATTTAATTTTATTTTCTCTCTCTATCGTGTAATCATTGTATTATTTAAAGATATTGTAAAACTATTATTATAAATTAACTATAATAATCTTCGTATCCGGATTTCACGATCTCTGTCCACACCTGAAGTTAGACTTTTGTGGATTCTTTTGTTTTTTTGTGAATACTATAATTTTGACATGTTTATCTTTTTGTATCATTCTGAGGTTATAGTTTGATTTGATTAATGCAAAATAATAAATAATCGCGTTTTTTCCTTTGCATAATTGTGAAGTGAAATGATTAGTATCAAAAATAAGAAGTGAGTGAGAATAAGAATGATCAAAAATAAGAAGTGAATGAGAATAAGAAGAGGAAATAATATTATTGCAGAAATATAAAGATCAGCAAAGATTGGTAAGTTTTATGTATTTAATATATATATTTTATTTTTTATGATTAATGTTTATTATTATTATATTATTAAAATTAATTAAAATTAAATAAATTAAATTATTATTTTAAAATATTAGAATTTAAAAAATATAACAAAAAATATAATATTTATTTGTTGTTGATTCAAATAATTTTTGTTATGTATCTTTTATGAGACTTTCGACTTTTTTAAGCGATTTCCTATTTGAATGTAATTTTAAATGGATAAAAAAATTTAATTTAAATTTTCGAATTTCTCAATTTTTTCCGAGTGATTTCTTAGTTAAATGTAAAATTATATTTTAAAAAACAATTTAATTAATTAATTATTATATTATTATATATTAATAATTATTTAAACAAATAATTATAAAAGAATTAAAATTATTAAATAAAATAAATTAATAAATAAAATTTATAATCAAACTAAAAAAATTAATTAAAATTTCAATAAATAATAATTAATTATTTAAAATATTATTTAAAAAAATATTTATTTGATTCAAATAATTTTCCTACGTATTTTTTATGGGATTTTCGATTTTTTGATCGATTTCTTATTCGAATATTACACTAAAAAAATGAATAAAAATGAAATATTATTATTTAAATATATTTTTTTATTTAATAAATTAAATTAAAAAAATTATTATTATTTATAAAATTATTGTAGTTAATAATTTAATAATTAATTAATTATTATTATTTAAAATAAATTAAATTAAATAAATACGAAGATTATTATTTTAAAATAGCTAAATAATTAAAAATAATACTTATTTCATTCAAATAATTTTGTTTTGTATTTGTTTTGTATTTTTTGAGCGATTTTCTATTCAAATATTTACATTAATAAATTAAATTATTACTATTTAAAAAAATTATTATTATTCAAAAAAAATATTTATTTGATTCAAATAATTTTTGTTATCAATTTTTTTGAGCGATTTCCTATTCGAAAAATTTATTTATTTTTTTCCTTTTTTTCCTACACTAATTAATTAATAATTAAAATTAAATAATTTTTTATTTAATTATTCAAATAAAATTTTTTGAGCGATTTCCTATTTGAAAAATTTATTTATTTATTTCCTATTTTTCCTACACTAAATGGAAAAAAATTAATTTAAATTTCGAATTTCTTGATTTTTTCAAAGCGACTTCTTACTTGAATGTCACAAAAAGTGAAAAAACAATAATAATTCAATTAATTAATTTTTTAATTAATTAATTATTAAAATTAAATAATTTTTTATTTAATTATTCAAATAAATTTTTTTGAGCGATTTCCTATTTGTAAAATTTATTTATTTATTTCCTATTTTTCCTACACTAAATGGAAAAAAATTGATTTAAATTTCGAATTTCTTGATTTTTTTAAAGCGACTTCTTACTTGTAAGAAACTTGTTACTTTTTAACATTAAATTACAAAAACAATAATAATTTAATTAATTATTATTATTAATTTAATTAATATTTTATTTATTAATAATTATTAATTAATATAATTAATAATAATTAATTATTATTAATAATTATTATAATAATTAATAATAATTACCAATTCTTAAAAAATTTATTGTTCCTAATAATATTTCTCTATAATGTGTAAATGTTCTATATTTTAAAGTTTCTAAATTTTTTTTTTCGAAATATCATTTGTTATAAAACTCTTTTCTTATAAATGTTTTTCAAAATAATTTTAACTTTTTCGAATTAACATTACTCATAATTTTCTTTACTCCTAATCATTCTTCTTTATAATTACTACATTTTCTAACTTGTATTTCTTCTAACTATAACTTTACCGAATTGTCACTTCTCATAATTATTATTATATCGAAATATTATTTTTCAAAATTTTTGTAATAAATAATAATTTTTTATACAAATTTTTTTTTGTATAATAAACAGTTTTTATAATTTTATTTTATTCGAATAATTATTTCGTATAATTTTTTTCGTACCGAAATTATATTTTAAATAATTTTTTTAACCGATTTTTTATTTTTCCTAATATTTATTTATCCAAATAAATTTTTTTGATAATTTTTATATTTCCTAATTCATATTTTACATAACATACATTTTTTCTAAGATTTAAATTCTCTAATTTTTTATTTTCCTAACCTATAAATGACATAATAAGAATTGCACCGAATAGTTATTTCACATAATGAGTATCCGGTTACGATGTTTCCCATCTCTGAAGAATGTGGCGCCAAATTTGAAAAAATGTTATTATTTTATTATTTAAAAATTATTAATTATTACAAATTGTGTCAAGTTTGTGAAAAAGTTTGGATGAAAAGTGTGGTGTGATTGCATAGAAAGGTAAGAAAGAAAAGAACGAATTTGTGGGTTAGGTTTAGAACGTGGTGAGTGAGTGTGAGAGGTGTACGGGGGTGAGAGAGAGATTAGAGGAAGGCGAAGATCACGAGGTATAATCACGTGGGAGACTGAGAAATATGACGACTAGATCGCCGGTAAAGGGGAAAGGGCAGGGGGGTTTAGACGATGAGCGAACGAAGAAGAATGATAGGGGAGAGCGGGGAGAGACAGTAGTGGATCAGGGAGAAAGGGAACTAATCGAGTCGTTGAAGGAAAAAGAAACGGTGAAGGGGCAAGAGGGGAACCAGAGAGCAGGCAGGAGTTTATCTTTGACAGACGATGTTGTGCCGGGCGAATCAAATGTGAATTTGAAACCAGGAAGGTTGACTAATTTTCAAAGAACGCAGCGACTAAAGGGTGCAGGATCTTCTGAAATGATGGAAAAATTTGCTTTAAAGGATAAATTAGGAGAAAAAGATTTTAATAAAAACAAAGATAAACAAGAATTAGACAGGAAAAGAGAAATTAAAGCGAAGAAAGAAGTCAAAGAGTTAGGAGACTTAGAGGAATTAATTAAGAGAATGGGGGAAAATACGAATATTTGTATGGAGAAAATTAATAAAAATTTGGACAGAAAATTGGACAGTGTCTCTGAAGGATTGAGTAGTGAAATAGGTAAAGTTAAAAAAATGTGTGAAGAATGGGAAAGAAAATGGAGTGAGGAGAAGGAGAAAATGTACGAAAAGTTGGAAAAATTAGAAAAAGGGCAGAAAGATATAGAAGTAGAAATGGAAGGGGAATTAAATATGGTGAAAGAGGAAGTGAGAGAGTCAAGAGAAATAATAGGGGAATTAAGAAAGAGGATTACTAGCCTAGAAACAGGGACAGAAGGAGGTATAAGAAGTCAGGAAGGATTGGTACTGGAGGAAAAAATGAATGAGGTTTCGAGATGGATGGATAGGACAGAAAAAGAGAAGAGAAAGAATAATATTGTGATTAAAGGAATGAATGTGATACGAAGAGAAGGAAGGAAAGCTATACAAAAAGTATTAGAGGACATAGGAACGGATGTAAAAATTATAGGATTGAATGGTGTAGGAGGAGAGGATAAAGAGAAACCGAAAGTGTGGATAGTGCAACTGGAGAATGAAGAACAAAAAATGGAGGTGATCTCGGCGAAAAATAAATTGAGAGGGAGGAAGGAAATTATAGAAGAGGATAAAACGTGGAAAGAGAGGGTGGTTTCAAGGAAATTAGATCAGAGAAAATGGGAAGAGAGTGCAAAAGGAAGTGAAGTTAAAAGGGGAAGAGACTGTCTGTGGGTTAATGGTATTAAATGGGTGGTTTGTAATACAACTGGAGAGGTGGTGGAGGAGGAAAGGGGAAGAGAGAGAAACACCTCACAGGAAAGGAATAGAAGAAACAGAGGACAGGTTTTTCGGAGGGAAGGGGGGGGGCAGTTGGGGAAGATCACAGAAAGCAGGAATAAAAGTTGGGTTTTGGAACGTAGGGGGCATTAAAAATAAAGACGAAGGGTTTTGGAGAACGATAGAGAAATGGGACGTGATGTTTCTTAGCGAGACGTGGGTGGAAAGGAAAGATTTAAAGAAAATAGAAAGGCTATTACCAAAAGGGTACAGATGGAAAATGCAGGAAGCAAAGAGAGAAGGACAAAGAGGAAGAGGATCGGGAGGGATTATTTCAGGGGTAAGAAAAGAGGTTAAGGAAGTAAGAAAGGGTTGCACGGTTGTGGATGAAGATTATTTAGTGAGGAGTATTAAAAGAGGTAGGGAAACGATAGATATTGTTGGAATTTATAGAAGAAGAGGTGAGGAAAAGGGATGGGGAATAATTAAAGATTGGATGGAAAAAGGAAAGGACAAAAAGGTAATAATTGGGGGGGATTTAAATGCATGGACCGGGGAATTGGGGGGTGGTTTATGGGATGAAGAGCTGGAAAAATACAGCAGAGTTTCCAGACATAAGAAAGTGGATGAAGAGGGTAAGAGGCTACTACAATTGTTAGAAGAAGAAGGATGGTCCATTGTCAATGGAAATATGAGAGGTGATGAGGAAGGGAATTTCACCTTTAGAGGAAAAGGAGAATCCGTTATAGATTATGTGCTGACAGATGACAAGGGAAGGGATGAAATCATTAAAATGAAAGTAGGAAGAGAAATAGGGTCTGACCATTTTCCTCTGGTTGTAGAAATAAGGGATGGGAAAAAGAAAGGAAGAAGTGGACTGGACAAAGGGGTTAGAAAACAAAAGAAAATTAAAATGGGTAAATGGAATGTGGAGAGGCTTGGCGAATTCCAGGAAAAAATGCGGAGAGAAATGGAAGAGTGGGAGGATGAAGAGGGAGTGGATAATAAAATAATTAAAATAAGAGACAAGATCGATAAAGTGAAAAAAGAAATGGGGGATGTAGAAGTGCAAGAGTTAGGGTATAGAAAATGGTGGGACAATGAATGTGAAGAGAGCAGGAAAAGAATGAAAGGATACATTAAAGAATGGAGGAACGGGGAAATGGAAAGAAAATAATACAACAGGAGACACAAAGATCACGAGAAATTATTAAAGAGAAAAAGAGAAATGGAGAAGAAAAGGTTTATGGAGGAAGTAGAAAAAGCGGTGCAAGAAGGTAAAGAATGGGAGGTAATAAATAGAGAAAGAAAGAAGGGGAAACCTATGAATAGGAAGATTAGAATAGAAGAGTGGACTAAGTATTTTATGGACATGAGTGGGGGAACGGGACACAAAGTAAGGGGGGAAGGAAGAAGGATGGTGAGAGATGATGATGTGGAAGAGGTGTCAAGGGAAGAGGTAGACGAAGCGATAGACAAGCTGAAGAGGAATAAGGCGGTAGGAAAAGATGAGATGGAGGGAGAGGGTATAAAATATGGTGGTGAAAAGGTGAGAAGGGTGATATGGGAAATTGTCAACGAAGTGTGGAAAGGAAATGGATGGCCAGAGGAATGGAAGACAGGCCTGATTGTACCGTTAGTCAAAAAAGGGGAAGGAGAGAAAATAGAAGAGTATAGAGGCATTACCTTAATGCCAGTGAGCTATAAGGTATATGCGGAGATACTCAGGAAAAGGTTGGAAAAAGAAGTGGAGGAAAAAGGAGGAATTCCACACAATCAGGCTGGGTTCAGGAAGGGTATGGGCACCATGGACCATATATATACCCTCAATTACTTAGTGAATAAAAAATTGCGGGAGAAGGGGGGCAAATTAATAGCCCTTTTCGTAGATTTCAAGGCTGCATTTCCGTCTGTGAATAGGAGCATATTGTGGAGAACATTAAAGGAAAGAGGGATTAAAGATGGGATTGTAGAGAGGATCAAAGAAATGTACACGGATGTGAGGGCGCAGGTTAGAGTAGGAGAAATAATTGGGGAAGAGTTTTGGTTGGGTAGAGGTTTGATGCAAGGTTGCCCTCTAAGCCCTGTTCTTTTCAGTTTGTTAATGGCGGACTTGGAGGAGAAGTTGAAACGAAGAGGAAAGGGGGGGATAATATTGGGTAATGGGAGAATTTACTCACTTGCATACGCGGATGACGTGGTATTGATGTGCGAGAATGAGTCAGGAATGAGGTTGTTAATTAAGGAATTTGAAAAATATGTGAGAGAGAAAGGTTTATGGATAAATGTGGAAAAAACTAAGGCGATGAGATTTATGAAGAAAAATGACGGAAAGCAGAATGAATGGAGAGTGAATGGAAGAGTGGTTGAGGAAGTGGATGAGTTTTGTTATTTGGGTTTTTGGTTTCATTATAGTGGAGGGCATGAGTTGAATGTAAGTAGAAGGGTG